>NC_090444.1:665360778-665686894 GCF_031143425.1 Pleurodeles waltl | reverse complement strand
CCCCCCACCTGTATCTTCGATCCACACCACTCGATACATTCATGGACCACCCATCATGCTCACAGTGTACTCACCTGTTTGTCTGGAGGACCTTAGAGTAGCGTGTACTGGGGGAGGACCCCATCCACCAGTCTGTCCAACTCCTCCGCGGTGAAGCAGGGGCCCTTTCCCCAGACACATGAGCCATTGTCGCTTCCAGACTGAGGTCACAGCAGCACTTGCAGCGTAGGTCCTCTCCTGTTGAAGGTCAGGTATCAAGTGAGTGTACAGATAGAAAATGGCGGTCACGTCCTCAGTGGTGCGTACAGTCACCACCGGCGTACATCATCATTGGCTCCTGGAACCCATAGGGCCCAATGATAACCAATGCTAAATTGCGAGGCGGTCTTCGACCGCCTGCCGCGACACTGCAGAACGCCAGCGCAGTTACCTCATTTCCCCTTGTCCCTCTTTACAGGTCATGCAGCCGCCATTTCAGGGGGGCACATGGCATGGCACCTAACTGCGTCACAGCACATTTTGGCAGAAATACAGACAAAGCACGCCACACACGGATTTACTCACATTACAGCAAACACACTTGTGCAACCTATGTGGTACATGACCCTCTGATCACCATTCTCCTCCATAGGGCACATCCGCTGGGGCAGATGATGAGATGGCGTCATCATCCAGTGTACAGAGCCCTGGTGGACCTGTCGACAATGGAAGACAGGAACATCATTATCACCTATAGACTTGATCGTGCAACAATCCAAGACCTGTGTGCCCAACTGGAGCCAGACCTGATGTCAGCTATCCGCCATCCCACAGGAATAACCCCTCTAGTGCAGGTCCTGTCAGTGCTCCATTTCCTGGCAAGTGGCTCCTTTCAAACTACAGTGGCCATGGCATCAGGGATGTCTCAGCCAATGTTTTCTAACATGTTGACCAGAGTGTTGTCAGCCCTGCTGAAACACATGCACAGCTACATCGTATTCCCCCAGGTGGAGGATTTGCCCACAGTGAAAGCTGACTTCTATGCCCTGGGGCATATACCCAACATAATTGGTGGCATTGATGGTGCACATGTGGCATTTGTCCCCCCCTCCGCAGAAATGAACAGGTGTACAGAAATCGAAAAAGCTACCATTCTATGAATGTCCAGATAGTGTGTTTCGCAGACCAGTACATCTCTCATGTGAATGCCAAGTATCCTGGCTCTGTGCATGACGCTTACATTTTGAGGAATAGCAGCATCCCTTCTGTGATGGGGAAACTCCAGAGGCACCGGGTGTGGCTAATAGGTGAGCCCAAGGTCCCCACACAGTATGAATAGGTGTCTGGGTATGGGGTAATCACTAAGGGTTAGTGTGTGTCTAACAGATTTCCCTCGACATTTGCAGGTGACTCTGGTTACCCCAGCCTCTCATGGCTACTGACCCCAGTGAGGAATGCCAGGACGGGGGCAGAGGCTACAAATAGGCGATGGGCGAACTAGGTGTATTATTGAGTGGACTTTCGGCCTCCTGAAGGCCAGATTCCAGTGCCTCCATCTAACAGGTGGCTCCCTATACTACTCACCGAAGAAGGTGTGCCAGATAATCGTGGCATGCTGCATGTTCCATAACCTGGCTTTGCGACGCCAGGTGCCTTTCTGCAGGAGGATGGGCCTGATGATGGTATTGTGGCAGCTGTGGAGCCTGTGGACAGTAAGGAAGAGGACTCAGAGGAAGAAGATATTGACAACCGAAACAACATCATCACACAGTACTTCCAGTGAGACACAGGTAAGGGACTGGCACTGCTCATCTCATATCTGACTACTGTGGGCCATTGTATAAGTCAGCCTTTTAACCACTGTGTATGGACACTGACAGTCCACTTTGGCTTTCTATTTCACAGATCTGGGTACCTCATTCTGCCTTCTGCTATATTTACTGCTGCAAAACAACTGTCATACATTGGCATGTGCAAATGAACATTTACATTGATATTTGTGGAAGAAGTTGAAATTATACATTTGTGAAAGTACAGACTGACTCCAGATTGGTTTGTGATTATGGGCTAATGTGTATAGAGGTATGTGGAAGGGGCTGGGGTGATGGTGGAGGAAGGTCCATTAGTAGAGTCCAGTATCTCGGTATCACAGGTGCATTGTCCAATGGGGCATAGGAAGTGAAGCAATGTCAGTTAAAGGTGGACAGGGTGACAGAGTGGGACAGAAAGGGTGACAATCAGGAGAGTCTTATTTCCTGGCGGGGGGTCTTGGCAATGTTCTCTGTCTTCTGCCTGGATCGCAGGGACCGTTTGTGGGGTGATTCTCCTTCTGCAGGGGGTGGGGTGCTGATGGCCTGTTGGTCCTGTGGCGGGACCTCCTGTCCACTAGCGCCGGCTGACGTGTAAGGCTGTTCATTGTTCGGGCTGGTGTCAGTGGCCCGGTGGTATGCCACTGTCTCCCTCATGGTGTTGGCCATGTCTGCCACCACCCCTGCAATGGTGACCAGGGTGGTGTTAATGGACTTCAAGCCCTCCCTGATCCCCAGGTACTGAGCCTCCTGCAGCCGCTGGGTCTCCTGAAACTTGGCCAGGGTGAGAGAGTGGGACAGAAGGGTGACAATCAGGAGAGTCTTATTTCCTGGTGGGGGTCTTGGCAATGTTCTCTTACTTCTGCCTGCATCGCAGGGACTGTTTGTGGCTAGTGTCAGGCGCCCGTTGTTGTGCCACTGCCTCCCTCATGGTCTTGCCCATTTCTGGCAGCACCCCTGCAATGGTGACCAGGATGGTGTAGATGTTTTTGAGGTCCTCCCTGATCCCCTGGTACTGTCCCTCCTGCAGCCGCTGGGTCTCCTGCAACTTGTACAGTATCTGGCCCATGGTCTCCTGGGAATGGTGGTATGCTCCCATGATGTTTGAGAGTGCCTCGTGGAGGGTCGGTTCCCTGGGCCTGTCCTCCCCCTGTCACACAGCAGCCCTCCCAGCTTCCCTATTATCCTGTGCCTCTGTCCCCTGAACCGTGTGCCCACTGCCACCTTCCCCAGGTCCCTGATTGTCTTGGGTTAGTGGGTTTGCCTGGGGTCCCTTTAGTGGTGGACACACTGCTGATTGACGTGTCCTGGGGACAGTGTCATGGGCCCGCTGGGTGGGTGATGTGGAGGTGTTTCCTGAGGGGGGAGGTTCTGTGGTGGGCTGGGACTGTGGCAGGGGAACCGACTGTCCAGAGGTCCCGGATGGGCCGGGCTGGTCATCTTGATCCAGGTATGCAGAGCGGCTGTCGTCACTGTGGTCCTCTTCCGTGGGGGACTGCATATGGCTGGCACCACCTGTCCGGTGATGTTGTGTAGGGGTCCTGTTGGGGTGTAAATGCATTGTTATTGTATCTGTGTGTGCCATCTTGTGCAATGGGTGTGTTTCCCTCCATTACTGTGCTTTCAATATCGCCTTGTCCCTTGTGTGAGTGGTGATTGTGTGCCCTGGGTGAGTCTCTCCCGTGGACATGCTTTGGTGATGGGTGTCCATGCAGGTCTGTGATGGGTGCCCATGCATTGGTGTAACATGCAGGGCTTGGTATTGGGATGAGTGGGTTGTGATAGTGGGGTATATGTGAGGTGATGGAGTGATGGGTGTAAGGTTAGGGGTAGGTGTTTGCGGTGGCATGCAGGTAGGGTGGGGGATATAGTAGTAAAGATTTGCATTACTAGAGTCCAGTCCTCCTGCTACTCCTGCAAGGCCCTCAGGATGCATTATTGCCAAGACTTGCCCCTCCCATGTTGTTAGTTGTAGGGGAGGAGGTGGAGGTCCAACGCCAGTCCTCTGTACGACTACCTGGTGTCTGGATACCACGGAACATACCTTCCCCCGTAGGTCATTCCACCTCTTCCTGATGTCATCCTGTGTTCTTGGATGCTGTCCCACTGCGTTGACCCTGTCGACAATTCTCTGTCCTAGCTCCATCTTCCTAGCAATGGATGTCTGCTGCACCTGTGATCCGAATAGCTGTGGCTCTACCCGCATGATTTCCTCCACCATGACCATGAGCTCCTCCTCAGAAAACCTGGGGTGTCTTTGAGGTGCCATGATGTGGTGTAAGTGATGTGCGATGTGATGTGTGGGGTGATGTTTTGGGGTGTGTGGTGTTTAGTGTGTGGATGGTGTTGTGTGCCTCTGTATGCTGGTGTGGTCTTTGCTTTTCTGTCTCTCTGCTTCTTCAAAAAATTTCGTTGTAAGGGGTTGTGGGTAATGTGGGTGTGTATTTTATATTGTTTTGGGTGTATGGGTGTGGTGGGTGTATGGGTATCAGGTGTGTGTATTTTGAATTGTCCAATGTGGTTGTGTTTTGTAAGTGTGTGTGTATTTTGGGTGTGGCGGTGTGTACCGCCAATGGTTTACTGTGGTTGAATGACCGCCGCATTGATTCGTGGGTCGTGATAGTGTGGGTGTATTCCTGTTGGCGTAACGGTGTGGGTTTTGGTTCTGCCAATTTATCACTGACCTTTGGTGTGTCGGACTTTTGTGGGTGTCTGTATTGTGGAGGATTTCTAACTGTGGGTCATAATACCCGTAGCGGATTTCTGCAGCGGACATGGTATGTTGGCGGCCGTCGGCAAGGCGGTCAGCGTACTTTACCAGCAGGGTTGTAATGAGGGCCATATTCTAGTTATAAGATAAAAGTTAATTGGATTCTCAAAATCCGGTCTTATTGACAAACCTCATAAAGACCGTGAGACAGCTATAGAAGAACACTCACCCATATAATCTATGTGGCATGTATCATCCAAAAGAAAAAGGGCGTCCGAATGGGCTCAACCTTCGAAAGGGAGCTCCTCATAATGTAGGTCTGAAGAATCTTCTAAAAATATACTGTTAAAATTGCTTAGTAGACTAATACATGTAATGTTAATATTAATGAGGTCCCCTGGTAAGAAAGACTAAAAACAGAGAAGTGGCATGGGGGGGGTGAATATTACTCCAGTGTCCAAACATCTATGCAACTATATGGCCATATATTAATTGCCCTGTAGGGTTACACAGCCTTCATCAGGATCAAAGATCCCTAACAATTCACTTGTTTATAAACTCAACTGTAGTTCAATTGTGAGGAAATTATGCATTCAAGCAGGCACACACATCCATACATATGCTCCTAATGGAGTAAGTCAGGTCTTATCCCTGGTAAGGTTTTTAAACCTCCTTGTTGTCACACTATTTTCAAAGGAAGCAGTCAAAAAAGGGATCTTTGCTGATTTTAATTGATGCTTTAGAGGTCACAACCTACAGACAGTGGTGATGTTCTACATACTGCTTCTGAATAGATATCAGGATGTATAGTTCAAGTTCCAAGAATGTTGTGACTTATATACTTATAAGTATATGACTTATGAAATTATTTATGTCGTTGTATAATTTTATATATTGTGGACACAGTGCCTAAAGACGTGAGAAAACAACTCTGATAGAGATGTGTTTGTGTAGGTAGTTAAATATTACATACAATTCATAAAACATATACGTTTTCTGAACCACAGCAGAGTTTTGTATTTCAAATCCCATAATCACAATTACCATAAATTTGGATCCGTCAAGAAAGAGGAAATGATTTGAGCTGATTCATTGTAGAGAGTCGGGGTTACACTGGGATACCCAGTAACAGAGCGGTGCCAGAATGGTCTGGGAGGTTTTTTTAACAGAACCACTACTTACAAATCTGAGGCAGATGACCAGAGCAGTTCCTGTGGGGACTAGAGAGATGGGATGCTTTATTGCCAGAAAAGCTAGAAAGGCATACATCTTCTCCCTCCGGCCTCCCTCTCTCTTCTAACGTTTTCACAATATTAGTGAACCAATACCAATTGAACTGCATGTAATATGTGGCAGAAGTTTGGCTGATGGGAAATTGCTATATTTTTTTTAAAATCCTGGCGATATTTTCGTCCCAGTTCGGTCTTGTGAACTGTATTGCTTTTGGGACAGGGTCAAACATACAGGAATCGCCAAACTTAGATTGCTACTCTTTCCCTCTAGAAAAGTTAAGCCCTTGTTTTTTTGGGAAAGTGTGCTGCTGCAGTGGTTTGAAAAGTAAGTGAAACTACTTTCTGAAATCAACAGTTAGCATTTTGTGTGGCGCTGGCCTCTTGTAAGGTAATTGTGTTGTGAACTGTTGAATTGTTCTTTAAACTTTTTTCGTGCCAGAGAACAGTACATCGTGTTGCTCTTGCCAGAGGGGTAGAGGAATGATGGCACATGCACTGCGAATGTAATTTTCTCGTCAGAGTTCACATCATGCAGCATGAAATGGATGAGATGGTGGATAAGAGCAACCAGCTTCTACCTTGTAACCATTATCATTCCTAGCATCAAACACACTCATATTTGGAAGAAAAAAAAAAGAAAAAAAAAAAAACTACACTGGAGGTTTTATATCCAAACAAATCACCCATGCACATAAGCTTGTTAGTGTATTTATCATACTTTCCGCACTCATTCCAAAGTCGACTCTAGTCTGAAATCGGGTGCAAACTATTTTTTGCATCAGAATTGGGATTTCTACTCGGGTGCAAATTCTGAAAAATCATTCATTATTTGGCCAGCACACTTTTTGCAAAGTAAAACCTGGTTCAGATTGTGCAGACAAGCATTCCACATTTGGAATATGCAAAGCTCGAAATAAGCAATAACGTGCTATTCCCATTCGTTGGTGTGCAAATCAGGATAGCAGCTACATTGTTGGCTCAGTAAATATCAGATCCTGCAGTATGGTATTTACTGGATTTGCATTTTGTATGCAGGATACCTCAAAGTTTGCTGTCCAATTGTATTGAGGGCCTTGGAGGTTTCCAGATCCTTTTCCTACAGAAAATATCAGTACTGTAAAAAGTATTCATTGTTCTAACATTGATCACAGTGAAAAAAGAATCCTGTTTTAAAGAAGCACGTGGCTTCATTTTATTTTAAAATCCAGATGGACAAAAGACAACCACAGCATACAGCATAATCTACTGGGGGAGGGGGTCAGGCCACTTCACCAACTAAGTACAAGTGTCACTTCTACAACACTTTGTTAAATGATCTTTGCTGCCACAAGACTTACAGGCAGCTTACCAACCCATACAGCCCTTGTTGTTCGCCATGTGATTCAACTACACCAAAATCTATTTGGATGCACCTTAGGTGGGTCTAGTACTTCGAAACAAAACTTTTCTAGTGCATTAGATATTCTTTCCCCCTTGTCCGCCTGCAAGCCTAAAGACAAGAAGCCGATCAGTGGTTCCCAGAGAACCTTAAACAGTTGAAAATTCAAGGCATAGCACTGAAAGGTCAAGATAAAATCTCATAATACCAATTGCAGAGTGCACTCTAAGGGCTACAAATCAGCACCTGGCCCATGCTAAAAAGGAATACAAAAACAAGTACCCTGGCATTTTTTATATCCTTGTAAGAGTTGTAATGTCCCCCATTTTATTTGAATTTGAGTGAAAATGGACGATATAACGCATTGACACCTGGCTGTTGTTTCTTCGTTGCTTTGCTTTTAAGAATGCTTCTGTGGATTTTTTATCTGCATGTTTCCATATGTATTCCTTTATGAAACAGAAATGCTGCAAATAAAGATCACTCTGATTCTGATGTCCTTGTTCTGGTAACAGGCCTATTCTTTTCCCAAATGATTAGATTTCACTACCATAGCATTTTGCTATCTGTCTTGGAATTTTGGATATTGTCTCTTTTTATTTCTTTAACAGAAGCTCAACTGTGTTCTCACGATTTGGCAGCAGTCACTACCTCTGTTAACGAAGGGTTATCATTTTGCCAAAAGCTTTCTTTCACCTCCTCTGTACTATAGACCTGCATAAATTGACCACTCAACCATTCGTCACTATTAATACCAAAATTGCAGGTAAAAGTGAGTTCCCTCAAAGCAGGTACATATTTTTCTACTGTTTCCCCTGACTTTTGCATACTTTTACTAAAGTGGTGTCCTTCTACAACATTTGAAATATTTGTGAGAAAGTGTTAATCTACGTTTTAACGCAGATTTTCATCTTCATTCAATCAATGTGCTTCCTCAGTTGATAAGTCTGGAAAATGCTCATACACTTTCTGCCACTTGGGTCCCAAACCAGCAATAATAACGATGTTTGAAGTACAGAAAACCCAGGCATAATGTGAAAATACCTTTTCACATTTTCCCCACTGTAAAACCACGTTCCCTAAATTTGATTTAAGAAAAAAACAGAGTGGGACTAGAATTCTGCATTTTATACATGCAGAGCCAACAAAAACAACCAAGAAATATACACAATAAGTACGCCGGTATTTGATGTAATGTTGGAAGAACAAGTTATCCTGCAATAAAATGTATTGCATAAAGCAAGAAAGAAAATAAGTAACTTTTGCTGTAAGTAAATACTGTTCAACAACCCGGTTTTAGACTTGTGAATCTCCAAAGACTGAAAAAATAAGAATGATAATGGTCCAGGTTAAGTTCACAGAATAGAAAGTATGCTGGTAGTAACTCCTACTCTCCCATGATCGTTGAGATGCAAAGCTATTAAATTTGTTGCAAGAGTGAACGTATTTAAAATAACAGGCCATATAGCTGTGCCTCTCATTAAGATGAATACTCAGAAGTAGGTAAAACTGCTCAATGCCGCTGACAGATGTCCATAGGCTAATTAAATGCATCATGAACAAAGGCCCAGTTGTAAGTAAATGGGTGTACTACATGGTAAAGTTGGGGCCTTACTGTGCAGTACACTCACATTTGTCTTCTTGGGTCCAATCGGAGTTATTTGCACAACCATCTGGTAGTTATGGCATATAGTAGCAAGGCTTAGCAAAGGGACAATGTGTAAGGAATCTAACAGCACCAAGCAATGAATTAAGAAAGTCATTAAAGAAGAAAGAGACACAACAACAATTTATAAAAATAAAGCATATTTTTATGAATTTTCAGAGCCCTTATTGACTAAAATCCAATGGAGGATTCCAGAGATATGAATATTTGCAGCATTTAAAACTTTAACATCAAGCACAAACAAGCATTGGCAAATCAAAACTTTGCAAACTTTTGAAACCTCTGTAATAAGATTGTAACACTGAGTTCGATGACTGCGACTTAGGTTGGGCAACCAAATCCATTAGGATAGAGGTATAGAAGTCTAGTATGTAAGCTTTAGACAGTTACCTTAGAAGAAAGTTCCAGATTTTACAGGACAACCATAATTGACTTCCCTGAATTGGTCCTGATGCTGTGTGATTCAGGCTTAAAAATGCTCAGTGGAAGCTCCAGATGCTGTGCAGTCCACTGGGGTAAAGTCTGGTCGAGTCCTCGGTCCACAGGTGAGTGGAAGCATCTCCGGCCAAGGGTCTTAGGGTCCTACAAAGTCCTCTATAGAGGGGTCAAATGGCTACTGGTGCAAACCTTTTTGTTCATGCAATACAGCAGTTCCGCCCCAAACCTTTGCCGGGGGTAGTGTCCTTGTAGTCCACCGAATCCAGCCTCTGTCAACTCTCTCAGATATAGCAGACTAAGACTTTGGTTATCTCAGATTTCTTTGTTGGTGCACCCGGTGACTGGTAGCAGAAAAACTTCAGCGAGGGCTACAACTTTGTTGTTTTGGGCTCTTTCTGCTCTTGTGACCCTGGAGCGTGTTCCAGGGGATCAGCCACCTGATCATTGGAGCCACGACTGTGGATTGAGGACGGTAATCAACTTTTCCCCAGGCATGCAGAACAGGGTCCAAATTCCACTAGCCCAGAGTGCAGCAGGTGCACTCGCTCCGGCGCCTCAGCCTCTCTTCATGCACTTCAAAAGGTGCAGAGTAGTCTTCCTTTTGTCCTTGGTACAAATCCAGTGAGTACTAAGCTCTTGGGTGCCGGGGGTGCCCATTATATCTCAGTAAACTGCCTTGAGGGGACAATGCGGTCACTAGCCAGTGGACTAGTAGGTCCCCTCCTACCTGGTGACACAGTTCTGGTGATGGGTGGCATCTGGCTATTCCAGAGTGTGCTTTGCATACCACAGCCAACATGGCTGAGGTCTTCCTGGAGTGTGAGGACCTTGGTTCCCACTCCTGGGGGTATGGCTTCCATGAGTAGTGCACCCATAGAAAACTGGTTCTAAAACCAGTTTTTCCTCCTTTGGCCCTGCACTGTCTAGGGGGAAACAAAGGGCTTCCTGCACGGGAATGTTGTCGCAGTGGGCCTTCAAAGGCAGCATCACTCTTTGATGCCTGCCTTTCGGCTAATACCCTTTGCTGTCCATCATGTGGCTGGGGTGGGTCGCACCTCCACTTCAACAACAGCCTTTGTTCCCAGCCTGGGAGTTATTCACACGTCTCCCCAAGCAGGCAGAAACCTGTCTCTGTAACTCTGTGAAGTCACTGGACTAGCCGGGCCAAAGTATGGCAACTTTCGCAAAAGTGGTCAGCATTACATTGGACATAAGTGTCTATTGCACCACTGTATCACATTTGATGTCCCCTTGAATTTGATACCTTACACGACAGGGTTAGATAGCCTACGTCAGAAGTTAGATGCATTAGAGTGCTAACCGTTAACTCTGAAATCACCTTATAAGGCTACCTAACTGTTCTCAGCAAACAACAACACTTTAAGGCTTTCTGTACAGACATATTGAACATATATGTCTATCTTAACAATATGCAACTCCTTGCCATACGGCCACATAGGTCTGTCTAAGAGGAGGATTACATATAAAGTAAATGGACTTAAGGGGACTTTGACATTAATAGTAATGGCAAAGTTAGGTGTGAACTGCCTGCACAGCCTCTTCATTCTGCAATGGCAGCAGAAAGTTGTGTTTTCACTTTGTCTCACACAGAGTGGCACAACAAGTGCTGCAGCTCTTGTGTGGACAGCTATCCTTACATGCCATTGGTACCTGGGTACCATATACTAGGGATTTATAAATAAGTCAGCACATGCCAATTGGGGGTATCCAATTCAACATATACTTTAGAAAAGGGAAAAACCACTGTCCTTGAGGTCATGACAGCAGGCCTCAATGTTCTTTCAGAGTTGAACACCAGCAGCTAGTAGTCTAAGAAGGGGCAAAAAGTTGAGGGAAACCTGCAAAACCTTCAAAAAGAGTGTTTTCCTGCACCAATCCAATATGGCGAGATGGACAACAGAACGGACATAATGTAAACAAACAATGTACTGAACAACAAATGACTTACGAATAAGTGTAAGAGAACACACACACTGAAATGTCACTGTTGTATGGCAAGTGTAGCACTTGGATAAACAACGACAGAAATACATTTTTAAATGATGCAGCCTGGTACAATCCAGCTGAGAACAAAAATAATTGAAGATGAGAAGTTAATTAAAATTGTTTCTACATTGCACAAAGAGCATCCCTCCGTTGGCTAAGAGTAAATCGTGGGGCAACATTTACTTTCAGTCAATATAGCCAAGTTGAAGAGACAATTACCTCAATTGCTCCCAATAAATATGGTATTGTTGAAGTGATGATCTCCTGTTCTGTGTTCGATAAAGGGCATCCCACAAGAGTACACAAACAGGCTGCAGAAAATATACAACCACGGTGCCTGTGGTTAGTCAGGTTAAAGTGGTTTCTTGGCAGTCACAGTTAGCAGGTGATATTGAGGTGAAACGTGAGGAGGTTCTTACCAATTGTCACCAGTGTAATAAAGAGGATAAAAGCTGGTGAACAGTTCAAGTGTCTTTATTAAGACAGGTGTAAGCCACCCCAGCCATCACTTCTTTCACTTTCTTATTCACAACCGTCAGCTGCAACTGAACCATAACATTCCACAAGGAGTGTTAGCTTGCAGCAATACCAACATTTTTAGGTGAAAGATACCACACAACTCTAAAAGATGGACAGTAAGTTAAACTTGGAAGACATTATACATATGATAGAAAGAAGAGCACCAAACAGGAGACAAACAAAATGGCATTCCTAAAAATTATATTTATACCTGCAACCACTGCTACTACCTTCTAGCCATTATAAGAAGGAGTGCAAAACACCAGCCTACAGCCAGCCACAAAACCAGCCTTCCACACCACAAAACTGGCCTGCCACAAAATGCTAACTGTACACGTGGGAGTACCAGTGAAAGCTTTATTAATACACATAAATACAGCACAGAAATCAGCACTGGAAGCAGCCCTAACCAGGGCACTTGCAGTAATCTGAGCAGCACTGCTTCATTCAGACGCAGCAGTTACAATACTGATTAAAAAAAGGACAGTGCCAATTCCATGGAAGAGGGCAGTTATTCATCCTGTCCTTCTCCTTTCTTTGCATTTTGTCTATACACTTTTAGGCAAGCCTTTAAATAAAAGAACTACACGTACCAGAATGCAAAGACAGACCAATTATTAGACAGGTTCACATGCCTGACATGAGATGACTTGAGGATTCTGTTGCACTTGCATGCAAATGTGCAGGCAACAGCTAAACGTGGTGGAATATGACACAACTAAATGTACCCCAAAATTATATTGTCTAATGTCAGATGTGGATAGTACATCCTGTCCCTGCATTCTGGTACTTTCTGATTTATTGTTTTCATTATGAATGTAAGAGAACAAAAATCAAAATGCAAAGTGGATAATGCCAAAAGATTCCTGGCATGACTACATATACAAGTACTGCCAAATCATGATTGTATAGATAATTATTTTCACATATCTGTGTTTGAATTTATTACACAGCTTTTTAAAGATCAACAAGAAATAACATCACAAAGCCCATTATTCTAAAAGCCAACAGCAGGTTGTGGTCCAAATGTAATTATTAAACACCACACGTCTTAATTTTCAACCGGAAATGTCCGTTAATAAATGCAACTGAACCTCCAGCACAGACTGCAGTGGTGTGCAGTGTTGCAGAGTGGTGCGGTGTAGTGCAGAGTGGCAAAGAGTGTTTTGGCATAGAGTAGAGTGATACAGGATAGAGTAGAGAGACGTGGCATGACGTAGCGTAGAGTGCAGTGCCGTACAGTGCAGTGGTGCAGAATGCAGTGGTGTGGAGTTGTGTAAAGTGGAGTTGTGTGGCGTAGAGTGGAGTACTCATGGTGCAGTAGCACAATGCCATTACAGACAACACGTTTACAACTGAAATGACCATTACCTTTGCATAGGCTTGCAGTTTTACTAATAAAAATACACAGTACACAGACGAAAATGTGTGGAAATTGCATCACCTAATTTAAAGATTTGATTTGCAATGCACTCTCTGCCAATGCACTTTACTTTTTAACAGTCAACTCTATGTCCCTGCACTCTATGCCAGTCTACTGTATGCCACTCTAATCTGCTCTGCACCATTGCACTCTACACCACTTTACTCTATGCACACTGTATGCCACTCTATGCAGTCTGGTCTAAAATAAGAAATTATCAGGGGAATCAGACTCAGAATTACAGAGTTCCCATCATTTTCCCTTTCTTAATGGACACTCAAGGTCCAACTCGTAATGGAGCTGATTTTCCCACCCAAAAGTTACCAGTGCCCTAGTTATCGGTATCTCCAGGTGTTAGGGGAAATCTAGGCCATTTATCGGTGATTCATAATGAAGGCCTAAGTGGTTTAGTTTCATGTTCATCCACTGTCTTTGTACAATGGCATTACTTAGCACATTTGTCTCTCTGCAGAAGGTACTAGTTGACTAGTAAATTAGGGTACGTTGAGTGTTTGGCTTTAATATGCAGAGCGCTCACACATCAGTGTATGAATGACATAAATTAGCTTAACTGACTATTGGCTGTCCTGCCACCCAGCCCTCTCTTCTCACACACTGCTCCTCTATACAGGCATCCACGAAAGAATACAAACATGTAACTGCCTTACAATCCATGTCAAATGTTCATCTTTCCCCCACCTTGACAGCCTGACTACAAAAGCTTAATGTACGGCTGAGATTGTGGGGAAATAAAAGGCTGCAGCACATTAAGAGAGGAGTGCTCATCACAGCCTAAAGGGACCTGAAAGGAAAACAGTTATCTTTTCTGTTCTTGAAACTGTTTTACAGCCCTAGTAAGCCATTTTGGTTCAGGGCACACAAGTGGTCGACCGGCTCATCCATATGTAGGGCCATCCCTGCCCGCTCTTTAGACTAAAAGAGCAGGCACAGAAGGTGCCAATGTGAAATGGAGACGACTGTCATGCGATGATGGAGGAGCACACAAAACCATTTCAATTATCCCTTTTTAAGTGAAAGTCTACCAGACAACTCTGCTGTCTGGTTGCGAAACACTTCTTTTGGACATTCTGAATACTTACTTGGCAATGCATTTCACCCATTGATTACCACTGGTGTTGTGTTTTGCAACTCACAGTTGTTTACTTTCTTTTTTCTGTCTTTACTTGTTTTATGCTGTTCAGCATGTCTTTGTCCCTCCTGTGGAGCACAGTCTGTTTATCTGGCTCCTTGTATTTTTCCATGAGTGCTCGCTTTCTGTAAACAGACCTTTACATTTTGCTCTTATCTTGGCACATTTGCTGTGAATTTAAAGACACAGGTCAGATGCTAGGTTCTGTCTTCCAAAGGAGCACGGGGCCAGATGTACAAAACCATTTTGCATTTCTTAACGGTCTGCATCGCTATTTCGGGCCATTAAGAAATGCAAAATGGGCTTTTTAGATGTACAGAGTCTTTTAGGGAATCACAAATTGTGATTTCTACCCAGTAGAAATTGCAATTTGTGATCCACTGAAGAGGAAATTGCAAATAGGGATTACCTATTTGTGATTCCTATTTAGCTGTACAAAGCATTTCCTAAATGCAAATTGATCATTTAGGAAATTCAGTTACTATTGACTTCAAGTTGATCGTAACAATGTGCATTTAAAGAAAGGCACACTAAAATGCTTTTTTTAAAGTGCAATAGAGCTCCCACATGCCCCTTGGGCATATATGTGCTCTCTATGTGCACCACCATTTTTGGGGTGCATTTCAGGGGGCCTTTTGCCCAGGGTCATCCTTGGTTTTGCATTTCCCAAATAGCGATTTTCTAATAGGAAATTACTATTTGGGAAATGCAAAAATGGCCCATTGTGACAAATGTCATGGGATTTCTTATTTGCAATTTCCAAATGGCTATTCGTACTTTGTAGGTATCACTGTTAGGAAATCAGTATCTTGCTACATACCATTTTGTATTTCCTGAATAGCGATTTATATGTAGCCACTATTCAGGAAATGCAAAATTGCATCTACAAACATCTGTCCCTTGGTGTTTACTTGTTTTTTTCTCTAACTTCAATGTGAGAGGATTTATGTGACAATCCTGCTGGTTACTGGGGGTGGGAAAGGGCAAGCTTTTTTCCTAGTACACAACAAAATTTTAATGTCTGTAAATAAACTGTGCAAATATTTTTTAACATATCAGAATTAGGAAAGTACACATGAAGCACATTTTTTGTATTTCTGAATTATGGTGGAAACAAATATTTTAATACTTTCAAAACACATCAATACACTAGTTGATGCCATTTCCACACAACATCATTTGAGCGCTGTATATTTTTATCAGAACAAATGTATGTTTGTGCAAGTGTAATGGTCATTTCAATTGAAAATGTGTTGTCTGCAATGGCAGTGCACTACCACACCATACATACTACACTCTACGCCACTCCCCTCTACGCCACTCTACGATACTGTATGACTTTACACCCCTCACTTTATGGCATTCTAGTCCTCCCTATACCACTCCACTCTACACCACTCTACTCCACTCTAAGCCACTCCACACTACACCACTCCACAACACTCTAAGAAATTCCACTCTATGCCACTCCACTCCCCTCTACTCCACCCTACAGCATGCCCTTCAAATCTATGCCACTCCACTCTATGCCACTCCACTCCCCTCCCCTCTGCGACACTCCACACTATTCTATGACACTCCACTCTATGCCACTGCACTCTATTCCATTCCACACTGCTCCACTCTGTGCCACTCAACTTTATGAGACTCTACACTACTCAATACAACTTCACTAGACTACTCTAACTCCACTATGACTCCACACTTTGTGCCTCTCCACTCTATCCCTGTCCACGCCACTCCACTATACAACACTCCACTGTATGACACTGTATCTCCTCCACTCTTCTTCACTCTACTCTATGACACTCTACATCACTTAAATCTAGGCCACTATTCTCCTCCCTGTGCCACTCCACTCTATGTCACTCTACACTATGCCACTCTTAGCTGCTCTACAACACTCAACACTTCTGTATCCCACTCTATGACACTTAACTCCACTCTCGACACCACTTTAGCCCATCCAATGAAACCTTTCTCCACTTTATACTATACCACTTCACTCTACTCTGCAGTAAACGTTGTAAAGTTCAGATCATAACTCTGATTTGTGACAAAACTAAATCATTCTTCTGAGGTTAGTAAATCAAGTACTATTAACTTTAGTATTACTAAAATATCTCATATACAGTGCTTAGAAACAGTGGAATTGCACTACAAAAGAACCACATAAAAAAGTTGTTATGATTTGCTTCTCCCCTATTAGAGACTGAGAATGCAACATTGCTGAAAATAATTTGTATGTCTTAATATCAAAGAGAGAATGTCTGTACCTAAAATATACAAGGTGTAGCTCTTCAGCCAAGTGACCAGCTGGTCACTGGACCCTACAACCTTTGACTCACCTCTAAAGTGGTAACCAGAGACAGGATAAAAGAACTTCAGGACCCAAGGAACAGGAAGGCACAGGGCAGCTCTACCGCTTAACATTGTTACCACTGCTCAAAAGTAATAATAAGGAAATATATTTGATTTCTTATTCCCCATAGAAACGTGACATGTCTTTAGTCAGTAAAACCAAAATTGTATGTGTAACTTACTTTAAATGCAAAGCCAACAGTGGTTCCGTGGCAAGCCTTGTATCTACTTCTGACAGCAAAGCCAACAGAGGCATACGTTGATTATGTCAGAGGGCCACCATCAAAAGATCCCCACAGAATTTCATATTTTTAAGAAAGCTTTCAAAAACAGTGCATAGTGGTTTTAGCCTCTACTGTTGTGGAAATAGTGACAATTATTCCTATGAAAGCTCCTAGATATTTAGGATGATTGGTTGCCATATAAAAAAGCAAAAATGAAAAATAAGATAAGACTATGCAGAAAAGCAAATACAAGATGAAAATATCAGTTCAGTAGCTAATTTCACTATTCTAAACGAGCACTCTTCATTTGTAAGAAATGCATGCAGCTTGTTCACTTCCGCATTTTCTAGGAGAGCTTTTGTGATTTCTGGCAGCGTATAAGCTTTGGAATTGAAGCATTACTATTTTAAAGGGTTGCGCAGGAAGTCGGCTCAGATATGAGAGAGTCATGGTTTGTTATATGTGCTTGCTGTCATTTCTATCCACTTGATTACTTGCCACCCCTCCCACCCCTCTTGCTCAAGGAATTACCATTCAGGAGGTTGTATGTGCTGGTGTAGCAGGACTGTATCAGATGTGTGTTGCCCAGTCGTTTCCCCACATCACCAGCACAATCCAATCTGTCCCTATGCGGGCACCCCAAGAGCTGTGATCCGGGCCCCTTCTGAGTGGCAGTCTACACCTGGATACAAAGACCTGCTGCAGGATTAGAGGTCTCCATGGTTCAAGGATCTACATCAGGACTCGAGGATCTATTGTAAGATTTGAAGATCCTGTAGGCTATCAAATTCACACCCAAAGGGCTTGGCTTTCCTTCCTATTGATGAGAGGAAGCCTCTGATTAGGTTCTGTTCGTCAAATGTATTCTTCTGCTTAGGGTCATCTCTTCACCAGTGTTCTTGGCTCCCCAGCTGAGATTATTTTCAAGTCAGATGTCAAGAATGTCTTCACAGATGTTTTCTGTTTGTGGCACTTCTTCAAATTGCTTCTGCAGCATCATTTCAATCACATTTCCTCAATCACTGAAATTTTTTGACCTCTCTCAGCGCTTTCACTAGAGGCCTTAGTTTAGTGATAGATAGAGGGAGTTACATTTCACTTGTTTGGATTTGGATACAAAAATTGCTCACTTACAACTTCATGTACACTACTCCTTTGAGGCTTTTCTGTTCATTCAATGAAATTCCATAAAATCATCATGTGGTGTAACCCCAGGAACATCCACCTTTTGGTGCTTTTTAGGTCTTTAACTGTCAGCTTCTGATGATTGCATTACCCCTAATTATCATCTACAAGATTACTCTTAAAGCTTCTTTAAATCGCTCCTCATGACCTCTGAGCCATCTACAAATATTCATATATTTACTAATAGCTCCTCTGCGGTTTCTCTTATGAATGCACTGAAAAGCAATGGACCAACGATTCTTCTTATTACCTCCAACAAGCACCTTCTTTCCCTTAAAATAAATGTTCATGTGGGTATATGGAATGACTTGAATGCAAGCAAAATGTCTGGAAGCCACATCAAAGAAACAAGTGAGTACAGTGAATGGACACACAGAAAAAAACATATATAAGTAAGAAGCACAATGGAAGAAAATCCTGGCTCACAGATGAAACTCTATTAAAAGAAAATCAAAGAAAATTAAATAAATAATAAAAAGGAGATGTAGTTAAGGATAACACTCCAAATTAAGCTGAATGGCAAACAATGTTATTATAGTCCAAGGCTTCTTGTCGCACGGAGATTAAAATAATTTCACTTTCACCAGCCCAATGAAGGACTTTGTTAAGAGAACTATTAACAAGCCTGTTGGAAAAATGTTGCTGTTGCCTGAAATACATGCTATTTTGAAAAAGGATAAAAAAGCTCTAAAATGACAAATTTAACAGTAATTCAAGAAGGTCAGTCACCAATTTACCTATGGCGATGCTCAACATGAAACATTGTGTATGAACGATAACATTAATTCAGTGTCCTTCAAAAAGGGACCATTGACTACTTTTGAATGAACGGCTTTGGAGAACAATCCACAAATTCTCATTGTGCTTGCTGTGCTGCAAGGTATCTGCTCAGCCTAATTTGCAGGATATATGAAGTGGTTGCTCATTTGAGAATGTGAGTGGATGATGGCACTATCATCATCATCATATACTTTATTCGACCATAGGTCATAAAAGTTACATATTAAATTGTACAAAAAAGGTACGTTTTCTTCATTATACTTTTACACTGGCTGAAAATAGTAAGGTTTAGAATAGGAAAAGCTTCTATAGGCAATGGCCTACTATAATCCACCATTGGTCCCGATACATAACTTAACATTTAGATACCAGGGTTTCTGAGACAATTACTTCATAACGTTAAAATAGTACAAATATTTAAAACTCTTAAAACAATATGGGGTGATTTCAAAATACATATTTCCCAGATGGTATCATCATCAAGATAAATACAAACTATCCGACCCAAGATGTAAAAATTTAAAGTGCTGATTTGATGTTACATAATAATATAATTCCTTAATATTTTAGATGGCATACTTTAACAAAGAGAGCCTACTACCGGCACAATCATTTGGCAAATTTAAGCACTGTCAAGTCGTTAAGACACAAGCACAGAGTGATAAAAAGCTTATATATTAACTCAAAATGGTTATCGGATTCATGTTAAAATGGCACGAGTGCCAGACAGATGCATAAAAAATAGCTCTTTATGGCTAAAACTAGTGTTAAAATGGCAGAAACACATAATGATTGCCTACATAATGTCTGAAAAATCTATTCCAAGTCCTATCCAACCCACTTCATCCAGATCATCTTCATCATCAACTTAGTTCATCAATGACCATAAAAGCACATAAAACAGAATATAATAATTCTTAAGTAAATAAATAATTACATGTCTGTAAATAGGTGTAAAATATTAAAACAATAACTTGATTTGCACATATGGCTCTAAATCTTACCTATATAGAGATAAGACCTTAAATAACTTTTTGAAGACGGCAACGTATGCGCCAAGCTGTTGCTAAATACTTACTTACTGAAAGAATTACATCAGATGAATTATGGCTTTTTAGAACCCGTAGAGCCAAGGAGCAATTCTTGAATTCCATGTCCCTGCAAATCTTGCGGATCCATTTTGTTCGCGGAATCGCATAGGCTGGGTAGAAGAACATAAAATGCTCAATGGTTTCAAAAATACTGCCACAGGCAGGGCATGTATCGGGAAGATTAATCGACCCCCACCTATGAATCAATGACATCAGGGGCAGTGAGCCAAAACGAAACCTTGCGTATAAGCTCTTGCCTTGCAAGTCCGGTATCACATCCAAATAGGATTCAAACTTTGGGGACCATTTAATATCAGTAAAGGAATTAGTTAAGCGACCATGGGATTTATGGATTATGTAGTTGTCCTTAACATAAGACCAATAGGTTAACTTTAAAACATTTTTGTGCCGTCTCTCTAATTTGTGGGGATTTTCCCAATAGTCGCCCAAGCCCAAAAGCCTAAGCCAATGGGCCACATGGCGAATCCAGGGAAGAGTATTAGCATTTTGGCATTTCAGTAAATCGAGTAATGCGGTCTTATATATATCTAGTTCGGGGGTTGTCCATAATCTAATCCAATAAAGGAGAGGTCTTAGAGTAGCTAGATCTGCTACTCGGCTTAGCCCCAGATCTAGAAATATTGGAAGCAAGGGTGTAGTGCGTGGACATGCAATTAAAGCCCTTGCAAAGTTGTTTTCCCCCACACTGATCTTATTGCAGTTAGCGTAACCCCATACCTCCGCTCCGTACAGGGCTGCACTTTGAGCCTTAGCCGTGTAAATTTTTATTGCTGGGGAAACAACCTTTGTAAAGGAGCTTTGATAAAAACGCAATATGGATGAGGCTCTATGTTGAAGGAGCCCTGCACTTTTCGTAATCTGCTCTTCCCATAGTAGTTTACTGGTTAACCTAACTCCCAAGTAATCTATAGAGCTTACTTCCTTCAGCGGTACTCCCTCAATGTGGATGGAACATCTTTTCCTAGGTCCCTTGGATAAGACCATCAATTTTGTTTTGTTAATGTTAACCTCCAGCCCATAATCGCTACAGAATTGGTTAAACCGGTCAACAAGGGTCTGCAACCCCATTGGTGTCTTAGAAATGAGGAGTGAATCATCGGCAAAGAGCAAGATAGGGATTTTTTGTGTATTCAGGGAAGGGGCATCATTCTGGCCTGTGGACACAGCCTTTACTACTTCGTTGATAAATATAGTAAACAGTAGGGGGGCTAACACGCAGCCTTGGCGAACTCCTCTTCTGATTGGAATCCGTTCTGTCAGTTCGCCTTGTTCACCCCACCTCACTTGGGCATAAGTGTTCTCATGCAGTCGTTTTAACAGGAGTAATAGATCCTCTGGGATTCCCAATCTACCCAGCACTTCCCACAGTTTGGCTCTTGGGACCAAATCAAAAGCCGATCGCAGGTCTATAAATACCACATACAGGCATTGTTTGGCCACAAGTACATATTTCCAATGCAATATGGCCAATCGAAAAACCTGGTCTATCGTGCTTGTTTTTGCACGAAACCCTGCCTGTAGATGGGAAAGGATTTGGTACTCCTCAACCCAATTGATTAACCTCTGTAAAATTTGTTTTGCAAAGATCTTTTGTAGGTTGTCTATAAGGCTAATTGGCCTGTAGTTGGCTGGGAGATTAGCATTCCCTTTTTTATAAATGGGTATGATCTCTGCCCCCTTCCATGTACCTGGAATTTGCCCCCCTGCCGCTATACTATTTGAAATGGCATTTATATACCAGGACCAGATATGTGGTTCTGATCTATAAAGATCTCCAGGGAGCTTATCTGGTCCAGGTGCTTTGCCAGGTTTTAGGCTATTTATAGCCTCAAGGGTCTCTTCTATTTTAAAAATGAGGCAACGCTCAGGGGCACACTGAGACTCCACTTGGGGGGCCATACGGGAATTTGGTTCCAACAATTCTGTTGGAGAGTGGACCACATTGGTGTCCATTGGGCCCTCTGGTAGGGCATAGAGAGTAGTAAAATGCTCTACCCAGCTTTCTGGTTGGATATGGTTGCTGGGACAACTCCTACCTCCATTTTCTCTTTTAGACAGAAGCTCCCAGAAACGCTTATTGTTCTTCTCTCTGGAAGCATCTAATAATTCCTGCCACAGGGAATCCTCCCACTGCTTTTTAGCATTAGACAAAGTTGCTTTGTATAGGGACCTGGCTTGTTTAATTTCCCCCTGGGAACCAGACATTACTGCAACTCTTAACCCAGACTTAGCCTTTGAGCACCTCTCATCAAACCATCCCTTGCTTGCCCCTTTCCCTTCATGTGTCTTTGACCGCCTTGTTTTATAAAAAAAAGACCGTAGTTGGGTATACATGTTGTCATGTATTTTGAGAATCGGAATATTCCCCACTGCCTGGTCTTCATACTCTGCCAAATTATTTAAAAAAATCTGATATATTGCTCTGATATGATGAGGGTTGGACACCACTTTTGGCCATGTAATCTTGGTGAATTTGTTATTCCAACAAGATGGCGGAACGATTGTGACATGGTTATTAAGTGTTCTCCTGAACGTTTCTCCAGAAAGAGTAAGGAGCAAGGGGAAATGGTCACTGTCACATCTTACTTCTATTTTCATATCTACCAATTGGGGCCACAACCTAACATCGACCAAGAAGTAATCAATAGTGCTTGTCGACATGCCCCTTTTAAAAGTAGGTGCGCTGTTCATATCAGATGGAGTTCTACCGTTACAGGCCCTAAGGCCATGATTTAAACATAATGTGGCTAATTGCATGGCCACCCGAGATTTTTTGCAAGGCTGGGTAATAGATAGTTGTGGGATCCCCCACTGCTCATCTTCTTCATCAGTTAAACCACTTGTGAGAATAGAAGGCTCGAAGGTACAGTTAAAATCTCCAGCTATGATTAGAATAGTTGAGGGGTGGAGGCTGCCTACAAATTCAGACAGAATAGCCAGGGTATGGGACTCGGAGCCATTTGGGACCGATCGTATATAAGCATTAACAATAACAATTGATAATCTTCTGTTAAACGTAATACACATGGCTTTTAGATCTACAGAATCAATTCCCAAAAGCTTGTAGTCACACTGCAAATTCTTGTTAACAAGTAATAAGAGCCCACCTTTTGCCCGGCCCCTCCCCTTCTCTGGGGGTATAGCAGGTGCACTAAATGAGAGAAATCCATCTATATTGGTGGCATCCTCCGCCCAAGTTTCCTGAAACAAACATATGTCTGTTTTTTTAATAAAAGAGGCCCATTCACCATCATCTAGTTTCTTTGCCAGGCCGGCAACATTCCATGACATAAGTTCTAATGTACATTTATCTTGGTTTGTCACCACGGGTGTGCATCCAGCGTCTACCACACTCGAGTCAGTACTGCAAGTGTTTGGTGATAATGTTTTGTCATCCCCCGTAAAATGTAAGGCCTTGGAGCAGGCCGTCACATTAGTTACTAGTTCACTAGTCAGTCATACAGGATTGGGCAACAGCCTGGGATTAACTTCCTTTCGTGCAGCACCTCCGCTGGGATTAGTTAAACCATCAGATCCTGCCAGTCCCATGGCTTGTCCAGTATTTTGTGGGTGTAACATGAGTCTAATTCCCTCCCTGGTTGTTGCATGTTCCAAGTGGGTACGACGATCAAAATCCATTAATTGTGTCACCATATACTTGTCTTCAAAATAGATAGTTATTATGTCAAGATTGGTCCCTGTGATGCTGCTTCTCTTGGCCGATATTATGTCAGAACGAATAACAGAGAGACAACTTCGTCGGGAACGTATCCAATGTATGACTTTGTTGATCAAGGAAGCTTGATTCTCAGCTAACCCTGGCGATAGTTTTGGAACATTAGTCAAATAGATTTTATTTGTTCCCTGACTTATAAACAGGTCCTGTTCTTTATTAACTATACTCTCAGTATTGTATTGGGAGAGAGTGATGTTGTTAGAGGGAGTCTTATGTGACTTGTTGGGGGGTTGTGTAAGGCTGGAATCTTGGACAGTTTCCGGTGGGTCGGATTTGCTAGTCCTACCTCTGGCCCTGTCACTAGTAAGATTACTTGACCAACTACCTTGACGGTCTCTGTGCCTAGGTACATTTGTAGACCTCATGGGTCTCATGTTGTCGATATTGGGATCACAACGGTAGTCTTCCCTCCCTAGAAGAGCTGTCCCCCTTCTAGTGGGGAGATAACAATTGTCCCTTAGCTCCGTCCCCATTGGTGGGGCAGATAATGGGAAGACTTCTTCCCCCCTGACCTCCCCACAGACTTTACAAAGTCCAGCACAAGCACGATTGCTCTTCATAAGATCTATTAATACTAAAACCAGTCCCTTAACTTCATCAACTCTCTGGAGAACTGTAGCCAGGTTGTCTCTACTAGCTGCTGGTTCTTTGCCTTCTGGCTCGAGCTGGGGGATCGGTGAAATAACACTAGGGTTGGGTTTTCTAGCTACTGACTTGCACTTGGGCACACTCGTGGGCACGGGCGAGTCCTCTATTACTAATAGAGGTTCAAAACGATTAGTACAGAATAGGCTAGGGACCACCTTGATCACCGGAGTCAATGGTAGAAGGGTTGGTGTATGTGGGAGACCCAGCTGGGATACTGGAGAACTCGCTATGTTATAAGTGGGTAACGGTAGGGGGCCCTTGCAATTATGTGGGCCCCCGTCTCCATCTACCCCTATTATAGTATCTGTAGGATCCCTTGACCCCTTCTTTTTAAATAACTCTGGGATTTTCCTATCGTTAGGGGGGCCTCTCTTTAAATTAGTTGCCCCTAGAGTTGTTTGTGTACCTAACATAGACTCAACTTCTTTAACTAGGAGATCTATTTCATCCAATGGGTTTAACCCATTGGGTATAGCTGGATTCAAAGGTCTACTTGGGCGTTTTTTTGCGATTTTAGTACCCTTGGATTGTGCTGGTAAATCTATAGCCTTCCTTTTCCCCATATTGGGAAGATGCCCGCAATGGGGTAGCTTAGAGGAGGAATTAATGGGGGAAGGGCTGAGTGAAGAATAGGCTTCTCAATTTAGGAATAGTAGGATGGTGCTATAATCTGTACTCTCTTAAACAACTCTTAGATAACAAGTAATTCTCTTACTACAGGTGAAAGAGATGGGGCCCAGCCCAGCCTCCTCCGGTCTCTGACGGGCTAAGGACGGGCCCGCCCTTGGCCCGGGCTTCGCCCGGGCGCCGCCCGCACGCGTCCCGCGCTGCGGGAGCGCGAAGATAATTTAAAGGGCTCCTGCCCTATTGCTTGACTCTCCTCCCGGCCTCCCGGCTGTGACAGCGCTACCCGCGACGGCGGGAGCGCGAAGATAATTTAAAGGGCTCCTGCCCTATTGCTTGACTCTCCTCCCGGCCTCCCGGCTGTGACAGCGCTACCCGCGACGGCGGGAGCGCGAAGATAATTTAAAGGGCTCCTGCCCTATTGCTTGACTCTCCTCCCGGCCTCCCGGCTGTGACAGCGCTATGATGGCACTATGTATCTTCAACTTGAGTGACAAAAACCCTCACATCACCTCTAGTGAGATAATTCAAAGACTGTTGGCAATAACCCTTCAGTTCCTAGCCTACAACAAAGTTGGTAACCTGTGACATCTGCACATCCTCTACCTATTGCCTTGTTAAATAAAAAAAATAAAGAAAACAGTCTAGTTGTAAAACGTGTGATATCTTCCATTTTGCCTTTGGGACAACTAACATGATGAGCAATGTCATCATAACTTCAGTTTATTTTGGGAGGGTAATTTTAAACATTCCCACCATTATTTGAATCAATTGATTTATTTTGTATTTATTTTTAAAATACATCTACAGAAGTATACAACACAAGTCAAATGCAAGAAAAACAAATGTAAAAGGTGTATCCAATTTGAAACTCTAATGCCATGCAATTCTTATAGGGTACAGCATATTACTTGCTTCAAAACGTAAAATTAATTAAAAAGAAACAGAAAAAGTATAGGGTAAATGGCATGCATTATTTATTTCATTTATTAAACTTGTTTATGGTATGCATAGTTGAACTATTTCGTATTATGAATACAAAATGTCTTCAATGAAGACATTCCATTGAGTCTAACTCAGGTGAAAGTAAGAAGAAAATTCACTGACTTACGATGACCCTAAAATAGCGCAAACATTCACTAAAGAGCTATCAGTCATCATTTGGGTATTAGCAAGTCTTCCGAAGAGATAGAAAAAATGGTCTTTGTTTTGTTTTCGAAAGTCTATCCTCTTAAATGAGGCCAAGCCTGGTCCCTTCTGGCTTTTCCATTTTCTCTGAGAAACACACTTGTCAATCAGGGGTGCCCTCCAAATCCAAGTTAATGATCTTTTACCAAGACAGACTTGCAGCCAGTCAAAGGTGATATTATTTACTTATTTATTGACAGGGTGACCAGTCCCCAAGTATACCTTGCTTTGACATCTTCAAATACTACAACGTTCAATAAACATATGCTGGTAGTGACCTTCTTTTTGCTACATTTCCCACAACATCCAGACTTTTAAGACCTGGATCGAAAAGCTTGGAACAGGAGTAGTGTAACTTGTTAACAGGACTTTGCTGCTGCAAAGTCAACTGCAAGACCTTAGCAGAACACGAATTAATGTAATGCTAATAATCAAGAGAAAACATTACATTTATGTATTCACTGTGCTTTTTTTCTATTCTTTCTATTCTTCACTTACAATTGATTACTTGTGGTTCAAGAGCTTCACAGTGCATATCTTTTTATAAATGTATGTGTTGTGAAATGTGTGTAGCACTTCATTCACACTATAACTTTACATTAGTAGGATGGAGTATACTAATCTGTTGCATATACATTTGTAAAGTGTGCTGTCATCCGTAAGGATATTGCTGGAGCTGAAAGTGTAAAAAGAAGGCCTAAGGAGACTGAACGAAGAGACTGAGCACTGTAAGAAGGCCTAGAGAGGCTGAACAAAGAGGCTGAGCACTGTAAGAAGGCCTAGAGAGGCTGAACAAAGAGGGTGGGCAGGGCGATAGTAGTCAAACTGAGATTGAAGATAAATAGGGCACTGGCCACAGAAGGAAAGAAGAACTAGACATAGATCCTTGCTCTTAATGCATTTCTAAATGGGGAATCAGTGATGGGTGAAGACTACAAAAAAATGTGAGCATACATCGGCAGCTGAAAAATAAACTGGCCTGTTGCATGTTGGATATGCACCAAACAAGCAATGGCATAAGCAAGGGCTTATGAAGGAAGGCGAAGATCAAGGTAGAGTGAATTACATATGTAATATGAAGTTATCTTAAGACATTTGAACACCTTTAAGGAAATATATAATATATGATGAGTTTATTTGGTGGTGGTGGTGTGTAGTTTTTACTTATTTCTTTTGCGATTGTGTTGTTCACTTATCCCTGTTTTTCAGGTGCTTGGCAAAATTAAATTAACTATCCTTACCAGAAATGTCATGCACTTCTATAGATGGATAGTTCATTTGTGTGAGAAGCTGACTGAAATCTTGAAACGCATTGTACCAACCTGCTATTATGCAATATTCTCTACTCTATTTAAAGATGGGACATATTCTACGTCGCACCCTGATATAAACTAATGGTGAACAATATCATTTAATTCGCGACCTGCTTTGTCACATTTAGGGCTCAAAAGTTCAAAAATATTTTCTTTATGCTGGTTACAATACTCATCGGTGTGGACACATAGGTTAGGGATGATATCTCCATCAAGATTTCACTGTAGAAAACTATTAGGGTTTATGACCTTGTTTCCTGTCTAGCTCTTCTATAAAAGTACTGGAAAAAACACGTGCTCCTCATTAGTAAGCAAGCATGCCTGGGACATTCCAACCTTCTGCTTCGTCTGGGTTTCGAGCCCATTGGGACATCAAAGCTGAAAAACACCGTCAAAGAGCTACTTGCTGCCTCCATTAAAAGAAGGCCACGCGAGGCTAGTGCTGAAGGAATGTAAAATATTTTTATTAAAACAATCTTTTGGAAAATACGCTGATTAAAGGGGAGTCAGGGACCTTGAGCAGCAAATATTTAGTCTGCCTCAAAGCAATGAAAGCTCAGCCTTGGTTCACCTTAGAAGGCTTGCCTTTAAATCGCCCCTCTTCTTTTTCCTGCTGTTAATAACTTTGAAAACGAATGACTAATAAGCTTTTGCAACCAGCGGTTCAGAGCTAATGGCTATCAAATTACAAATCTGGCATTTCTTACCTTGAGAGTAAAACATTTCCCTGAATGACGGGCGCTGAGAGCTTGAACCAAAAGACTCGTCTGGCACACAGAGTATTTAGGATAAATCGCTCAGAGCGAATACATGTTTGTTATTTCCGTTTTTACAATTTAGTGGCACTGCCAAAATAATAAAACAGCTTGACTGTCCCTTAAATTGATAACAGCAGCCAATTTTATGCTCATGTTTGTCACAGAAAAATACCTTCCACAGACTTTCTTCATCCATTTGCATAGAGCCGGTATCAAGGCTAATGGGATTACCGAGCGATAACACGCGGGTTTAATTCCCCAAGCTAATGAAACTAACGGTATTTAATACTGGCCTCTGGAAACACGTGCGAAGCCCAGCGGTGACCTGCGCCTGGAGGTCTCATTTGACCCTTGACCTGCTGTAAAGCCCCCGCGCAAAAATAATGGCGCCTGTCAATCTCATTCAAGGCTACACTCACGTCTGTCGTTCTCAAAACGTTGAATGTTTTATTAAGTAAGGTGTTGCAGATCGCTGCCGTTTTCGTGCTTCTCTGACTGCGAATTACGCTTAAATACCATCAGAAAGAGCTCAGAGTTCACGCTCAGTATACAGTGGCGCCTTACTTGAGAAAGTGCATAACAGACCAAGCTTGTAAAATTCGGTTAAATGCAATTAGTCGTTTCGCAGTTAGTTAGGAATATGTCTGGGATCAGACCTACGTCAGTGTTAATGGTTCTCCTGTGTGACATTCTCAACATGCAGTGCTTAATTTGTGGTTGTTGTTTCCGGTGCTGAGCAACCGGCACTTATTTTTGAGGGACGGCGCTTAGTCTTCTGCCTCAAGTATTTGCTGCGAGCAAAAGACACGTTTGGGAAAGACGTAGGAAGAGAAAAACGAAAAAGCGTCACGATGAGACGAATCGGAAAACTGCAGGTGTGAGCTGAAGGGGCAGGGAGTGGCTTTGAATTGAAGCGGTCAGAGATGGCATCGGGATTACGCTGCCTCGGTATTCTTTGTTCACAGATTTAATTGCAGCAGCCTCGTGTTTAAGAGGAGGGCTTTGAGCACTGGCACCTTTTTATTTACAAATTAAGCACTGTCAACATGTCTTCTATTGCTCCATGGAAACATGTGCTCAATTTATAGGCACATGGGTACACAGGTATATTTATATTTATTTGGGGAAAATTGATGCATAACCAATACTGACACTGAATTGTGTGGAAAAGGCTGCTTTTATTGAAGACAGGTTCCCTTAACATAAAACCTGGCCTTTGCCTTATAAAACTAAACGCCTCACTTTACATGCACTTCAAATATGCCCCTCCCCCCACTCCTACCCTATCCTTCCCCCTCCCAACAAACAGTATTGCAATCCTGTCCTCTTGTTTTTCTGGTTGCAATAGTCATACTCAAAACCCCTTTCAAGCTGCTATTTCTCTGCAACTAAAACAACTCTAAATTCCTGCTGAACATTTTAACAACGTGTCTCGACCATGCAAAGTCCAGTCTCCCCTCTCCTTTCCCATCTGGGCTGCCGCTTTTGTGCCTAAAACTGTTCAAACCGTGCCAACTGGCCCTGCCCCTGCCACCCAGAAAGGGGCCACTCATGGACTCTTTCTGCACCCCCTCACGATTGTTAACATATCCTAAAAAGATCCTGCAAAACCTCTTTGATATGCAACAAATATAGGTCATAACCCATGAATGACAAATGGACACCGTCCCCTCGAAAGAAAACATCATCCTTCAATTTCAAATCAGAGTGTTCCACATATGTAACACTTCTCTCCCTACAATATTTTTCATCTCCTTATTAGTTTTCTTTCTTGTCCTTTCAATTGCTCCTGGTCGCCTCGCACCCCTCCATGCCATCCGTGGAACAAATGCTGTCTATATTACATGGCATCCAGCCCATTGCGCCGGGATCTCCTTTAAGGCTCTTTTGATAGTTTTTAAAACATGCAACCTTTTTGCTTCAACTAAATCATTCTTCCCCAAGTGGAGTACCAAAACATCTAGACACTGTCCTTGAACTACTAGCTTATTGAACCATGGCTGTAACTGTGGCCACTTCATGCCCTCCTTTCCGTGCCATTTTAATTCAAAAGCTGATGGATTAAGCCCCAAATTCAGTCCCTGGCTGCCCCGGTAAGCTTGTAGATGTGCTAATTTTATGAATGAATGCCCCACGAGCCAAATCACCAACACCTTGCTCACTGGACCAGCTACTGAACCTGCAAAAGAACAAAAATAAGAGAGTTAAGACACTTGATCAAACTTGGTCTTTCTCAACGCGCACGTACATTCTAAAAGCCTCGGAGCGCCACCTTCCCAATTTCATGATCTGTTCTTTATCCCACCCTTTACTGGCTGCCTCAGTTGCCATGCCTATTCTAAAAGAGTGAGTCCCGAAATCAGAAGCAATGAGTCCTACAGCTAAAGCCGCTTTTCTTAACAGTGACAGCAGTTGAAACGCCATCGCTGGCCGTTTATCATGTAAAAAGACTAACCTAGTAATAGAACCCCTTCTTGCTTGCAACTCCCTACCCCACATTACTGGGCAGATGCTCCATCTGGGTAAGACATCAAGTGAACAATGATTCCTCTACCTCTCTGGTCTGACTTCCTAACCCAAATTGAGACAGAGTTCTCCTTCACTTGCACATCAGACCACCATATCCCTGCCTGTGTCCTTCCCCCTAACAGCTCAGAAACTCTAAAAGCCCCAAAAAACATCCACACCATAAGCGTGCTGAAAAGCAACATTTCGGTCTCATCTGAACAGATTTCTGACAATTTGGGAACCAAAGCCTTTAAGACTGGAATAGTCTCTGGTCTTCCGGCATTCTTCATCTGCCCCACCTCTCTAGCCCAACCCTCTAACATTCTTTTGCCCAGCTCTCCAGCTGCAGGAGCATAACCCCACAATAACTTGCCCAGAAAGGCAATGCCTGCTAATTTGCCCGAAATAGTAACACTGGATTGCTCTTTTTGAATCAGCCCAAGAATAAACTGCACCACATCCTCTACTTTCTCCCACTGCTCCCTCCGCCTACAGGCCCCACTTTGCTCAAACTCCTTCCAGGCTTGCAAGTACGCTCAGCGCGTGGATATTGCTAATGAATTAAACCAGCTGAAGCATCCTTTGTCCCCCAGAGTCCATAATTCCGGAGGCATCTGCACTTTCATGATTTCTGCATCCGTGACCAGAACAAGGAACCTCTCCCACTGTGAACGAGACAAAGCATCCGCAATGTTATTTTCCACTCCAGGAATATGTCTCGCTCTGAAAGCGACATCGTACCTTAGCAAAGCAGCACAAAAACGCGCAGCAACTTTGCAACTTGAGCATCCCTTGCAGATTGATGGTTGACAACATGAACCACCGCCATGTTATCCACCCTAAACAGAACTCTCTTGTGTGCCAGCTCTCCGCTCCATAAGAACACTGCTACCAAGAAGGGGAACAACTCCAGAAAAACAATAGTTCTGCCTCCCTGCTTCCATGCTTGCTGCCACTCATCTGCGCACCACCTACCCTGCCAGTAAACTCCAAAACTGGTGCCCCCTGCTGCATCTGAAAAAATGTGGGCATTCCATTTCACTTCGCGCCATCGTCTCAAGGGAACACCATTGAACTCTTCCAAAAATTTCAACCACATCCTCAAGTCTTTCTTCACTGCTGCTGATAAGCGAACATGGTGATGAGGCAGCCGGTTTCCTGACAAGGACAACCCCAACCACCTACAAAAAACTCTTCCCGCTCTGACTACCTTGCACACAAAATTCAAGTGACCCAAAAGCACCTGTATCTCCCTTGCTGTCACTTTCTCTTTATTCAGCATGTGAAGTAACAATTGCGCCATTGCAATCTTTCTTATCCAATGGGAGCTGTTCTTCCATGCTCATGGAATCTATTTCAATGCCAAGAAAAGATAATGATGTCACAGATCCCACTGTCTTCTCTGGGTCCAAAGGCACCCCTAACTCCTTCATAAGCACCTGAAAAGCCTCCAACATTTTCCTGCACTGGTTTAAATCCAGTTTTCCTACCAAGAAAAAGTAATCTAGGTAGTGTGTTATAACATTATGCCCTGTGCTCTGCTGGAACACCCACTTCAAAAATGTGCTGAAGCTTTCAAAGAGTGCACACGATCTGGAACAACCCATTGGCAATGCTTTAGCAACATACCAGAGCTCTTCAAATTGCATGCCCAATAGTTCAAAATTGTCAGGGTGTACCGGCAGAAGCCGAAAAGCGGACTTAATGTCGCTCTTGGCCAACATAGCCCCCTGTCCGACTTGCTTCACCAAATCAAATGCTACATCCACAGATACATTTGACACAGATACTTGTTCTTCAGGAATAAAATCATTAACCGAAGCTCCTTCCGGCCATGATAGAACAAACCCAATAGGAGAAATAATCAAGTTATACATCAGCCAATCAAGAAAAGGGCCTGCCATGCAACCTTCCGAAATCTCTTTCTTTAATATTTCCCTCACCACTTGTTTGTTTGATTTCAGATTCTCCGCCCATCTACGCTCCCTCTGACCCTTGTAACCCAACCTGAAACCCCATGTGAAACCTTCCCTTAGCGTACAAGCATCCTCTTGCCTGTGATACTTGTGTAGCCAAAATTCAAATTTAGCTGGAGTAGGAGCTTTTACCCCCAGAGCCAGGCCCGCCTCTTCCTCCTCTTGTGTTTGCATGGAACTGTTGTGATCCTCCACTGCCCTGCAATGCTTGCCACTGACCTACTGAGCTCCCAGCTTGTTGTCCCCCGCAGCAGCTAACCAAGGTGTGCTTTCCCCTGCATCTGGATCATTTGTGCCTAAAACAGCAATATTCTCTTGTATATAGCCCTTTATTGAAGTCCCAGGGGACGCACAACTCTGGTCATTTTTTTTTTTGCTTGCCTTGCTACAGGACACAGGGCTGTTGGCTCGGACCACCGCAACTAGCGGCACCCGCTTCGCGGCCGCCGCCGTTGTAGGCTGGCTGCTAGAACACGCTGGGAGGACTACAATGCCCAGAATCCTCTGGGTTTCCTGTGCGCCAAGTGGCGCGGAAGTGCTGTAACGCCCCCCGGGCCCTTAAATTGCAACAAGGTACACCGCACCGCGGGACGCACAACTCTGGTCATTTTTTTTTTTTTGCTTACCTTGCTACAGGACACAGGGCTGTTGGCTCGGACCACCGCAACTAGCGGCACCCGCTTCGCGGCCGCCGCCGTTGTAGGCTGCCTGCTAGAACACGCTGGGAGGACTACAATACCCAGAATCCTCTGGGTTTCCTGTGCGCCAAGTGGCGCGGAAGTGCTGTTACGCCCCCCGGGCCCTTAAATTGCAACAAGGTACACCGCACCGCGGGACGCACAACTCTGGTCATTTTTTTTTTTTTGCTTACCTTGCTACAGGACACAGGGCTGTTGGCTCGGACCACCGCAACTAGCGGCACCCGCTTCGCGGCGGCCGCCGTTGTAGGCTGCCTGCTAGAACACGCTGGGAGGACTACAATACCCAGAATCCTCTGGGTTTCCTGTGCGCCAAGTGGCGCAGAAGTGCTGTAACGCCCCCCGGGCCCTTAAATTGCAACAAGGTACACCGCACCGCGGGACGCACAACTCTGGTCATTTTTTTTTTTTTGCTTGCCTTGCTACAGGACACAGGGCTGTTGGCTCGGACCACCGCAACTAGCGGCACCCGCTTCGCGGCCGTCGCCGTTGTAGGCTGCCTGCTAGAACACGCTGGGAGGACTACAATACCCGGAATCCTCTGGGTTTCCTGTGCGCCAAGTGGCGCGGAAGTGCTGTAACGCCCCCCGGGCCCTTAAATTGCAACAAGGTACACCGCACCGCGGGACGCACAACTCTGGTCATTTTTTTTTTTTGCTTACCTTGCTACAGGACACAGGGCTGTTGGCTCGGACCACCGCAACTAGCGGCACCCGCTTCGCGGCCGCCGCCATTGTAGGCTGCCTGCTAGAACACACTGGGAGGACTACAATACCCAGAATCCTCTGGGTTTCCTGTGCGCCAAGTGGCGCGGAAGTGCTGTAACGCCCCCCGGGCCCTTAAATTGCAACAAGGTACACCGCACCGCGGGACGCACAACTCTGGTCATTTTTTTTTTTGCTTGCCTTGCTACAGGACACAGGGCTGTTGGCTCGGACCACCGCAACTAGCGGCACCCGCTTCACGGCTGCCGCCCTTGTAGGCTGCCTGCTAGAACACGCTGGGAGGACTACAATACCCAGAATCCTCTGGGTTTCCTGTGCGCCAAGTGGCGCGGAAGTGCTGTAACGCCCCCCGGGCCCTTAAATTGCAACAAGGTACACCGCACCGCGGGACGCACAACTCTGGTCATTTATTTTTTTTTGCTTACCTTGCTACAGGACACAGGGCTGTTGGCTCGGACCACCGCAACTAGCGGCACCTGCTTCGCGGCCGCCGCCGTTGTAGGCTGCCTGCTAGAACACGCTGGGAGGACTACAATACCCAGAATCCTCTGGGTTTCCTGTGCGCCAAGTGGCGCGGAAGTGCTGTTACGCCCCCCGGGCCCTTAAATTGCAACAAGGTACACCGCACCGCGGGACGCACAACTCTGGTCATTTTTATTTTTTTGCTTACCTTGCTACAGGACACAGGGCTGTTGGCTCGGACCACCGCAACTAGCGGCACCCGCTTTGCGGCCGCCGCCATTGTAGGCTGCCTGCTAGAACACGCTGGGAGGACTACAATACCCAGAATCCTCTGGGTTTCCTGTGCGCCAAGTGGCGCGGAAGTGCTGTAACGCCCCCCGGGCCCTTAAATTGCAACAAGGTACACCGCACCGCGGGACGCACAACTCTGGTCATTTTTTTTTTTTTGCTTACCTTGCTACAGGACACAGGGCTGTTGGCTCGGACCACCGCAACTAGCGGCACCCGCTTCGCGGCCGCCGCCGTTGTAGGCTGCCTGCTAGAACACGCTGGGAGGACTACAATACCCAGAATCCTCTGGGTTTCCTGTGCGCCAAGTGGAGCGGAAGTGCTGTAACGCCCCCCGGGCCCTTAAATTGCAACAAGGTACACCGCACCGCGGGACGCACAACTCTGGTCATTTTTTTTTTTGCTTGCCTTGCTACAGGACACAGGGCTGTTGGCTCGGACCACCACAACTAGCGGCACCCGCTTCGCGGCCGCCGCCGTTGTAGGCTGCCTGCTAGAACACGCTGGGAGGACTACAATACCCAGAATCCTCTGGGTTTCCTGTGCGCCAAGTGGCGCGGAAGTGCTGTAACGCCCCCCGGGCCCTTAAATTGCAACAAGGTACACCGCGGGACGCACAACTCTGGTCATTTTTTTTTTTTTGCTTACCTTGCTACAGGACACAGGGCTGTTGGCTCGGACCACCGCAACTAGCGGCACCCGCTTCGCGGCCGCCGCCGTTGTAGGCTGCCTGCTAGAACACGCTGGGAGGACTACAATACCCAGAATCCTCTGGGTTTCCTGTGCACCAAGTGGCGCGGAAGTGCTGTTACGCCCCCCGGGCCCTTAAATTGCAACAAGGTACACCGCACCGCGGGACGCGCGTGGGCGGCGCCGGGCTAAGCCCGGGCAAAGGGCGGGCCCTCTGTGGCCCTCAGAGGCCTGAAGAGTCTGGACTGGGCACGGGACTCTGCCTAAACTGTAAATCAGCTGTATTACATCTTGATTACGCGGTTTTGTGTTTTGTATTGCTGAATCATAGCTGGTGGTACTTATTGCAACCAACCTATGAAGGCTAACTGTAATAACTCTGCCAAAAATCTAGGGGCTACTATGCTTGATAACTACCTGGTTAAGGTGGTTAAAAAGATTAATAGCAATCGCAGAGTCTCCCTAGGGAAAGGAGGTTCCCCCGTTCAGACATACCCTAGTTCCTCCCCACATATAGTGTCTACTTTTGAGGATCTGGGCGCCAACACTGATAAGGATATGATACTAACCGAGGCACAGATACACTCTAATCCCTTAGACTCAAAGGGTATAATTGGCGAGAGCCCATCTAGCCCCGTGGTTATGGCAGAGACTCCCCCCCAATCAGCAAGAGCAGTTAGGGCTCGTAGAAAGTCGTTGGGCAAAAGAGGAGTGGGGAAGGTCAGCAATTCTCGAAAGCCCCTCGAAGCAAAATCCCATACTATTAAAACAAAAGGATTAGACGGGGGATCTGATAAGCCAGTGGGTTGCTGTCATAACAGGCATTATATAGAAAATATACTGGCAACAGTACAGGATAAGTTAGCGACAAAAATGGCTGACATTTTTAGCACATTATTGCTGAAAATTGAAGTACTTACCCAAGAGGTTCATAGTTTGAGGGTACAAGTAACATCGACACCAGCAGATGTACTAACGATACCTCTAGATTTACCATCTGGAAATTGTGTTGAGCAGGCAATAATCGCGGGCAGCAGTTTAAGACACAAAGCCCCATGTAACGAAACAAGTTTGGAGGTGGAGCCCACTATACTTAGGGAACCCGAAGTGATTCAAGGGTCCCTAGAGGGTAGGCCTCATCCAACTCGAGTCCATAAGGAAGCAAGAGAGCACAACAATAAGTATAATGTTAGGATTGATCTCCCACCGGAGGCCGCTCCATTTGTATGTATATTGTCAGGAGTCCCAGAACTTAGTCCAGGTAAAAAAGAAGGTTACAATGACTTAAAAAACAAAGTAGCCTTCTGGCTTACTAAGAACAGACCCCTCCCCCCTACCATTGATGGTAAAATCTTAAATGTGAGAAGGGTGGGTTGGCTTGGCCACATGATTAAAGATATCCCAGGTGATCTGGTAATAGTTAATTTCAGGAGTATTAATGTGGTCCCATTTTTGAGAGGCTGGTGTCCGCAACTTGCAGATGGACCAATAGTCACGTGGGAACTACTAGATTTTTATCCTACGGTGTATCCCGAGGTGAAGGTGCTTTCCCAGATTAACAAAAATGTCATTAACCGTCCCAGTGGATGGTTCGCACCAGAAAGCAGTGAACCCTTGATTACTGTCGGGAGATATGGGCCGTTATCCTGCCTAGATGAGAATGATTGACTCATCGGGAGAGAAGAAATAGTTAATTTAACTTTATTGAAATCCCCCCACATAGAAGATATAAGTTGGAAGGCTATTGCCACAGATCAAAGTAATAATCCTGACACTACCCCTGTTGGTACATTGTCTGCATTACCCAATTTTAGTACGGACTCACCCTCTGCTTTAGCTGAGCCTGTTGATATGTTATCAAGGTATATATCCTGGAATATAGCCGGTCTGGAGTCCAGCCAGTGTATTCCTGATTGGAGGGACTTCATAGATCAGGGCGATATAATTGCATTCCAGGAAACATGGGCTATCATACCGATATTTCGGGTGGGGTATCTGAATTTTAGCAAGCCAGCTATTAGAGGCCAGAAAGGGCGTCCTGTTGGAGGTCTTACAATTTGGGTCCGCCAAAGTGCGGGTGTAAGAGTTGAAGAAGTGACAATTGATAGTCCAGACATAATTGCTCTAAAGATAAAGTCCAACCAAGGTACAAACATCCTGTTGGTTAATATTTATGTCAGGGGTCTCCAGGGAGGAAGGGTTTCTCCGACCCTCCTCCTGTTGGATGACATTTTATCAGGAACAACGACCGATGGCCACAAGATTGTGATGGGGGATTTTAATACTTGTTTTGAGCCTTTGGGTATTGAGGATGGCCCGCTTACCGAGGATGAGGATCTATCCTGGGGTATTCCCCAACTCGAGATACCTCCGATTGCTAAGTGGTCGAGCTCAGCCACCCATATCAAGGGGCTATGCCTGGACATGGGTTTAAGAGATGTTAATGGAAGGGTCAAGTCAGATAGGAAGGGCAGGCATACGTTCAACAACGGCAGACACAGTAGTCGTATCGACTATATTTTGGTCGATGTGAGGCAGTGGTTTGCAGTTGTTGATATGCTAGTTACGGAACGCCCAGAGAGTGACCATGACCCGCTGGTTTTGACCTTAAGGGATTCCAGCTTTCAGAGGTCTGAGGGCAGTGGTCCTTATATAACAGAAAAAGAGGTCATTGTGAGCAATGATACGCGCAGGGTACGCTGGCCTAAAATAGCTGTGGACGCTGGGGCCCGCAGGGCGATAAGAACCTTAGTGTCTAGATCTGTGGAGCTTTTAAACAATTGTGGCTCAAAGGACGAGATTAACAGCGAACTTATACGTACCCATTCTGACTTGTTTCAGGAACTTAAAAAGTTGTTCATCAAATTTAGCCCTAAACAACCTAGGACCAAGAAATACTCATCCACTACCTGGTTCGATAAAGAGTGTAGCAAGACAAAAAGAGTTCTCTTTGAGGCTATTAAAAACAAAAATCATAGCCAGATTAGATCTTGTAGAAAACTCTATAATGAGGCAAAACGCAAAGCAAAACATAAGTGGGATGAGGAACGCTGGCTTATGCTGTCAGAAGCCTGTGGTAAACGCAATATGCAACAGTTTTGGTACCTCATAAAATGGGGTATCTCGCAGGACGCGGACTATAGTCCAGCAACTGTCTCTAATCATCAGTGGGTAAAAAATTTTGAGGATCAGTTTAAGTGTCATACAGTAGAAGTGACTATACCCTACTGTCTTGAGCCCGTCGAGCCGTTAATATTCTCAGTTACTGAAGTTATCAATTGCCTGCAAAACATTCCCAAAGGGAGGGCCCCTGGCCCAGATGGTATTCCAGCTGACATTTTTTTGGAAGACCAGGTCCTGTGGGTACCTTATATACTCCACCTGGTGAATGCAGTTGCAGCAGGCGCTAAAATTCCTGACTCATGGTATGGGGCAGAAATCCTTCCTATATACAAGAAAGGCGATCGCTCAGTACCCTCAAATTACCGGCCTATCAGCCTTATTGATGCGATCCAAAAAATCATAGCGCGCCTCATTTTAGGGAGGATACAGGAATGGATAACAGACTCAGATATTTTGACTCCGTTGCAGGCGGGTTTTAGACCTCATGTAAGCTCCCTTGATCAAGCCTTTCGTTTTGCCCTTTTATATTGGAAAACCGTTTTTTGGGGTAAGGGCAAGTTGTATGCAGCTTTTGTGGATTTAAGATCTGCATTCGACTTGGTCCCTAGGACTAAGTTATGGGATTGCATACTGGAACAGGGAATGCCCAGGGCTCTAGTGCGACTCTTAATGAATCTTCATGCATACACTTATGCCCAAGTCCGCTGGGGTAAGCCTGGCGAGGTTACGGACAGGTTTCATGTTTTGAAAGGTGTTAGACAAGGATGTGTCCTGGCTCCCACTTTGTTTTCCCTGTTTATTAATGGGGTTACCAAATATTTTGCAACACACCCCACGGATGCTCCCCAGATAGCGGGAATGAAAGTACCATTGCTCATGTTCGCGGATGATACCTTGTTATTATCAAAGACAAGGCAAGGGCTCCAGCAGGCCCTACTCAGATTTGAGTTATTTTGTGACGAGCATGAGCTAGAAGTAAATGTTTCTAAAACAAAATTCATGGTACTAAGAGGTCATACACAAACTGTGGCAAGGGTTAAAATGGGTGGTGCTATACTTGAGCAAACTAACGAATTTACATATCTGGGTGTGCATTTTAGTGATAATTTTAGTTGGAAACCCCAGATTGATATCAAAGCACTTAAACATGTTCAATTAGGCAGTGCCCTTCTTAAGGAATATAAAAGATCATTTACCCGCCCGATGTCCCCACTTATGGAAATCTATGGGTCAAAAATTCTTCCCACAGTCTTGTATGGGGCAGAGCTTTGGGGTTATAGCAATCTGGACCGACTGATGCTGGCCCAAAATAGATTTACAAGAGGGGCGGTTGGTCTTCCGAGGTCATCCCCACGCATCCCGCTCCTTTATGATCTTGGGCTCCAACCGGTGGAAGATCAAGACAGATTTCGGCCCTTGGCCTTCTGGCGGAGGTTGTGGTCTACCCCAGAGCTGTTATTATATGCGAAAGCATGCCTCGAGGTAAGGGACACCCTAGGATCCGATAAGATTGGTTGGTTTAAGGGTGTTAGAACCACCCTTTGTGCCATGGGTTTAGGTGCCCTTTGGCACAACCCAGACTCAGCTACTTTTCCTTCAAAAAAAGAGCTGAAACAACTATATTGGGAATGGGTGGTAGGCATAAGACACTCATCCCTTATAGGTAGTTCCCTTACAACAATATTTGTACACGTGAAAGATGTCTCTGCAATCGAAAAGTACTGGGATGTTATTACGAAACCTATGGACCGCAAATTATATCACCAAGTTAGAGTGGGCTCAATATCATTAAGGTGTTTAACCTCAACCTGGGGCACTGGAGGCCCAGATAATTGCCCATTGTGTACTGAAATGCGGGAAAATGTGAGCCATTTGTTTTTTGTCTGTCCATTATATGCTGCCCCAAGGAAGAAGTGGTTGGTACCCCTATGCAAAAGTCTGGGCACACAATCGGCCGAGACTGCTTGTAGGATCCTTAAAACTGATCTCTCACCTACTATAGCAATAGGGGTGGCCAAATTCCTGGGGTGGGCATGGATAATTCGTTCTGAACTACTAAAACAGCTACATGTTTTAGATAAGTAAATTATCTTGAATTTTAGAACTGAGTTTTTAAAGTAATGTACTTCTTTTTTTAATATGTTAAAATATTTAACAAATGAAGCATTAGATAGATTTAATACGTTCTTAGTAACTTTTATGAAATATTGTATTTATTGTTTTAATTGTTAGTACTGATAATTTTGTAAGTATTATGACGTGTAGCATGTCTTTTATGATGAAATATCGAATAAAGACTTCATTGAATGAAGAATGAATGAATTCCCAGCATGCACCCACTTGTCCACTACCGTAAGTACTGACCTGTCCTCTTGTTACCCCCACCCCAACCTGGGTGGGACGGTCCCAAAAGGGACGATACGATATAGGAAGGCCACTAGCTGTAAACACCGTCTTCCCAAATTTATCCGGACCCATAGTATGCTGCCAAAGGTCCGCATCAATTTCTCCCTATTTAATTTCTAGATCCACTGCCATACGGGCCCGGAATTCCTCATCATATTGGACCCAGGCATAACTGCTGTAGTTCAATTGCGCCTTCCTAATCATGTCCATGTATTTAAGAAGTGCTACTGAATGCTCAGGGTACTTCTCACAGTACACACTAGCGAATATATCAATAAGGTTGCAGTCCAATTTTCAATTGTTACAGGTACCTTGGGGCGTTTAGCCAATTCAGTTTCATCCTCCTTTGAGCCTTCCTTTTCTCATAGCTCTCTATGTAGTAATTTCAACATCTCAACATATTCCCCTTTCCATTTCTTTTCATTTGTAGTGATCATTAAGTGGGCTCCCAACCTTTTAGAAGTTCAGATATACAGGAGTTTTTTAACTTTAACTTCCTTGGTCTCCAAACCTTCCTTCTTATTTTCCCATAATACTTCATCTACCTGTGCGTCCTCCACACCCCCTTCATTGCCTACCTTTCCTTGTATCAACTGACCACCCATGCCTTTCTCACTAACTGAGTGCATTTCCAACTCCAAACTTCCCTCTGTACACACGGCCATGTCTGTCATGTATACCCCTTTCCACAATCGTGTCTCACTGCTACCTGTTTTAGTGGTCTCTACTGCTACAGACACCATTGCTTTTTATTCTGTGCTTGCTTACCTGGCACCAATGTCAGTGGCCGCTCATGACTCTTCTGCCTTGCCAGCTCTTCCCTTTTTGCAGTACCTCGCCAAACGCTTTGACCACTGGAGCGTGACCCCTGTAAAATATGAACAACAGGATCATCCAACCTCCCCCCCTTACTTTTTGGCTCTTCTCCTTCTGCCACCACTCAACTTCCCTTTTCTGAGCCCCATCTTTCTCCCACACCTCCCCCTCTTCGAGACTATACTCATCAGAGTCAAGCCCCGTGTGGCCACTGAAATCCTGTGTGGCCATCCCGGATGGCCCTGGTTGTTCCTCAGCGTAAATATATGGTTCTGCTGGTGTATGTTGGATAGCCATTGATGGACGTCGAGTGGCTGCTGTGGACCTACTCTCCCACCAAGTCATCCTACCTGTGGACTGTTGATACCTTGAGACGCCAGCAGGTGCACTAGACTTGCCACCCCACGGCACCCTTACCACTTCACTGTCGATGAAGCCAGTTGACCTTTCTGATCCTTTGTAGATCCAGCTTGCTGCACCAAGCTCAGCCTTATCTTCACCTCGAGTGTGTTGAGCTGCCCCAAGCTCCCTCGAACTCTGACTCGTGCCTGCCAATCCCTGCTGCAAAAAAGAAGAAAACAACGGGCCCGGTGTGCTGGCCTTACCTCTCTCGAAAACATCTATGCTGTCGGCCCTTACCTCTGACAGATCTCCTCCCCACCCTGTCTCATCTTCGCCCAACCTACCACTGCTTGGCACCCTTGTCCTCGCAACTCCTACCTTCAATGATTTCTCAACAGACTCCTTAAGCCCACTACCTCTAGAATATACCTTTGTGGGGGGCCTACAATGCCATTCATCCTCGCTCCATTCCAAGAGGGCAGCTACCAGAGCCAATGCCGGGCCCTCCTCTCTGTCCAAGCTACGTTCCCCATAAATCCCATCTTTTTCCCTCTCTGCTATAACTCTGTCCACGTCAATGATCGGCACCGCCTGCACCTCCTCATCCCACATTGCATCACCTTGAACCTCCAGCTCTGTGTGCTCTCCCTGCCTCCCCCAACTTAAAACCCCTTCCAACTGTGCTCTAAATAAACCATGATGGTCTAAGATAGCCTCCTCACCTACTTCCTCGTTGTCCCCTGTCCTCATTTGTTTCCTACTAACCTCCAAATCTTCACCCAGAAACTGTCCCACCCTTCTCCCCCTTACACCCTTAGCCCCTCCCAGCCCTCGGTCTTTTACTGCACCGGCCCGAGCATTAAGCGAGGCCCCACCCCTTCGTTTGCTAAGCTCTTCGCCCCACTGGACAAGAGCGGCACGTTTTCTGCACGCCCGTCACCTTTCGCTTGTTCTTGCACGGACTGCGGGGAAACGCTCCTAATTAGGAGGTCTACCGTTGCAATTCGTGTTATCCACCCGCTCCCACCTACTGAGGCCCCTCTTCGGGTACGCGAGCGGCCTCTAAAACTCACCTCAATGTTTTGCCTGAATCACTCCATGGCCGCGAGCACGCTACTAAAGCCGCTGCTACGCCTGCTGCCGCTCTTCTCGCTGATCGCGCATGAGGACGCGCGGCTGGCACCAGTGAATCCAGCCTGCCCGCCTCCTTTGAGAAAAGCCAATGCCTGCCAAACCAGCTCCTCTGACATCTTCAAAAAGCCTCTACTACACTAGGTAAGTAATGTTGCAACAGTGCTAACTAAATTAAACTTGCTCGCACCAATAGATTACAATTATTAAATTTGCATCTACTGGAAATGGCCAGTCACTGTGTCGCCTCACAACAAAATGATGACAAAACCCCTAAAATAGCTGTATAAATAGACGGCAACATAATAGCCCAAAAAAAGCCATGCTTGTGAAGCCCTCCTGTCCACCACCTGATAAAAAAAAAAAACTTGAAAGCTTATTCTGCTGCCGATATATCTATGAGAGGTGAGACTTGCTGTGTTGGAGGGCCGTAGATTTGTGCCAAGCACTGCTCATTAGTCAATTCTCCTCATCTCAAAAAACAGAAAACAAAAAATCCAAACGCTTATCATCCTGCCACTGATGTTTTTGGGTGTTTTTACACCCCGTTATGTACGTTTGCTGTGCAGAGGCTTCTAGCACGAACTGGAAACTCAATTTATTCAGGGGTTTCCAGCCCACCTTTTGATCCACGGTGTGATATCAGTACCTTACCAGGTGACTTTGTGAGACTAGCCAATATCTTGTGCCACCCGTTGGTTACCGTGTGTGTTAGCAGATCTGGATAACAGGCCTGGTTCCAGGAATATATATCTGGATGAGCCAAAGGTGCGTTTGGGTGGGCCAATGTGTGCCCAATTTTCAACAATTCTGGAGGTAGCCTACAACCTGGGCTCTGGTGCCACTGCACCTACTGCATCATTGGCAGGTAAACCCTGTCTCCTCTTCCCCAACACACACCTCCCCACTGCAGCTTGCCTCAGACATGAGCTAAGGTTGCCACCGGGCTGTTTTCTTTTTTACAGGCATGCCCAGGGTTTAGTCTCAGACAGTAAAAAAAATAGGGAAAATCATTTAAAGGTGGTATTTCTCTCCCTATCAGTACACAAGTAAAACAACTGACATTAAAACAATGCACTATAAAATTTATTCAACGGATTTCTAGTTGATCCCTGACTGATAATTAACATAAACAAAAGTGAAACAAAATCATATTTGCCGACATGGAGGAAGCACTTGTGCTTTCTCTGTGGCCTCTTTTGCTGTTACCGGGGGGGGGGGGGCAAAGGTCATGTTTGGGTGGGCGTGGCCCACCCTCTATAACCGGGCTTGCTGGGTAACGTCACACATGTTACTAATCAGCCACTGAAATTAAGTGCACTTGTGTACATCAGTCCAGAAACTCAACTGCAGGAATATTCGAAGACCTACCTTCACTTTTGCTCGGAGTGATCAGATTAGTATACTCAGTTTCATCCTGCCTTTCAGCCTCATGAGTACTTTGAGGGTGGATTTGATTTTGTTTCTTTGGATTGCAGATCAGTCTGGGTGTCAGTACCAGCTTCTAAATGGAAAATAAACATACCCAATATTCTGGACCCACCATAAAGATGGACCTTACACCTAGTAGTTCTATTTTAGAAGCAATTGGATTTGTTTAAAAAAAGGTATATCGAAATGGAGGTTGGCTTCATTCGGCACTGAGATGATTTCATGAGAGAAAGCTGTCATTCGAAGATAGCACTTTCTGAAAAGGTGCGGGGTAGGAATTTTCTATTTGTCAGCCACTTAGATATATGAAACACTGCACCATTCACTGATGTATGTGGTCAACACATCTTGTTGGCTAGTTGTGACCTCTATTCCCCAGTATGTGGTGAACTTCTGTATCATCACTCTACATCAGAATTTCTAGCTTGCACTGTTCCCGGAGATGAGATGAGTCGATAATGAGGACCTCATAGTGATTTTATTGAGCCTGGGCAAAAATGTAAATGATGCTGACATAATTTACATTATTTTGGGATATTCCTAAACTACACCACTTAGTGAGGTAGCCAGTAAAGAAGAGCAAACAGTAAAGAGCTATTAGGTGGGGGGGGGAGGGGTAAAGAAAGTAAGTCATAATGTTTACTGACAGCCTAAGAAGTCAAGAAAGAACAGCAATGATAAAAAAAAACTCTATCAGGTCAGGTATGGAAATGTCTTTCAAACAGAAGACATTTAAGGTCCATGTTAAATATAACATTTATTGTATTTATTCTGTTTGCATTTTTTGTAAAACCATGCTAACCACTTTATGTATCCTACGTGTGTTTTCGAGTGAGAGTACCAATAAGAATGAGTGATGAGCAGTTTATAATAAAATTGCTGGAACAGTTGGTAAAGGATTGCCAGTCCTCGATCAGCAATTGACAGTACCTGGATAGCATCCTTGTCACATATAACCCAAACAAGATGACATACCCTTAATAATAGGACTCCTGAGTGCCTGGGTGAGGACTCAGACTAGCTTTTAGCATATGACCAGGCAGGCCAAAGTTTCCATCTGAGGAGGGCTAGAATGGAGAAGTTGTGGTTATCCAAATGCCTTGGTAATTAAATATATCTTCAGAAATTGAAGTAGTAATTTCCCAGTTTCATTTGGAGAATACGGTAATTCCACAGAAAGGAGACTTGAATAGGAAAAAAAAACGAACCACCATATCTCCTGTACGTGAATGCTTAAGTTACCAGCATGAACCAGTTGGTGGACCCAAGGCTTCTGTTTGGATAGAAAGAGAAAAAACATTTTGTAAATTTGTAAAGTTATGGTGCACAGAGCAGGTTGAGAGTCAGCTCCAGACTCTAGGAGTGTACGGTGGTACAATGTTTTTTGAACATTTGATTAGTTAGACTAGGAGTCAACCTACTAAAGATAGAGAATGTTGACCTTCAAATCATTGTTTTGCATGTTCTCAGTGAGTGAGAGAATCCAAAGGCCTTTGGCTATCATCAATTGATAATCAGATTAAAGAGCAGCAGTTGAAACGGTGATTGCCTTCTAATAGATGGAAGTTAAAGATATAAGGTACATCCACATGTTCTTGGGTGCTAACCAGCAAGGATCATAACCACAGCAAAAAAGTCAAACAAAGCAAAGAGCAGTGGAAGCAACAGTGCTCCCTCATCTGCAGTGGCCATGATTTTATCTTTTACAGCATGCAGCATGAATTCAGTCTCCTGGTGATGAGAAAAATCTGTCCTCAGTACAGTTCCACTTCTCTGCTAGCCTAACTGCTATTCCAGGCCAACTTCCCTACACATTTTAAAGGTCACAGAGCAGGGAGGTAAATACATAGGGCACTAGCCTAGAGTGTTATTTTTAGGAGTGGGGTCATAGTTTAGATTTCTTTGAGTTGTGGGACCTCCCAGATTGCAGTGAGGGGTCAATCAATCTGGTGAGGCTGAGAACAATGCTATAGACAAATTCAAGAAATCAAATGACACAATACTAATAGAAAAATATAATTCTTACAGACATACGTATAGGATACAAATAAGAATTGTGACTTTTAATAGAAGTGTTGTAATAAATGTAGGTAGCTACTAATGCCAAAGATAGAAGAGAATTCAGTAAGTTAGTGCACTATGAAACTTCAAATTATCATTTGCAGGGTGTCTGAACTGTCATGGAGGCATTATTTAGGAGAACAATATGGGTCCTCAAAATATTTGAGGTCACCATCTGGATAATCAATGCAGTGCTTCAATGATTAGTGTCTTTACATTTTATACAATAAAGCAAACATGTATCTAATTAAATTGAACAGAAGGAGATGGACCAAATAATTTATCAGCTGTCATCATCAAATCTAATATAGAATGTTATTTGTCTTCAGCTTTATATGTTTTGTTCTAACCTGGCAATATCCAGATAGCTGGAAAAGCCAATATATAAAATAAAAACGGACAATCCAAAGTAGTCAAATGCAAAAAGAACAGATGATGGACAGAATGCAGAACAAATCAAACATTCACCCCCAGTCACAGATCTGGGATTAAACCATCAGTTTTTTAGCTCACCATGCCGTTCCAGTTAGGACCCAGCCATATGTAAATCAGTCTTGACCCTGCTCCCCATGTGAACATTCCAGCTCGTGCTGCCAGGCCATGTCCTCCCTGGATCAGAAACAAGCATCTTAGGACCGGTTTCTGGGTATTACCCCTCATCAGACAGGCTACCTTGAATCTGGTGGCATAGCAAGCACAGGACCTACGTTTGGGCATACCCTTCCCACTTAGTGTGATAAATGCAAAAAGAACAGACAATGGATGGAATATGAAACAAATCAAACCTTCACATCCAGTCACAGATCTTAGTTCAATCCATCAGCATTTCTGCTCACCATGCCATTCCAGGTTGGACCCAGACATACATTTGATTTATTTGTACATTGGTTGAAATGTACAAAAATAATTTTAATGAAGTAAAATAAGTAAACTATTTCTTACATAAAGGATTTCTATTTCATACATTTTGTGAAAAGTAAAATTTCATAATACAAATATATTTTTTGCTTTACAATTACATATTTATTCTAAAACTATATTTTCTTTCTTTCTTCTAAAATACTTTATTTTTTATTATACGGTTTAAACTTTAGGAACAGTTGTACATATTTTAACAAAATATATTAATTATTAATTAAATATTTTTATATGTTAATGTATAATTATGAATATCTAAGTTTGTACTTTTGATTAGTGTGTTTTTAGATTACATGTTAGTTTATTTTATAGTTAAAAAACTATGGACCGTATTACGAGTGTGGCGGTCTATAGACCACCACACCCGCCGTGGTGGTCTGGACCACCTTCAGGGCGGTGGTCCGACCACCACATTGCACCCATGATGGTTGGTCCGCCAGCTCCACCAGGATCTCAGACCCAGTGGCCTGGAGGATGGTGGCGGTCCTAATCCAGCAGGGCAGCGCTACAAGCAGCACTGCCCTGGGATTACGACCTCGTTCTCCACCAACAGTTTCATGGCGGTACCACTGCCATGAAAAGGCTGGCAGAAAACGGGTGCAGGGGGCCCTGCACTACCCATGCACTTGGCATGGGAGGTGCATGGGCCCCCCTGGCCAGCACCCTCACAATGTTCACTGTCTGCTCTGCAGATAGTGAACATTGTGAGGGTGCTGGGACAACCAGCAGGCTACAGCATTGCCGCCGGTTTGATTATGACCCGCAGACAATGATGTAGCTTGTTTCCTTCTAGGCCAGTGGGCGGAAACTCAGCTTTCTGCCCACCGACCTAGCAAGAGACTCTTAATAACTCTGGTGGGGATGTCAATGCATAGGCAGTGGCCACCCTGCTGGGAGGTCGCTGGACGGGCTTTCCCATCCGTTATACTCATAATAGGGCCCTCTGTGTGAGTATGTAATATTGGTTGTATAAATACAATGTTTAGTTTTATCATCTTGTATAAAATGTTTTAGATTGCAGTGGAAGTAGTAAATTTCACCTCTTTAGTGTCCAACACCTTCTTTAAATAGGTTTAGATTGGAGTGCAAATATTAAATGTCACTCCTTTAGTGTCCCACACCTTCCCCCAATATGGTTAGACCGGAGTGGGAATAGTAAATGTCACCCCTTTAGTGTCCAACATTTTCCTTAAATTGGTATAGATCGGAGAAGGGATAGTAAATGTCACTCCTTTGGTGTCCAACACCTTTGTAGTGAAATGTGTGTTTTGACCACTGACTTTGTGTTGCACCACTTTGCACCTGGATTAGCTGTCCATTGTTCACCAGTTATAGACTACATTTCGTATTCAGTTTAGCCTTAGATTCATTCTGCCTATTTACTTTATCGTAGCATTAGACACTGCCATGTTAAAGGCTGCTCGTAATTTTCCACATTGTAAACTGTGCATTCTGTCTTGTTTTCATAAGGATGTACTCAGGCGGCAGGGAACAGACTTGTTTTGATTTGACATCTTGGGATTGAGGCCAAACCACAACGTGTTATTTTCAAAGCATACCTAAACTAGCCAGCATGTTTGAATTGCAAAATGAGGTTTTTTTTCCAGAAAGCTCCTTTTGTTTTTTTGAGATATAAAAAGACTCAGTGCAACAGTGAGAGGGTCAGTGGCCTCAATCAGGATTCTAGACGTCGGATGCCCAATATCTTTCCCGTGAGGGTAGAGATCTCTTTCTCTTTCGGAGTCGAACGGGGTCATCGTCTTAGTGGCATGAGAAAGATGAGGAATCTGAGAGGCCCTACGGTGTTGTATTTTTAATTCATTATTAGCTTTGCATTATAATATAAATACATATATTTGCTGTGTATATTGCAGTGGAGAATCATTTTGGTATGTTTTCCTTTCATTGCTGTCACTATTTTTAAATGTGTGCTTTCAACATACTAATCTCCTTTTAGGAACCTCGTGGTGAAATAATAAATGTCTTCTTTGAACTAAGAAGTGCATTCCAGAGATTTTTGTCAGCCCAGTCATTAGTGAAAAGCAAAACAACCTTTCATAAATTGGTTTGGATTGGAGTGGGAAGAGTAAATGTCACTCTTTCAGTGTCCAACACCTTGCCTCAATACTGTTAGACTGGAGTAGGAAAAGTAATTGTCACCCCTTTAGTGTCCAACAAATTTCCTCTATATGGGTAGATTGGAGTGGAAATAGTAAATGCCACCCTTTTAGTGGTCAGCACTTCCCTAAATTGGGTTAGATTGGAGCAGAAATAGTAAATGTCATTCCTTTGCTGTTCAAAGTGGGTTATATTGGAGTGGGAATAGTAAATATCACCCTTTTACTGTCCAACACCTTCTTGAAATTGGTATTGATCTGGATGAGAAAAATAAATGTTACCCATTCAGTGTCTAACACCTTCCCCAAACTGGTATAGGTTAGAGTGGGAAGAGTAAGTAGGACCTCTTTAGTGTCCAGCACATTCCACATAAATTGTGCGGCAATGGAGTGGCAATAGTAAATGTCACACCTTTAGTGTTCAAAACTTTCCCCAAATTTGTATACATTGCAGTGGGAAAAGTAATTTTCACCCCTTTAGTGCCCAACACCTTCTTCAAATTGGTGTAGATTGGAGTGAGAATAGTAAATGTTACCTTTTTAGTGTCCAACACCTTCCCCACTTTCATAGGTCAGAGTGTGAGTGGTAAATAACACCTTTTCAGTGTTCAACACCTTTCCCAAATTGGTTTAGACTGGAGCTGGAATAGTATTTTTCACCCCTTTAGTGCCCAATACTGTCTTTAAATTGGTATAGATTGAAATGGGAATAGTAAATGTTACCATTTTAGTGTCCAAAACCTTCCCCAAATCGGTATAGATTGGCAGGGGAATAGTAAATGACACCCTTTGCGTGTTCAACACCTTTCTCCAAATTGGTTTAGAATAGAATGCGAATAGTAAATGTCACCCCTTCAGTATCCAACACTTTCTTAAAAATGGCTAATGTTGGACTGTGACTATTTCATTTTTTAGTTTTAGTCAGAAATACTGTTTTAATTTTATTTATATGTAGTAAAATTAGTTGACTTTATTTAGTTAGTGTTGTTGGGTTTGGTGGGTTGATGGTGGGGTCCCTGCCATGAAAAGGCTTTTGGAAACGCAGCACCCTCCGAATGCCATTGCGGTCAGTGCGCATTCCGAAGTTGCTGTGTGCGATGGCTTTGGCCTAATGGAGCTGAGGCCAATGCCACTGCACTGTTTCCACCTGGCTGACCAGTGGGAACATGGTGATACAACGTTTCCGCCGGTTAGCCTGGTGGAAATGTCATAATGCGGTGATGGTGAGACTGCTGGCTTGACAGCCACTTCGCCATTTCCGTATTGGAGTTTTGGTGGTTCAACTGACCAACTCCTATTCAGGACCAGTAAGTCTTATTTATTTAATTTTTGGGTGGGAAATGTTATATTTTATTGTTTGTGTAAATATTATACAACTGTTATTTGGAATTGTGTGTTTTCTATATTGTATTTATTTTATGTATTGGATTGAGTTAAATTTTAACTTTTTCAGTTGGTGAGGGTTACATTGTTTGCTTAAATAATTTACCTATTATTTTAGTATCATTCTTAATTAACATTGGGGTTTTATTAACTTTTTAAACTGATGTAATAAAATATTAGGTTTATTATTTATATAAAAAATGATTTGTCATGTTGGTTTGATTTTGCAACCTTTTTTGGGGCTTCGGTAGGTTACTATTTATTTTATACCATGCTTTTGGATATTATTTCTAATGTATCTACTCCTTTGCATATTTATGAAAAGGTTGACTTTAAATTATAGCGTGCCATACATTCTTTTGAGTTGTTTGCTAGGTTTGGGTGCAACTTTGCTAAGTGATTGCTCCATTCACAGTTGTTTGGTAGCTTTGATGTTTTTGTAACTCTTCTATAAATTTAAAGAGTGTAGGTGGGGTTCTGTCTAGTGTGGTTTGTAAGGCACTGTGGCATCCGTCCACTGTATTGTTTGTTTTGGCTTCTTGTGCCAAGGTACTATCATAGACATTCCACCATGGTATTTGGAATCTGGGTTGGTAGCTGTGCCTGGAGTGATGTTTTGGACACAGGCTAGTGCTATCATTTTGTATTCCAAAAGTAAATTGGCTATTTATAGAATATTCTAAATTTAGTGCAAACTGTTGGAGGTGTCTGTATATGCTTTGACTGAAATGATAGTAACAACCTTGTATGGCTGTGTGGGGGTACATTTTTTAAATAGTTGAGTTGTTGCTTGCTCAAAGCCTACGATTACTTTTGGTGGGTTGTAGCTATTTGTTTAATTTGTGGTTTAAAAGTTCATAGTAAGTGCTGCTTTATTTGGTAGTAGGGCATATATAAAAAAGATATTTCTGTTTTGATATTCACTATGTATGGTGTATATCTGAGTGAATGGTTTGAGACATTTTTTGAAGTTCTCATCCATCATCCAGGTCTGACAATGTCTTAGTTGTGGTAAGTTATTTGCTCTAGATATTATTAGAATTTGTTTTTCATTGTTTAGGTTGTCATATGAAAGGAAAAGTTCCTCATTATGGTGGTCATTCTGATTTTGGCGTCTTTACCGAAGACCACAGTGTAAACGGGCGCCGACAGATCATCAGTGATGGCAGTCTGAAGACTGCCGTATTACGAATCACCAACACAACACCGCCAAAAAATTACCTGAAAAAATGACACCATCGGCCTGAACGATGGCGTGAAGGAGGCATCTGCACCAGTAGCACCGCCACGCCGAGAACATCCCACCCACCAAATCACAAATCAGCACCACGGTCTTAGCACAGCGGCAATACATTGATGGTCCAAACCACTGCGGGGAAAAAAGCACCTCCACCAGAACACTGCACCACATTGGACAATACCAACACCCCACACCTAATACACATACACACACAACACACACCTGGCCACAGCACTACAAAACACCCCACCACCCCCAGAACCCTCATGGTAATGGTCGACGAAATTGTCAGAGTGGACCCGCAATTGTTTGTAGCACAGGTCCAGCAGACATCGATAGCCCAGAAGAACAAATTATGGCAGAGGTTTTTCATCAGGGTACATGCAGTGGGGAGCCATCCACGCACAAGGGAGGACATTAGGAAGAGGTGGAATGACCTCAGGGGGAAGGTACGGGCCATGGCTTTCAGGTGCCAAATTGCAGTTATGAGGACAGGTGGTGGGCCCCTACAGGCTCCCCCAGAAATGTCACAGTGGGAGGAGAAGGTCCTGGCCATTCTACATCTAGAAGGGCTGATGGGAATACCTAGTTAACTGGACACTTGTAAGTCTACTGTACTCCCCGGCCAACATGTCCTCGTGCACAGCATTGTAGAGAATCCTAGTTTCTTTATATGGTATACAGGAGTTAGCTTAGCCTGTGGCTTGCAGACTCGTGCCCCCGTCACCTAGTGACTTTTACCCTACTTTCAGGCATGTTTTGTGAATTCCTCAGTGGGTTTCAAGATTAGCCGGCCAGACCCTCTCTTTGTCTCGGGTCAACACAAGGGTATAGTAACAACATACAGTGTGGGTAAACTGTGCCAACAATGGTACAGTCTAACACGTTAGCCACAGTTAAAGAACATAGTAACACTCTTTCTGAGGATATAGACTTGCAGGACTTTTTGCTAGGTCCTAGAGAGCCACGCTCTAAAAGATTAATCTATGCTATATATTATGAGATCTGGAATCTTTCTCATATAGAAGCTGCTTTGCGTTTAAGGCAGATAGGCAAGGAAAACTTAGAAAATGCTTTAGCTGTTGTCGATAATGGCATGAACACTCTGTCCAACAGGATTTATTCCCCAACAAACATTGGCCCTCATCACAACCCTGGCAGTTGGTGTTAAAGCGGCGGTAATACCGCCAACAGGCCGGCAGTAAAAAAAATGGGATCACGACCATGGCGGAAACCGCCAACACATACAGTCACTTTAACACTCCGACCGCCACAGCGGTAGCAACAAACACCGCAGCGGTAACCACCAACAGACAGGTGGAAGTCAATGTACCGCATCACAACCCGCCCATCTGCCAGCTTTTCCTGGGCGGTACCAACACCATCAAAAGCACGGCGGAAACAGTACCCAGAAGGGGAACCATTCACCTCTCGACACTCAACGAAGAACCAGGACACCATGGAGCCTGACCTGCACGTCCTCCCCATGCTGGTCTACCTACCAGGAGTACGAACAGCGGTGGCTAAGACCACGGTGAGTACTGCACGTAGTACACAGGGGAGGGGGGGCGCAAAAAGAGAGTGACACACAAACACTCAACATGCAACAACCCCACCCCCGCCCTCACCCACAACATCATACACACAAACACATGCATCAACATTACATTTACACCCTGTAACCCCCTGGAAGAACGCAAAGACAAAATGAATAGAGTCAAATCAGTGATATTTAAGAAATAGTCACATATACGTAATAATTTTAAAAACAGTATTTACAAAAATATACAATATGTACATAGGGCGGTATATTGTCCACTCAAAATGTCTGTGGGCCACTGGGCCAAAACACATTGGCCAAGCCCACACTCAACTCCTGCCTTAATATGGAGAGAACACTGCAGGGGCATCAGGTTGAAAACACGCAGGCACCTCAGGGGGACGGGGAAGGGGGGGCACCTCTGCAGGAAGATGGAATAACGCCACTGCTCCTGGAGGGGGCTCCATGCCCACAGCGATGTCCTGGGGAGTGCAAAGCCACAGTCTCTCTAGTGGGTGGTTTGCCCACTGCTTGGTCCTGAGGAGTGCAAAGCCACAGTCTCTCTAGTGGGTGGTTTGCCCACTGCTTGGTCCTGGGGAGTGTAAAGCCACAGTCTCTCAAGTGGGTGGTTTGCCCTCTGCTTGGTCCTGTGGAGTGCAAGGCCACAGTCTCTCAAGTGGATGGCTTCTTCCACTGGTCCTGGACAGGGCTCTGTGCCCAGTTTGTTTTATCCTGCCAAGGATAGGGTGAGTGGATGCCTTTCTCCACTGGTTCTGGAGGGGGCTTTGTGCCCAGTGTGTTTCATCCTGCCAAGGATAGGGTGCGTGGATGCCTTTCTCCACTGGTTCTGCAGGGGGCTTTGTGCCCAGTGTGCTTCATCCTGCCAAGGATAGGGTGAGTGGATAACCTTTCTCCACTGGTTCTGGAGTGGGCTTTGTGCCCAGTGATGCAACACTTGGGGCGTGGCAGTTCACAGTACCTCACCTGGGTGTCTGAGGCACAAGATTTGCAAGGACCAGGTTGCATGATAGTCCATGGAGGCAGGGCTAGACTCCATCCGGCGGCCGCTATGGCTGCAAACTGGTGGTAGTGCCAGTGCTGCCAGTGGTGGAGAGAGGCTCCAGCCCTTCTCCTGCAGCCTCGGACTGGGGCTGCTGCTGCTGGTAGTGGTGTTACTGTCAGCCTTGCAGGTGGCGGTGCTTGCGGTGGTGCCTGCGGCGGTGCTAGCGGCGATGCAGGTGGCAGTGCTGGCCGTGGTGCAGGTGCTGGTGCTGCCAGTGGTGGAGGGAGGCTCCAGCACTTCTCCTGCAGCCTCGGACGGCTGACCACTGGGGCTGCTGCTGCTGACCGTAGTGGTGCTTGCGGCGATGCAGGTGGCGGTGCTTGCAGCGATGCTTGCAGCAGTGCTAGTGGCGAGGCTGCTGGCAGTGCTGGCCGCAGTGCAGGTGGAGGTGCTGGTGGTTGTTCTGGTAGCCACCAGGCCTTCACCTGCAGCTTCGGACGGCTGAAGTGCCTTGATTGGTGTTTTCTGCCCCTTCCTCTCCTTGGCAGATGGTGGTGTGACCTTGGGTCTGGCAGCTGGTGTCTTTGAGGTGGCCTTGCTGGTTCGTTGTGGCTCCTTCCCCTTGCTGGATGCTGTCCCGCTCTTCAGCTTGCCAGGTGGTGGAATTGCTTTGGCCTTGGCAGGGGTTGGTGGCACACTGGCTGGGCTGACGGGTGCCCCCTTTGAGCCTTTGATAGCTGCAGGAACCACAGCGGATGACGATTTGGTGGCTGAGGAGCTCGGCTGGGTTCTGGCCACCCTGGCCAGAGGGGAGGGATGGGGGGGTAGGGAAGAGGTCAAAGTTGGCCAGGAAAAGCTTCTTAGGGACACTGGGGCAGGAAGAGGGAGAGGGTTTGGGAGTGGAGGAAGAGGAAGTGGTAGTAGGAGGTGTCTGTCTGCTGAGTTTGGGTGTAGGTGCATGGGCTGGATGCTGTTGTGAGGTGGATGGCTGTTGGGTGGGTGGGTGCTTGCATTTGTGTACTTTGGGAGGAGGGGTAACAGACACACTGGGAGAGGACACAGGGGACGTGTGCATGGATGTGGGGGTGGTGACTGCCAGTGAGGGGTGTGTTGTGATGGGTGTGCTGGTGATGGAGGTAGTGGATGAGGATGTAGTGCATGCAGGTGTGAGTGGAGACGCAATTGGGAGGGAGGTGGACGAGGAGGAGGAGGGTGAAGGCAGAGGCCCTTTCCCCAGACACATGAGCCATTGTCGCTTCCAGACACAGGTCACAGCAGCACTTGCAGTGTAGGTCCTCTCCTGTTGAAGGTCAGGTAGCAAGTGAGTGCACAAATAGAAAATGGCGGTCACGTCCGCGGCGGTGCGTACCGTCACCACCGGCGTACATCGCCATTGGCTCCTAGAACCCATAGGGCCCAATGATAACCAATGCGAAGTTGCACGGCGGTCATCGACCGCCTACTGCAACGGCGCACAACGCCAGTGGAATTACCTCATTTCCACTTGTCCCTCCTCACAGGTCAGGCAGCCGCCATTTCAGGGGGAGACAGGCCATGACACCTAACTGCATCACAGCAGAAATTGGCACAGCAACTGACTCTCAGATTCACATACAGGTTCTGTAACAGAACAGATGCATCATTATTTCAATTGATGTGTGAATATGACCCTCTGCTAACCGGTTTCCTCCATAGGCTTCTGCCGCTGAGGATGAATATGAGATGGCAACATCCTCCAGTGTACAGACCCCTGCTGGACCTTGAGACTATGGTTGACAGACACATTATCCTCACCTACAGACTTGATTGGGCCACAATCCAAGAACTGTGTGCCCAATCGGAGCCAGACCTGATGTCAGCTATCCGCCAGCTCACAGATATCCCCCCTCTAGTGCAGGTCCTGTCAGTGCTCCATTTGCAGGCAAGTGGTTCCTTCCAAACAACAGTGGCCATGGCTTCAGGGATGTCTCAGCCAATGTTCTCCAACGTGTTGACCAGAGTGTTGTCAGCCCTGCTGAAACACATGCGCAGCTACATCGTATTCCCCCAGGTGGAGGATTTGGCCTAGGTGAAAGCTGACTTTTATGCCCTGGGGCATATTCCCAACATCATTGGTGCCACTGATGGTACACATGTAGCATTTATCCCCCTCCCCCCCCCCCCCCGGAGAAATGAACAATTGTTCAGGAATAGAAAAATCTATCACTCTATGAATGTGCAGACGGTGTGTTTGGCGGACCAGTACATCTCCCATGTGAATGCCAAGTTTCCTGGCTCTGTGCGTGATGCCTTTATCTTGAGAAATTGCAGCATCCCATATTTGATGGGCCAACTCCAGAGGCCCCGGGTGTGGCTAATAGGTGAGCCCAAGGTCCCCACACAGTATAAGTTGGTGTCTGAGTATGGGGTTGTCCCTAAGGGTTAGTGTGTGTCTAACAGGTATCCCTCGATATTTGCAGGTGACTCTGGTTACCCCAACCTCTCATGGCTACTGACCCCAGTGAGGAATCCCAGGACAAGGGCAGAGGAACATTACAATGAGGCACATGGGTGAACAAGGAGGATAATTGAAAGAACCTTTGGCCTCCTGAAGGCCAGGTTCCGGTGCCTTCATCTGACAGGTGGATCCCTGTACTACTCACCCAAGAAGGTGTGCCAGATCATCGTTGCATGTTGCATGTTGCACAACCTGGCCTTGAGACGCCAGGTGCCTTTTCTGCAGGAGGATGGGCCTGGAGATGGTCTTGTGGCAGCGGTGGAGCCTGTGGACAGTGAGGAAGAGGAGGCAGAGGAAGAAGATGTGGACAACAGAAGTAATATAATACAGCAGTACTTCCAGTGACACCCAGGTAAGACACTGTAACTCCACTTTACATTTCAGTTTTCTGTTGTACATTGTACATGACAGCCTGATTTCCCTATGTCTGTGGCCACTTACTGTACCCTTTGGCATCTCTATTTTCAGATCTCTGCGGCCCACACTGCCTCCTGGTATGTTTATTGCTGTCCACTAAAGGTCATACCAATGTATAAATGACTGTATATATGACTTGCAATGTTTTCAGAATGTTGTACTAATACATAATTCAATCATTTGACAGACTCAAGATTTGTATTTGTTCCAAGGGTGTTTATTTAAGTGCTCTTACATAAAGGGGGATGTGCAATGGGCTGGGGTGATGGTAGAGGAATGTCCAGTTAGAGTCCAGTATTTTGGTATCCCAGGTGCATTGTCCAATGGGGCATAGGAAGGGGAGTAATGGCAGTTCAAGGTGGACAGGGTGACAGAGTGGGACAGAAGGGTGACAATCAGGAGTCTTATTTCCTGGTGGGGGTCTTGGCAATGTTCTCTTACTTCTGCCTGGATTGCAGGGACTGTTTGCGGGATGTTTCTCCTTCTGCAGGGGGTGGGGTGCTGGTGGCCTGTTGGTCCTGTGACAGGGCCTCCTGTTCACTAGCGCCGGCGGAGGTGGAGGGCTGTTCTTCGGTGTGGCTAGTGTCAGGGGCCCGTTGTTGTGCCACTGCCTCCCTCATGGTCTTGCCCATTTCTGGCAGCACCCCTGCAATGGTGACCAGGATGGTGTAGATGTTTTTGAGGTCCTCCCTGATCCCCTGGTACTGTCCCTCCTGCAACCGCTGGGTCTCCTGCAACTTGTACAGTATCTGGCCCATGGTCTCCTGGGAATGGTGGTATGCTCCCAGGATGTTGGAGAGTGCCTCCTGGAGAGTCGGTTCCCTGGGCCTGTCCTCCCCCTGTTGCACAGCAGTCCTCCCAGCTTCCCTGTTGTCCTGTGCCTCTGTCCCCTGAAACGTGTGCCCACTGCCACTGACCCCAGGTCCCTGATCGTCCTGTGTTTGTGGGGTTGCCTGGGTCCCTGTAGTCGTGGACACACTGCTGATTGACATGTCCTCAGGACAGTGGCATGGGCCTGCTGGGTGGGTGCTGTGCTGGTGTTTCCTGAGGGGGGAGGCTCTGTGGTGGGTTGGGACTGTGGCAGGATAACCGACTGTCCAGAGGTCCCTGATGGGCCAGGTTGGTCATCGTGATCCAGGCGTGCAGAGCTTCTGTCATCACTGTGGGCCTCCTCTGGGGGGGGACTGGATATTGGTGGCACCTCCTCTCCGGTGACGTTGAGTAGGGGTCCTGTGGGGATGTAAATGCAGTGGTATTGTATCTGTGTGTGCCATCTTTTGCATGGGTTTGTTTCCCTGTATGGTTGGGATAGCCCTGGCAGCTTAGGCTTGTGTGCGTGGTGATTTTGTGGGCTAGGTGGTTCTCTCTAATGGGAATGCTGTGGTGATCGGTGTCCATGCAGGTGTGTGATGGGGGTCCATGGATTGATGTTACATTCTGGGCTTGGTTTTGGGATGGGTGAGTTGTGATAGTGGGGTATATGTGAGTTGGTGGAGTGATGGGGTGAGGGTATGGGTAGTAGTTTGTGATGGCATGCGGGTAGGGTGGGGGATAGAGTAGTAAAGATTTGACTTACCAGACTCCAGTCCTCCTGCTACTCCTGCGAGGCCCTCAGGATGCATTATTGCCAAGACTTGCTCCTCCCATGTTGTTAGATGTGGGGAGGAGGTGGGGGTCCACCGCCAGTTCTCTGTACAGCTACCTGGTGTCTTGCAACCACGGAATGCACCTTCCCCCGTAGGTCGTTCCACCTCTTCCTGATGTCATCCCTTGTTCTTGGATGCTGTCCCACAGCGTTGACCCTGTCCACGATCCTCCGCCATAGCTCCATCTTCCTTGCAATGGACATTTGTGCACCTGTGATCCGAATAGCTGTGCCTCTACCTGGATGATTTCCTCCACCATGACCCTTAACTCCTCCTCTGAAAACCTGGGGTGTCTTTGGGGTGCCATGGATGTGGTGTGAGTGATATGTGTGAGGATGTGTGGGGTGATGTGTGGGGTGATGTGGTGTGGTGTGTACTGTGAGGTGCGTGGACGGTGTACGGGTGATGGTGTTCTGTGGCTCAGATTGAGTGGGTGCTCCTGGCTTGTGTCTCTCTCTGTTGGCAAACTTTTTTTTGGTTGAAAGGGTTGTGGGTAGTGTGTATGTGTGTTTTATAGTGGTCTGAGTGTGTGGATGTGGTGTGTGTATGTGTGTCAGATGTGTGTAGTTTGAATTGTCCAATATGGCATAGTTTTGTAAATGTGTGGGTATTTTGAGCGCGACGGTGTGTACCGCAATGGTTTACTGCGGTTTAAAGACCGCTGCGGTGATTCGTAGGTCCTGATTCTGTGGGCGTATTCCTGTTGGCATAACGGTGTGGGTTTTGGTACTGCCAATTTATCACTGACCTTTGGTCTGGCGGACTTGTGTGGGTGTCCATATTATGGCGGATTTCTCAGTGTGGGTCTTAATACCCGAAGCGAAATACCGCCAAGGTCACGGTATGTTGGCGTCCATCAGCACAGTGGTAGGTGGCATTTACCGCCAGGGTTGTAATGAGGGCTTATGTTTATTGATCACCACTATCCATGACGAAAGGTAGTGAACATCCATTTATTTACAGTGTAATCTTTAAACAGTGTTTGTATGATTTCAATATTTTGACATGTTGACTTTTCTTTGACTGACATTTCTCCTCAAAGGCAACTAGTCCGACATATGAACATTTCTCTGAAGTAAGCATTGACATGGCACAATTGCTTTCTTCACTTTCATTTATTATTGAGGCTGAAGAACTGTTTGTTGAGGATTTAGTTGATGATAAATTTAATTTAGTATGTATTTACCTCAACTGATGTCGCCACTTGGCCTTTGTGGGCACGCGTCGAATGTTGCTTCTGGAACATGTTGACAGCCATTTTGTCTTCATACCATGACACCCTTGTTTTTTTCTTCACTCTGCACATCATCACAAAATGAATCTCTTTACTGAAGCCTTGTCATATCTGAGCAAAGGCAGGACACTTTCCTTCATGTGGAAACGTAAATCCACATTTGAAACACAACTTATTTTTGTGTGTAGCCATCACTTTGTGTCCTTCAGCCATTTGTTTCAAATTACCTTTCACACTCATGACTGACTCGCTTTCTAGGCACCTCCAGCCTCCATGTTGGCAGCTTGACTCTCAGCACATTCCTCAGCTCTGGCAGCCATGAACACTCGCTCCAGACTAAGGGCCTGATTACGAGTTGGCAGTCAGATGAGCTGACCACCAAACTCTGGGGGATGAGACCGCCATCAACCCAGCGGCCCCATTTGTATTATGATGTTCCCACTGGGCTGACCTGCGAGAACATCGTATTATGACGTTCCCTGGTCAGCCCGGCGGGAACAGTGCTACATTATTGGTCTTGGCTCCTCTAAGGGAGCTGAGGCCAGTACCGTAGCACAACAGCACTCTTTGAATGCGCACTTTCTGCAACACAGACAGTGCGCATTCTGAGGGTGCTGGACAGGGGGCCCCTGCACTGCACACAACATTGTTGTGGGCAGTGCATGGGCCACCCTGTGGGCCCAGAAAGGCGACTTGTGATCAGCACTGCGGTGCTGAACTCACCATCGCTGTGGCTGACCAAGAGTCTAACCGCCGTCAGCCCTTCGGGAATAATGTTCCTGGTGAGGAGGCCAGTTTCCTGGGGATCCAACTTCCAGGCTGATAATGTGGCGTCAGACCACCTGGAATGCAGTGTTCCAACCGCCACCACGAGGCCTCGTAATGAGGCCCTAAGCTTCTATCGATCACTTTACGTCAGTCATTAAATGTAGTTAAACTTACAGTGTTTTATGAGTGTGTCGAGCCTTTGTACAAATTCATTGATTGTTTCACCAACTCTTTGACATTCTTGACTGATAACATATCGTTCATATACGATGTGCGATATTGGATTGAATTTGAGATTCAGCACATTCTTAATCTGACAGTATGTGAATTCTTCATCAGTTCTAGGCATTTTCTTTATGAGTACTTTCACATCAGCACCAATGTTTCTTTTAAAAGGTCAAGAGAATGTGGATATTTGTGAGATATTTGATAATCTTCCTGTTGTCAGTTTCTTCAAGTGCATCAATGAAATCTTCAAATGTCTCTATCCATCAGTCCATTAATCTAAAATGTTTTGCTTCTTGGCAGTGTTGGATAGTGGTGGTGGTTTGAGGAATGCAACAGCATTTTTGTAAACAGGTGTAGAACTTACCGACATTGAGAGTAGCACTTTCCCTGGCTTCTCTGACTGGAAATCAGACTCAGTTCCTTTTATGCCCTGGCCCTGCCACTGGGTTCTCCTTGATGGACTCTATCAGCAGAGCTGCTTTCTGTTGAGTTTCTGGCCACTACATATACGGATCACTCCTTCAGCACAACCCCTGTGCTTTACTTGGGCAGTGCATCAGCCATGATATAGCAACTCTCTTTAGTGGGCTCGGTAAGTCCTTTACTTTATTCTTTGTATATTTCAGTTTGTATTGTTTTACTCCTGGTTGATCCGCCTTCAGTGCTATTTGATATTTGATAATTGTCTTTAACTTTAAGCCTTAATGCTCCATATATTGTATAACTTTATTTTGAGGGTCAGCGCAGTACCTTTTTGTAGTATCTTGTTCATAGTTTCTTGACCAACGACACATGGACTTCTCCATGAAGCTCTCTTTCCTTTTACTTGCTTCACTGGAGTTGCGGTTTGACTCCACATACACCAACCGTCAACTAAGAACTTCGACAAAGGCAAATGTGGCATTCGCAAGCAGTTTCCTTGAACCAAAGAAACTCTCCAGGAGAGCACTCTCTTCTTGAGGTTACTTATTCCCTATCTCATTACCAGGTGTAGGGTCTTCTCCAGCCTGGTACCTACTGAATGACTAAGCCACACACAGAGCTGTAAATTACAGGTATTTATTCTTCAGCGTGTACCTGTGCACTCTCACATTCTAAAGCAAGCACTCATACATTCTATTCTAATGATCATGTCACACACTGATACATAGACTTCGGGGAGCCATAGAGGTTCCGTTCTAAATCATGCAAGCCACTACACTAGAGACATACGGGTATGCTGAATATGCAATAAGGAGTATAATCAATTTCTAAATGTTTTAGGGACTAGAGCACACGCACTGTGTCCTAGTGAACTGAGTACCAGTGCAGAGAGTCAAAAACTCTAGCAGCATCAGTCCAAAAACTGAAACTGGGGCTGACCATAGAAAAATAGGCACTTTCTTACAGTATGCAAAATAAAATATTCAAAATTAGAATGGGCCTCAACCTGTATTTATGAAATTGATGTATAATAAATGAATGAATTGCGGTTCAAAACTGAATAATATATTTTAATTAATCATGCTGTTTATGGCATCTTTTTTGTAATTTTTTCCTTTTAAATTTGCCTCATTGAAAAACACTACGGTCTTAATATATTATTTATTCATGCGTTATTCATGCAAATTCACTCATAACCAGTGCAGTCAAAAAGATTTAATTTGAGCAGGGGTTGAGAGGCTCTAGTTACAGAAAGGTTTTGTGTTCAACTATTGCATCAGCAAAGATGCAGCGGGCCTCATGACGTAATTATCAGATTCTTCGTAAACCACATATATCTGATCCTAATTCTCCCACTGTAAATGGCTGAAGGCTTTTGGGTTTTTGGCTAATTAATGATATGAGGGCAATTGAAGCAAGTTACAATGTAATTCAAAAAGGTTTTATGGATTCATGGATAGCCTTCTTTCCCATACACATGTCGTTATCAACCCTAAAAATCTTCATTGTGTAGATGGCAAGGGTGCTCTTGAGAAGCTAGTGGTAATTGGCATGATTTAATTTTTCCATTAAAGTTCAAGTTAGCAACATTCACTATTTAGATTGGCAATGGTACCATTAAACAAGTATGGCATCCGAAACCTTGATCTGCCTTTGCACCTCAGACAAAGCCTGTGGCTCACCATCTTCAGGAAGAACATCAAGACGTGGCTCTTGGGATGAGGCCCCTCTCCTCCCCCCAGTGCCTTGAGACACTAACAGGTGATTAGCTGCACTTTACAAAAATTGATTGCTTGACAGTAATATCTGACAAGCGTGGGGTATTGTCAAGCTTCCTGTTTAACTTTACTCCTCATCTTTTCACTACAGATGATACAATGAAAGACCTCAGCTGGAGCTAATTACTCCATAAAAAGGACTTGGCAATCATTGAGTACCAAGGTATAAAATTAGTTTTGTCTTTCCATATAAAGAAAAAAAATGTAAAACAAAAGTGCAAAAATAAGTGCTGGATGTCTGGTGCAAAATGCACATGCTTCACCCATAGACATGGGCTTTTTAAAAATCACATGGTCATCATTGAATGCCTAGTGTACAGTCCCATAGCTATTTAAATTCAGACATCTCTGAGACAGCCTGCTACCCTCCTGCCAGGACATGTGAAGTGCTTCCAGGAACCAGGAACAAAATGGCTGTTGGTGGGAGGAGGTCTGACCTCTTCCAAAAGGATGACCAATGGGCTGTAGCCACAGATGGCAAGCTGATAGAGAAATGCGAGTCATACTGGGGCCTTCCATTACCTTTGTCTAGTTAGAAAGCTAGCATACCTCACAGAGGGGAAAACCTATTGCAGAACTGGTTTTCAGGGAGGGGTGGCTCATTATAATGGGCACACCTCAGGGGTGTGCCAATAGCTCTCACCCAGAGAAGAAGGGTCCAGAAATCTTGGATTTGGGCAGAAACTTTCACTGTGGGATTGTTTAGGGCCAGTCCTCCAGGACGCCATGTGAGAGTGATTAGGATTACTCAGTGATAAGTGTACCAATGGCTGGGGCATCCTCTCCACCCTCAAACTCAACTTTGGATTATAAATGGTAGCCCTGGCTCCCAGCCTCTGGACACTACTGGACTCTGAAAGAACAGAAGAAAGACTGAACCTGCTGAACCTGTGGACCTCAGAAAGAAATGCTGCACCAAGGAAAACTGCACCTGCTGAATCAAGGCAGGACTTCAGAAAGAGGAGGGCTACTTCTGCTAATGAACCCTTCTGCTAAGAAACCCCAAGAGCAGGACCTGCTCATACTCGTGCCAAAGACCAGTGAGTGGACTCCAAGGCCTAACTGGCTAACTTCTGGTTAAGCTTCAGGGACACAAAAACTAAAGAAGACTACAATGTGCCCAGTTGACCAGTTTGCACTGGACTTGCCCTGGACTCCACTGGTACAGTCTGTGAAATAGATTCATTGTCCCCAAGAGGTGCCTCTCAGGTCCTGGACCCTAGGCTTGTGCTAGAGTGTACTCTTCCTACCCAGAACACTGCACCTTTTCTGTCTAAAGCAAAAGATAACACTTTTTTGGGCACAGAGTACCAGGTTCTTACACTACTGCTACTTGCCAGTTTGTACGTAGCCTCAAGCACCATTGAGAACCAAGGCTTCCCATTGCATCGCTGAACTTAACCTGACCGTCAAAGTTGAAATCAGACTTCAGAGTCAAGCTGCAGAGAACCCTGGCAACCAACCCCGTGACAAGAAAAAGAACCAGAAAAGCTTCTAAATGCGAAGGTAATATATTTGACCAAGACCAATCTCACTCCTACCGCCAATGTGTGGTTTATTGTCATCGGCCTGAAACTTTTACTATGCCCCAACCCTCACATTCAAGGCGTGGAAACTACTCTATAAGTGAAAAGCAATGATTTAAAAAAAAGTCTTGAACGACTTGCTGTGATTTATGAATATCTTGCTAAAATAATAACTCTGGCTCCCCTCATCAGATTTATGTCATTTTGCTGTCTATTCAAACATAAAAAATACAAACAATTTTTATAAGTTGGAGTGGGTTTATTATTGTGTCACGTTTCTAACCTATGGATTGTTTTGGTACTGGTAAATGCTTTACACTTGTTTTCCTTGGAGTAAAGCCTCACTGCTCTGTGCTACAGCTACCCAGGACTGAGCTAACATTTAATTTAAACTAAACCTAACAGGATCTGATAGCAAATAGTGATAATATTACTTAGGGGCTGATTATGAGTTTGGCGGTTGGACGAGTCTACTGGCAAACTTGCTGGAAGGATGCCACCATCATACTGGTGGTGTCCCCCTCAACCATATTATAATGTTCCCGCTGGACTGACCAGCGGAAACATTGCATTATGCTTTCGTGCTGGTCTTACCAGCGGGAACAGCGCTATGATATTGGTCTTGGCTCCCTTTAGGAAGCAGAGGCCAATATTGTAGCACACCAGCTCCATCGGAATGCGCACTGTGCATTCTGATGCTGCTGGGCTGGAAGTCCCTTGCCATCGGCATGGGTGGTGTAGGGGCCACCCTGTGGGCCCCCGCACTGGCTTTCCACCTGCCTTTCCATAGCAGGGTCCACACCAGGGGCAGGGTGCAATGTATGTTAAAGGTGGGACATGTAAGTATGTGTTTTACACATCCTTACAGTGAAATACCGCTAAATTCGTTTTTCACTGTTCTCTCGCAAAGGTTAATATGGAGGCTGCCTTTAAATATGATTAAAGCACATATTCCCTTTGAGAGCAGATAGAAATATGGGGCCAGGTGTATCAAAGGGTTTTACCCATTCTGTGTCTATGGGAAAATGTGTTTGTACATATGGCCCATGGAGTTTAGGGTCTGTGAGCTCACAATTTAAAAATAAATTTTTCAGTGAAGTTGATTTTTAGACTGTGTTTGAAAATGGCACTTTTAGAAAGTAGGCATTTTTTTGCTTAAACCGTTCTGTGACTCAGACCGTCATCAGACCGTCATTAGCCAGTCAGGAACCTTGTTGTAACGTGACAGTCTGAGCACCTGGAGAGCAGCGGTCCGACTGCCACTGCAAGTGTGGTGGTCCTCAGACCGCCACACTTGTAATCAGGACCTTAGTGAGGTCTCACAATGACCCCAACTAATAATCCACTTTTCTCACAATTTACCACACTAATTAGACCAACACTAGTAACACAATGTACAATATGATATGCTCAAAGTGCAAATACATTAATTCTGAGCATCTAACACATGTACTTACTCCGATTTGAATTACTGGCTGGTAACTGTAAAATCTCATTAATTCTATATGTCAAAAATAGGCATTTCAAATAGCCTAATATTTTGTTTTATTTTATATTTTATTTCAGTACTCAGTTGGACACCCAGTGAGTAAGATTCTGCAGATTAATTACACCTGCATAGACAAACTTCAAAATCCTTATACAGAGGGACATGGTTCGTATGATTTGTCCCATAAATAATGTACGGCTTCATCCCTATTTAAACATTTGGGGCCAGATGTGTCAAGATATTTTGCATTCTCAAATGGTGCGAGTCGCAAGATTCCACTGGTTGCGAATGCAAAATTGCCTTTCATGATGTATCAAAGGCATTGCAGTGCAATTTTAAGGAATCACAATTTTTAGCAATTCCCTAAAATTGCGACTCCGAAAAGGGAATCAGAAATTGCGATTCCCTAAATAGGAAATTGCAAATAAGGAATTCCTATTTGCGATTTCCCATGCACGTGTATCATACATTTCCTAAATGCGAACTGGGCATTTAGGAAATGCAACTACCACCAAATCCAATTTGGTGGTAACCATGTGCAATCTTAAAAATGCATTGAAAATGCATTTTTAAAAGTGCCATGTAGCGCACACATGCCCCTAGGGCATACCTGCACTTTACATGTGTAATTGTTTTTTTTGGGGGGGTGCATTAAAGGGGGCTTTAGTTCCCCAGCACCCTTGGGTTTGCATTACCCAATTTGCGAATTCTTAAAAGTAATTCGCAAATTAGGAAATGCAAAACCATTCGCACCTATGGCCCTTCAGGCCCACAGGGATGAATGGAGTCCCATTCCCTAATAGCGATTGTGAATTTAAAGAAATTTTAAGAAATCGCTATTAGAGATTCGCTATTTTCTTACATACCTTTTTGCATTTCCCAAATAGTGATTTCTTAAATTTCGCTATTTAGGAAATGCAGATTGCTACTTTGATACACCTGGCCCTTAGTTTAATTGTGAATAACAGAATAACCCCAACTTAAACTAAGCTCACAGTTACTTCCAGTACAATTTGTTGGCTACCATTGCCTATGAATCTCACATCTAAATAGTTGTTAATGTAAAAGTTACTAAAATATACTATAATTTTAACAATAGCCCTCATGTATCCTAAAAGCACCACTTGTTCAGTAAATCTATACAGTAAATGGTTTATGATACTTCAATGTGTTGTAATATATAAGCACATTGCACAATATAAACCTAATATATAGTTAATCATGGCAATTGATTAGCAATTTCGGGAGAAGTCCATTTGTCTATCAATTTGCATTTGTTTAAAGCAAATTTACAGACATGACAATTTTTACATATAAAGAAACAATTTTCATGTAATCAGGTACTTGCATTAGGCATAGGTGTAAGGAGTTTCCTGATACCACAACACAGTCCTTTATGTTCTAAGCTTCAAAATGCAACATACTTGCTTTATGTTGGCTAAAAAGAAGCCTGAAAACAGCACATGCCAGTTATTGGTAACAATCGTACACTGCTTATTACTTTGGTTGCAATATCATGTCAGAAGCTGTAAATCACCACCCTTGTCCTTAGTAGAAATATCCATAGTTATTGTTTCTATTGGGTAGTATATCATTCCTGTCCATCTCATCAATTTACAATCTAGCAAATGCAATATTGTCTCAGAATATCCTCTATTCACAAATTTAGCAAACCTTTTCCTACCGTTTTGACGTATTCCTGATTTGATGGACAATTTTTCTTGGCACATATAGGTGTGTCATATGAAATATCATTTATTGTAGATGGGGAATACCAACTTTGTACTAAGAGAACAGAATTTGAGGATGTTTCCTTTCGATACAGTGTCATATTGAGAAACCTGTATTTCACTTTGATGTGTCAACCCAAGCACTCTATACAGTTTTTTGAAATGCAACTAGTAGTCATCAACAACGTGGGTTCCTATATTGGTATGCTTATGCAATTTCTCTTTCCTGGAACTCCAAGCAATGAAAAGTAATCACAGTGGTGGTCATTACAACCCTGGCGGTCGGTGTTAAAGCGACGGTAAGACCGCCAACAGGCCGGCGGTAAAAGAATTGCAATTACGACCGTGGCGGAAACCGGCAACAAAGACAGCCACTTTAACACTCCGACCGCCACAGCGGTACAAACAAACAGCGCGGCGGTCACCGCCAACAAACAGGCGGGAGACAATGTACCACCCACACTATTATGACAGGCCAATCCGCCACCTTTTCCGGGGCGGATTCACTGCGGATAAAAACACGGTGGAAACAGGAATCCCGAAGGAAAAACGCTCACCTCTACACACTCCACGAAGAACGAGGACGCCATGGACCCGGAACTCCAAATTCTCCCTGCAATAGTCTTCCTGCTCCTCTACCAGGAGCACGAACGCCGGCGGCGCAGACCACGGTGAGTACTGCACCTACGACACATGGGAGGCAAAAAACAGGGAAACACACACGCAACACCCCCACCCCCACCCTCACTCACTACAACACACACACTAATGCATATCAATACATCACAGTGACACCCCCCAATCCCCCTGGAAGAATGCAAAGACAATAGAAAATAAGTGTAACCATTGGAATATATTAAAAGCAAGTAGGCAGAAATATATATATACACCATGTACATAATATATCCCAAGCATAGTAGTCCAGGTAGTGTTCTAAGAAAGTCTGTGGAACACTGGGACCACACGGTATGGGCGAGGCCCGAACAAGATCCCCGACCATGACGGAGAGAACACTGCAGGGGCATCAGAGAGCAACTAAACAGGCACCTCAGGGGGAGGGAAAGGGGGGCACCTCAGCCGCATGAGTGCACGATGCCACATCCACGAGGGGGCCACATGCCCACTGTTCAATCCTGGGGAGTGCAAAGCCACAGTCTCACAAGTCTATACAGTGGGTGGGTTGCCCACTGTTCAATCCTGGGGAGTGCAAAGCCACAGTCTCTCAAGTCTCTACAGTGGGTGGGTTGCCCACTGTTCCATCCTGGGGAGTGCAAAGCCACAGTCTCTCAAGTCTCTACAGTGGGTGGGTTGCCCACTGTTCAATCCCGGGGAGTGCAAAGCCACAGTCTCTCAAGTCTCTACAGTGGGTGGGTAGCCCACTGTTCAATCCTGGGGAGTGCAAAGCCACAGTCTCTCAAGTGGATAACAGTCTCCACTGGTTCTGGAGGGGGCATGGTGCCCAGAGTGCATCATTCACCCCGTGACGGACTCATTTGCGTCAGTGCCCTTACCGCTCATGGGCCAGCGGTGCTTAAGATGGCGGTGCCCTGTGCAGCGGTGCTTGAGATGGCGGTGCCCTGTTCAGCGGTGCTTCAGATGTCGGTGCCCTGTGCAGCGGTGATTGAGATGGCGGTCCCCTGTTCAGCGGTGCTTGAGATGGCGGTGCCCTGTTCAGCGGTGCTTGAGATGGCGGTGCCCTGTTCAGCGGTGCTTGAGATGGCGGTCTCCATTGCAGGGTCTCAGCTGCTGGCGGTCCTTCATGGCCCAGCGGGGCTTTTGCTGGCGGTCCTTCATGGCCCAGTGGGGCTAGTGCTGGCGGTCCTTCATGGCCCAGCGGGGCTTTTGCTGGCGGTCCTTCATGGCCCAGCAGGGCTTTTGCTGGCGGTCCTTCATGGCCCAGTGGGGCTAGTGCTGGCGGTCCTTCATGGCCCAGCGGGGCTAGTGCTGGCGGTCCTTCATGGCCCAGCTGGGCTTTTGCTGGCGGTCCTTCATGGCCCAGCGGGGCTTTTGCTGGTGGTCCTTCATGGCCCAGCGGGGCTAGTGCTGGCGGTCCTTAATGGCCCAGCCGGGCTTTTGCTGGCGGTCCTTCATGGCCCAGCAGGGCTTTTGCTGGCGGTCCTTCATGGCCCAGCGGGGCTAGTGCTGGCGGTCCTTCATGGCCCAGCGGGCTTTTGCTGGCGGCCCTTCATGGCCCAGCGGGGCTTTTGCTGGCGGCCCTTCATGGCCCAGCGGGGCTTTTGCTGGCGGTCCTTCATGGCCCAGTGGGCTAGTGCTGGCAGTGACCTCCTGGGCAGCTGGGCTGGTGCTGGCGGTGGCCTCCTGGGCAGCTGGGCGGGTGCTGGCGGTGGCCTCCTGGGCAGCTGGGCTGGTGCTGGCGGTGGCCTCCTGGGCAGCGGGGCTGGTGTTGGCAGTGGCCTCCTGGGCAGCGGGGCTGGTGCTGGCAGCGGCCTCCTGGGCAGCGGGCTGGTGCTGGCGGTGGCCTCCTGGGCAGCGGGGCTGGTGCTGGTGATTGCCTCCTGGGCAGCTGGGCTGGCGGTGGCCTCCTGGGCAGCGGGGCTGGTGCTGGCCTCGTGGGCAGGGGGGCTGGTGCTGGCGGTGGCCTACTGGGCAGCTGGGATGATGGCGGTCTTCTCCGCCGTGCTGCTCTTCCCAGACTTGCTGGGTTTCTTGTGGCCCTTCCCCACCTTGGAAGGTGTCACAGCTGACTCCACACTCCCACCGGGAGCCCTGGGAGCGGCTTTGGTGGCTGGAGTCTTCCCCCTCTACCGCCGGGCACTGGCCAACTTCTGATGCTTCACAGGTGGGGGACTGTCTGTGCTGTGGCTCCGTGCCACACTGCCTGCCCTGGTGGCCGGTGCACTCCAGATTTCGGTGACTACAGGCACCACTGGTCCCGGAGATGTTGCGGCTGAGGTGCTACTTTGGGACCTATGAGATGGACGGGTGGGGGAGGTGTGGGAAAGAGGTCAAGGTTGGACAAGAAAAGTGTCTTGGACACACTGGGACGGGTAGCTGGAGGGGGTTTGGGAGTGGAGGAAGAGGTGGTGGTTGTAGGAGGTGTACGTTTGGTGACTTTGGGTGAAGGTGCATGTGCTGGAGGCTGTCGTGAGGTGGATGGCTGTTGGGTGGGTGTGTGCCTGCGTTTGTGTATCTTGGGAGGGGGCGTCACAGACACACTGGGAGAGGACACAGGGGACGTGTGAATGGTAGTGGGGGTGGTGACTGCACGTGAGTGGAGTGTGGTGGTGGGTGTGCTGGAGAGGGACGTAGTGGCTGTAGAGGTAGTGCATGCAGGTGTGAGTGTAGACAAGACTGGGAAGGAGGAGGGAGACGAGGAGGAGGGGGACACAGTGGAGGCAGTGGATGTTGGTGTGTCTGCATGTGTGTGATGCTTGCGTGAATGCCTGTGGGATATGTGGTGCTTATGTTTGCCTGAGCTACCCTTGGGTGATGACGTGTGCATGTTGGTCTGTAGGTGTGCTTGGCTGAGGTGTGCTAGGCTGAGGTACAGGGGATTGGGTCGGGGTGGAGGAAGTTAGAGGGGGGAGGCTAGAGACTGGGACAATGGCTGCCATCAGTGCTGAGGTCCGAGTCTAAAAAGCTCGCTGAAGGGCCGCCTGACCAGAATGAATGCCCTCCAGGAATGCATTTGTTTGTTGCAACTGCCTCTCTGCACCCTGGATGGCATTCAAAATAGTAGACAGCCCAACAGTGAGGGACCTGAGGAGGTCAATGGCCTCCTCACTGAGGGCAGCAGGGGTGACTGGGGTAGGGGCTGAGGTGCCTGGGGCGAAGGTGATGCCCACCCTCTTGGGTGAGCGGGCACGGGGCAAAGGCTGAGGGGCTGCTGGGAGGGCGGTGCTGGTAGGGGGTGGCGGCTGTACCTGTAGATGTGGGGGGCACAGATGTTGCCGCCACCACAAGGGAGCTCCCATCAGAGGACGAGTCCGTGTCGCTGGTGTCAGCTCCTGTCCCCGCTGTGGAGCTTCCCTCGCCCTCCGTCCCACTGGTGAATTCAGACTCCGTAGTCTCGCCCTCCAGGGCCATGTGGGATGCAGCTCCCTTGTGCTCTGGTGCCGCTGCTCCTCCGCCTGATGATGCTAATACACACAAGAACAGGGAGACCACAAAAGGGGTGGGGGGAGACAGAAGAGAGACATGTTGAGTGCATGCATTACCGCTATCGTTGCCAGGCACGACAGACACACAAGCCCCTTGCACTACGCCGCGCTCTTGGGCTCCACTGTTCAATTCCTGGGAAATGGTCTACAAGGCTATGGACGACATCTGCACACATAGATGACACAGGGGCATGACTAGGTGTACTTGGCACTCTACAGAGGTGGGCTGGGGTGCACATGGCCTGCCTTACGGAGGGGCCTTGCCTACGGAACTCGCCCTGGCCTAGGGAAACCCACAGCCCACCTCCCCCACCCAGACCCCTCCACTGCATGCAAAGTTATCAGAATGAGAGTGTACTCACCCCCTTGTGTCTGCTGTGATGCCCTCAAGCGCCCATCCAACTCCGGGTAGGCCACCGCCAGGATCCTGAACATCAGGGGGGTCATGGTGCAATGGGCACCCCTCCCACGTTGGGAGGCCATCCCCAACTGAGCCTCCGCCGTCTTCTTGCTCCAGCGGCAAATGTCCTCCCATCTTTTCCGGCAGTGGGTGCTCCTTCTGTGGTAGACCCCCAGGGTCCGGACGTCCTTGGCGATGGCACGCCAAATATCTTTTTTCTGGTGGGCGCTGACCTACATGAAATGTACAGGGGAAAAAGAGAAGTTATTACCAACTGCACCGTCAAAGTGATTGGCCCACATCCCTACCCTTGCCATGTGGCACATGCATTCACCGTCTTTCATGCATGCAGCACTCCCCCCCTTCCTTCTTACATCCAGCTCTCTCCACACAGGCATAGCCCATACAACATGCTCCCTGTGTGCATACCTGTTTGTCTGGAGGACCGTAGAGTAGCGTGTACTGGGGGAGGACCCCATCCACAAGCTTCTCCAACTCCTCCGATGTGAAGGCAGGGGCCCTTTCCCCAGACACTCGAGCCATTGTCTCTTCCAGACCAAGGTCACAGCAGCACTTGCAGTGTAGGTCCTCTCCTGTCGAAGATGAGGTATCGAGTGATTGAACAGAGAGAAAATGGTGGTCACGTCCGCGGCGGTGCGTACCGTCACCGCCGGCGTACATCGTTATTGGCTCCTGGGACCCATAGGGTCCAATGTTAACAAATGCAGCATTGCGCTGCAGTCTTCGACCGCCTACCGCGACGGTGTACAACTCCAGCGCAGTTACCTCACATCCCATTGTCCCACTTTAGAGGTCAGGCAGCCGCCATTTCAGGGGCCCACATGGCTTCATTTCCAACTGCGTCACACATACCTAGGCCTAGACTCAACACACATACAGGCCACCTTTTGTGTATGATTGGTGTTCTGGGTAATCTGTGGGTATGTACCTCTGAGTTGTTTGACTCTGTGCTCGCTGTTGTCCTTCATAGGCACCGTCTGCTGGGACATGTGAGGAGATGGCGGCATCCTCCGGTGTACCGACCATTGGTGGACCTGTCGACAATGGAGGAGCGACATCTGATTATCACATACAGGCTTGACTGTGCCACAATCCAGGAACTGTGTACCCAGTTGGAGCCAGACCTGATGTCAGCTATCCGCCATCCCACAGGAATCCCCCCTCAAGTGCAGGTGCTGTCAGTGCTCCATTTCCTTGCAAGTGGGTCTTTTCAAACAACAGTGGCCATAGCCTCAGGGATGTCCCAGCCTATGTTTTCCAACGTGTTGTCAAGAGTGTTGTCTGCCCTGCTGAAACACATACGGAGCTACATCGTTTTCCCTCAGGTGGAGGATTTACCTACAGTGAAAGGTGATTTCTATGCCCTGGAACATATCCCCAACATCATTGGTGCCATTGATGGGACACATGTGGCTTTGGTCCCCCCCACAGGAGTGAACAGGTGTACAGAAACCGGAAGAGTTATCATTCCATGAATGTACAGATGGTATGTTTGGCTGACCAGTACATCTCCCATGTGAATGCCAAGTTCCCTGGCTCAGTGCATGACGCTTACATCCTGCGGAATAGCAGCATCCCTTATGTGATGGGTCAACTCCAGAGGCACCGTGTGTGGCTATTAGGTGAGCACCTGGAGGCAAGTCAGTGGGAATGGTTGTCTGGATCTGGGGTTATCCCTCCAGGTTAGTGTGTGTCTAACTGTTGTCCCTCACCATTTGTAGGTGACTCTGGTTACCCCAACCTGTCAAGGCTACTGACCCCAGTGAGGAATCCCAGGACAAGGGCAGAGGAACGCTACAATGAGGCCCATGGGCGTACTAGGAGGGTGATCGAGCGGACCTTCGGCCTCCTGAAGGCCAGGTTCCGGTGCCTCCATATGACAGGTGGATCCCTATTCTATTCACCAAAGAAGATGTGCCAGATCATCGTGGCCTGCTGTATGCTTCATAACTTGGCATTGCGACGACAGGTGCCTTTTCTGCAGGAGGATGGTCCAGATGGCGGTGTTGTTGCAGCTGTGGAGCCTGTGGACAATGAAGACGAGGAAGCAGAGGAAGAAGACATGAACAACAGGGACTCAGTGATCCAGCAATATTTCCAGTGAGACACAGGTAAGAGTACAGACCTGCCTACTACATGTACTTTAACACTACTACCTCTCTACTGTCTGTCGTTTTCACCCAGTATATGGTCACTGAGTTGTCACTTTCCCTTACGATTTCACAGATGTGGGCCCCACTGTGTGACATCTGCTTAGATTCCTCATGGACTAAAGCTGCGTGATATAGGTATGTTGACATTACAGTTGTAAGATCTTTTTGTCACTGTAATTGCTAATACACTATTTCGAAATCACAGACAGACTCCAGATTGTTTTGTGCTTTCAGTGTGTTTATTTAAGTGCTCAATATTGGAGGGGGCAGTGAAATGGTGAGGGGTGATGGCGGAGGAATGTCCATGGCAGAGTCCAGTCTATTAGTCTCACAGGTGCATTGCCCAAATGGGCATAGGAAGTGGAGCTGGGGCAGATTAAGGATGGACAGGGTGACAAAGTGGGACAGTAGGATGACAATCAGGGTGGTCTCATTTCTTGGCGGGGTCTTGGCATCGTGCTCTGTCTTTGTCCTGGATCTCAGGGACCGTTTGCGGGGTGATTCTCCCTCTGCAGGGGGTGGGGTGCTGGTGTGGCAGTCCTGTGGCGGGGCGTCCTGTCCACTTGCGCCGGCGGAGGTGGTGGGCAGTTCATCATCCATGCTAGTGTCAGGGGTACCTTGTAGTGTCACAGTGTCCCTCCTGGTGTTGACGAGTTCCTTCAGCACCCCTACGATGGTGCCCAGGGTGGAGCTGATGGTTCTGAGTTCCTCCCTGAAGCCCATATACTGTTCCTCATGCAGGCGCTGGGTCTCCTGAAACTTGGCCAGTACAGTTGCCATCGTCACCTGAGAGTGGTGGTAGGCTCCCATGATGGAGGAGAGGGCCTCGTGGAGAGTGGGTTCCCTTGGCCTGTCCGCCCCCTGTCGCACAGCAGCCCTCCCAGTTCCCCTGTGTTCCTGGGCCTCCGTCCCCTGGACCGTGTGCCCACTGCCACTGCCCCCAGGTCCCTGTTGTTCTTGGGGTGGTGGGTTATGCTGGGTTCCCTGTAGTGGTGAACACACAGCTGATTGACGTGTCCTGGGGACGGTGATATGGGCCCGCTGGGTGGGTGCTGTGCTGGTGTTTTCAGAGGGGGGAAGGTATGTGGTGGCCTGTGACTGGGTGAGGGGAACCAACTGTCCCGAGGTCCCCGATGGGCCGGGCTGCTCATCTAGATCCAGTTGGACAGAGGTGCTGTCATCACTGTGGCCCTCTTCTGTTGGTGGTGTGGACATGTGTGGACCCTCCTGTCCAGTGACGTTGGGTAGAGGTCCTGCAGGGGTATAAAAGGATGGTTATTACATCTGTGTGTGTCATGGTGTGCAAGTTGTGGGTGACCGTGTACCCCAGTGCTTGCATTCCTGTGTTGGACCTTGTGTGATGATGGTTTAGGGGGTTGTATGGGTATGTGCAGTGGGCATGCTTTAGTGATGGGTGTCCATGCTTTGTTGTTGCATGCAGGGCTTGGTGTTGGGATGGGTGGTTTGTGATGTTGGGACAGATGTGAGGAGTTGGGGTGCTGGGGGTGAGGGTGGGGGTATGTGATAGTATGCAGGTAGGGTGGGGGCTGTAATAATTAAGATTTGTCCTACCAGAGTCCATTCCTCCAGCTACTCCTGCGAGGCCCTCAGGATGCAGAATCGCCAAGACCTGCTCCTCCCATGTTGTTAGTTGTGGGGGAGGAGGTGGGGGTCCGCCGCCAGTCCGCTGAACCGCCAGGTGGTGTCTTGAGACCACGGAACGAACCTTCCCCCGTAGGTCGTTCCATCTCTTCCTGATGTCCTCCCGATTTCTTGGGTGCTGTCCCACTGCGTTGACCCTGTCCACTATTCTTCGCCATAGCTCCATCTTCCTTGCTATAGAGGTGTGCTGCACCTGAGCTCCGAATAGCTGTGGCTCTACCTGGACGATTACCTCCACCATGACCCTGAGCTCCTCCTCCGAGAACCTGGGGTGTCTTTGCCGTGCCATGGGGTGGTGTAGGTGATGTGTGGGGTGGATTGTGTGGTGATGAGTGTGGTGATATGTAGTGGTGCGTTGTGTGAGGTGCGTGGAAGTTGTGTGGGTGATGGTGTTGTGTGCCTGTGGATGCTGTTGTTCTTGCTGGTGCTGTCTCTCTCTGTGCTTCATTCTAAATTTTTGGTCGTAGGGGTTTGTGGGTGTGTGTTTTATATCGTATTGGGTGTGTGGGAGTGGTGTGTGTATGTGTATCAGATGTGTGTATTTTGAATTGTCCAATGTGGATGTGTTTTGTAAGAGTGTGTGTATTTTGAGCGCGGCGGTGTGTACCGCCAATGGAATACCACGGTTGAAAGACCGCCGCGTGGATTCGTGTGTCGTGATAGTGTGGTCGTATTTCTGTTGGCGTGACGGTGGAGGTTTTGTTATCACCAGTTTATCACTGACCTTTGGTGTGGCGGACTTGTGTGGGTGTCTAAATTTTGGCGGATTCCGAAATGTGGGTCGTAATAGCTGTGGCGGAAATCCGCGGCCGAGGCGGTGTATTGGCGGTCTTCTGCACGGCGGTAAGCGGCTTTTACCGCCAATGTTGTAATGATCGCCTATATCTGATCCATATGTTATTTTCAGATTAAAATACTAATCAAATTCTTGTCTCTAGGTGTATGTTTTAAATAATAGATATAAAATGTACATTTATGGAAATGCTATATTGTTGTAAATAGTCATTAGTATGAAATAAAAAATAATTACATTTGAAAATCTGTCTCAATAATTGGTATGCTCTAAATGATTCCTTTATTGCGATTTATCTCATAGCAAGTATTTTAGTGCTTCTAATCTATAATGGTACTCAACTGAAATGTGAATTGAACACAGGTCTAGTGTCCCAATAGATAAGTCTTTCTTGACTGGAAACCCCCAAGTTTCTGAATTATATCTTTTGTGTACTTAACAAAGGGACTGCAACGTTTTAATATGTGATTTCATATACATGCCATTATAATTTGTTTAATTCTATGTCAGAGATTGGATCACTACTGAATTTTAGGAATTGTAGTCTAACATTCCTATGATGTTGGAAATTGAATACCATTACATTGGGTATTAATAACTCCTGTTTCCAGAGAGCTTGGACATGCTAGGCTTAGAACCGTTACTAATGGAGAACAAAAGTGCTATAAAACACCAGTACTGTTTAATGAATATTTTTCCTTACCTTGCACATTTTAATTGTGTCCCATCTTCTTTCACACAGGCCAAAACTGGCCTTATGTTGCTTTATTTATCAGCCGAATTTTTACTGAAGTAGACCTTGGTATGAAAATCGTCATCTTCACTTTGTCAAATGGGCAAAGATTGAGATGTGGATAATCTGAATCAGTCAAATTTTATGCTAAAACATTCATCCAAGATTAAAAACTTGTGAAGTCCAATGGGTGGAATTGTTCAGAGATTTGGTGAAAGTGCTGCCCACATATTACAAATACAACTTGCAAATGCCTGCAATTGGCGGTTGCCAGATCTACTCTGTTTCTTCTGTTGCCAACTACATAATATAATTTACATTTTCCACTCAAGTCTACAACCACTGCTGAGTTATACACATATTAACTCTATGTCAAGAATCATATGTCTCAAACAACATTTACAGGATCTTTCAGAGTCTTTTTTTAAAGCTGCAGAAGAGAACACTCATTGTCAACTTTTCAAAATTAATCTATACATTTTGCAACATTATATGTGGTAGGGAAAGAAAAAAATGGCAGCAGAAATAAATAGGGATACCCTGACACTAACTCCCGCTCTTGTTTATAGGTGTGCCAGGTCCCGGGGGCATTTTTGAATACTATTTTTGAGGAGGGGGCCGCATGCAGCTCCAATCCCCAGGCCGTTTATGGCCCGAGGGACTATCGCCTTCCCAGGACAAGGCCAAACTATCAAAGGGAGTGGGGCCATGCGCACTCCCCTTCTGGGCTCATTATGGCCTGGGGACCACCACCTCCCCAGCACTAGGCAGATTTAGGAAAAGGGATAACGGGGCATTGCAGCCCCCCTCCCGGGCCATTTTCGGCCCTAGGGACCACCACCTCCCTAGAGAGGCCCTGCAAAACAGGGGAGGGGGCCCCTCTCCTGGAGCCATTAATGGTTCTGGGGACCACCATCCCCCAGGACTGCCTCGCTATGTCCCGAGGTGCCCACCCTTGGGACATAGTTGTTTGCTTTTGCTTGGTGGGTGCTGTCAAAGCTCCCACCAAGCAAAAGCAAACAATAAGTCAGCTCCCAGCTGGTGGGAGCAGAAAACCGGCTTGGGCCCCCTGGGAGCAGACTTTTGCATTGCTCCCACACGCAGGGAGCAGCATTTATTTGCTGCTTCCTGTGTGCGGGTGCAATGCCAGCTCTCGCTGGAGGTGAAGATCTGGCAGGTACTGTGGGGCATTGAGGCTTCCTCCGTGGTCCCCATTAGTGCACATTGGTGCCTTGGGACAGGCCAGAGCAACCAGCAAAAAGGGGATAGGGTCCCCAGGGCCAAATCAGCCTGGGGAGGGAAGCTGCGTGGCTGCGAATGGGATGAGTGTTTGAAAAGTACCAGCATCCTGTCCACCATCTTTTTGTGTTGCTATAGTCACGCTTAGTGGCCAGAGTACACACAAATGTGGGTTCTTTGCTTGCTGTGCCCTGGATTCAAGCTTGTCTGACTGATGAGGGGAGATATGCCAAAACCGGCCCCAGGATGCTTGTTTCTGGTCCAGGGAGGACCTTACCTGGTGGTTTGGGCTGGACTGTTCCCATGGGGAATAGGGTTAACACTGATTAGCATATGGCTGGGTCCAAACTGGGGTGGCATGGTGGATTTAATGATTAATTTAACTCAGATATGTGACTGGAGGTCAGTGTTTGAAAAATGTCAGCGCTCTGTCCATCAACTTTTTGTGTTGCAGTGTTTAAGTGTTAAGTCACATCTATTATCCCATCGGGCTAACTTTTTAAGTATGTAAACTGTAAAATTCAGATCTCCAGATCCCTTAGCTGAGTATAGGATAATGTTAGCTTTGTTTTAAAAGTTTTAACAGGCTTTTTTGTTATACACTTTTGTAGGTGTTCATTCTCTGTGAATGGACAGAGGAGTGGGAACTTAATTGAAGGCGCTGCAGTATGCTGATTTCAGGAGGGTCGATATTCAGATGGAACAGAGCAAAAAAGCTATTGTATTTTTTTATTTTTGGGGTGCCGTTGTTTGTGTAACTTGTCACTTGACTGACCCTATGTTATATTCTTCCCTGAGTATTCTGATGTTTTAGGAGGGGCAAATGGTTTCCACCCTATCACAAGACATATTTGCCCAATGCAGTGTAGTTGTAATTGTAATTGTACTGTTGCTTATGCATGAGTTTTCTGTCTTGGAAGGTGCACAGTGACTTTAGATCTTGGGCAGAGTGTACTGTCAATTATTGTGTCAAAAATATTGATCACAAACATTTTGTTTTCCTATACATATACACATAAGTACAATATCTAAAAAATATTGTTTTACACTAATATAGAAAATATATATAAAATATCTTTTATTTAACATGTATTTAGTTCATTACAGTAAATCTTAATTATTTTAACATATAACATCAATATAACATAAATTAAATATCTAAAACTATATATTAATATATACTTCTTAAACAAACACAAACACACACACGTATGTATGTGTATGTCCATATATATAATAATGTACAACATATTCATTTATAATATAATTTTCTAATTCTTTTAAATAAACAAATAGAACAATTACATATATATATATATATATATATATATGTATTATATATATATATATATATACACACACACCTACAGACACACATACTCATAAAAAAGAATAACAAATAAACATCAATTTTTTTTAAATATTTCCAATTTAATTATACAAAAAAGTTAACAATAGATAAAAATACATTTCACTAAAAAAATATTAAAAATCACATAGATTCATATAGATTAAAAATCTAAAATCAAATACATGAACAAATAATAATAATAATAAATACTTAAACAATACTAACAAAATGATTAACTCTAGGAAGGATAAATATACCATTTCCTCTCCAGTATGTGCAACAGTAGGGAAGGCACTGGTCGCAGAAGGTGAAAAATGTTCTATTTCCACACCAGTGTGTGCAACAGTAGGGAAAGTGTTAGACTCAGGAGGGGTAAACTTGCTATTCCCACTCTAGTGTATGCAACAGTAGGGAAAGAGCTGGACTCAGGAGGGGTAAGATTTACTATTCCCCTTCCAGTCTGTGCAACAGTAGGGAAACCGTTAGACTCAGGCAAGGGTAAAATGTACTATTCCCACTCAAGTCTGTGCAACAGTAGAGAGAGTAATTCACTTCAAACAAATAACATATTTTAACAAATCTATTAAATACCCCAAAATATAAAATTCCAAATATAAAAATGTTATGTCTAAATTTCAACAAAAATAAAACAAATTACATAATTATTACCCTTTTTAATAATTAATTTCAATTAAAACAATTATGATTAATTTAATGTAATAGAAATAAAAACAATTGTAACAAAATTAACATATTAAGTAATAATTAAACAATTTTTAATAAATGAATAAATGTTTAATTTATGATTATTTAAATAACTTCCACCCTATTCCTCTACAAGGTAAACAAAACACACTTAAAATAAAACTTAACAAATATTAAAATTTCACAATTAACATAATTATAAATTAAATAATGAATTATCAACGTATTACATCAATATAACATAAATTAAATATATAGATATTTTTTTATAATCAAATTTTTATTGCTTTCCATGAAAAAACATACTAAACAGAAAAAGAACACATTCATTACCGCCTGCACGTGTGCAGATGGGGTAACCAAATCTATTCTGTCTCTTCTTGACATTGAACACATGGGATTCTGCTGAAGCTACATATAGAAATATCACGAAACAAGGAAAAATACAGGTACACACAACCACAGGTTCAGCTTTAACCAAGTATGCCTGTCCATTTCCCCCAGACCTTTCCATGTTTACGGGGGCACCCCCTTGATTCTTACACCACTTTTTCTTGGCCTGCACACCAGTCCACTCCCTGCCTCCACTTCTGGACAGAGGGACCCCTGGTGATGTTCCATGCAGCTGCTATATCCCTCTTTGCCACCAGCAAAGCCGTTCCCACAAATGTCCGGTCTGCTCTAGAACCTTCCAGCTCCTCCAATGTACCCAATAGGACCACTTTTGGGGACAGCAATTGTGTCTTCCCCCTTACTTGGTTCAACTCTTGATTTATCTTCCCCCAATGCACTTGGATCACAGGACAGGACCATACCATGTGGAAGAAATCGTCCGGGTCCCTATCGCACCATGGGCAACGGGCGGTGTTCCGAATGCCCATTTTTTGCAATCTGTCGGGAGATAAGTATGCTTTGTGTAGGAAATAGAATTGTATCACCCTCAACCTCGCCGACACCGCCATCGATCTGGGAGCCATCAAAGCCTCCACCCATTCAGCGTTGTCAAGTGGCCCCACTCACCTCTCCCACCCACTCATAAGGTGGCTCAGGTCCCCGGGTGCGTTGTGTACTAACATTCTATAGATTTGGGAAACACCTTTCCTCCCCAAACTACCCATGAGCAGCTTAGCTTCGAGTGGGTTAAATTCCGGTATTGGGTCCGTGCCAGTCAGGTGCATACTTATGGCATGCCGGAGTTGAAGATATCTAAAGAACTGGTTCGGGGACAGTTGAAACTCACCCTGTAACTCCTGGAAGGACTTCATTGTGCTCCCTTTCCATACGTCTCCCACCAGGGAAATGCCCAGAGTGTCCCACCTCGTGAAGCCCCCCAGTGTGGCTGTTTCTTTCAGCCATTTGCCATGCCACTGAGGAGTTTGCAGGGTAACAACGTTGTTCCATCCAGTGTACCATAGTGCCGCACGCCATGCAAGAAAAACTGCCTTGGTGATTGTCTCTAATTCTCTGGGGATCGGAGTGCCATAGAGGAGGTCTAGAATATGAGAAAACCCCATTGCATCCAATTCAACCTTGTAGGCTGGGTCCGTCCATCCCCCGTTAAACCAGTCATGAGCGACCAGGTGTTGAGTCGCTAAACAGTACAGGTATGGATCGGCCATGCCTAGTCCCCCTTCGTACACCCCTCTACGACAGCTTTGCGATGCTACCCAGTGCCGCGCACCACCCCACAGAAAGGAGGCAGTGATTCCCTCTAACTTTCTGAACCACGAGCGGGGAATCGTAAATGGCAAATTTTGAAGCACATATAGGAGACGCGGCAAGACCATCATCTTATATAGGGCTACACAACCCAGGACATTTAAAGGCAATGTTTGACACCGCTGAAAATCCTCCTGTGTGCGAGATATAAGTGGTGTCAGGTTCAGAGTCCAGGACAGCTTCGGAAGCAGTGCGACCCATATTCCAAGGTATTTAAAACTCAGCCTACGTAGGGGCACCACCTCCTGCCAGTCGAAGCATTCCTGTGACCTTGCTAAGGGAACCAACATCGATTTGGCAGGGTTCATTTTGAGCCCTGGAGATAAAAACTGCGGTGTCCCGTCACCCCAGGATTCTCCATATATAGCAGGACATCGTCCGTGTATAGGGCCACTCGGTCTTCATACGAGGAGCCCCACTTTCACGCTCGATATATTGGGTCTTCCCTTATCAGTCGTGCCAAGGGCTCAATGGCCAAAGCAAAGGGGAGAGAGGAGAGGGGGCAGCCCTGCCGCGTTCCCCGATGGATAGGGAAGGCTGAAGATAAGGTTCCATTCACCTGTACACGCGCCGTAGGGTTTGCATACAAGGCCCGGACCATGCGGCAAAACCTTGGTCCAAAGCCAGCCCGCCGGAGCACCGAGAAAAGGAACCCCAAGTCAACGGAGTCAAAGGCCTTCTCGAAGTCTATAAATAAAAGGGCCAGATTCTGGGGCAATCGGTGACGCCTCGCAAGGGCCACGTGGAGCCGTCGTATACAATGGGGTGTACTGCGGCCGGCCATGAAGCCACATTGATCGGGGTGTTTCAGCAGGGGCATCACTTAATTAAGGCGGGAGGTGAGAATCGCGAGGTAAATATTTACTTCACTGTTAATCAAGGATATAGGTCTGTAATCTGCACAATGAAGGGACGGGGTTGAGTCTTGGGCAAAACGACAACAGTGGCTATATCCATCCCTTCCGGGAAGGAGTCAACCTGGTCCACCTCCGCGTATAGATTCGTAAGACGTGGCACCAGGTCCTCCTTAAACACTTTATAATATTCTGATGGAAGCCCATCCAGCCCAGGAGTCTTTCCCACCCCCATCGCCGCAATGTCCTCGTTAATTTCCGTTTCAGTGAACGGCTCATCCAGCGCCCGGACCTCCACCTCGGGCAGCACCAGGAGCGGGATGCCCTCCAAAAACTGATCGGAGATGTCTGCCCTCTTTGGACCGGCCTCCCGATACAGGACCCTGTAGTATGTAGCGAAAGCCTTGGCCACTTCCTGGAGCCTGAATACATGTTCCCTGTGCTTGTTACAGATTTCGGGGACGATTCGAGAGGTTTGTTGGTGGGATACCAGCCAATACAGCAATTTCCCAGTCTTATTTCCCCATCAATAGACCCGGGCAATAGAAGCGCGCCACATGTGTTTAGCCACTTCCAAAGACTGGTTACGGATCTCCTCTTGTATTAGCAAGAGTTGTCTGGTTATCATTTCATTGGGATACGACTCCTGCTCCATCTCCACATGGATGGCACGAGCCTCCAGCTGGGCAACGCGGGAAGCCAGGGAATGTTCCCGCACGCAGACAAGGCTTCTGGCCGCCCCCTCAGCACCACCTTGCTCGCCACCCTCAGGGTCCTGTGCGAAGCCACCGATCCCTCGTTAATACTGTACTCGCGTATTGATTCCTTTAGGCACCTGACATAGTCTTCGTCTTGCAGATACCATGCGTTCAGATGCCACATGGGGCGGACCAACGAGGTCGCATGGCCCATGCTGAACCGGACTGGCTCATGGTCAGAGACCCCCTTGGCAGAATCTCAATGTGCGAAAAGTGACAACAATCGGTGGCCGGCATGAACACAAGATCGTGGGCCGCGGAGATGTGTGTAAATTGTCTGTGCCGTGGATGCCATGTTCTCCAAGCGTCGCAGAGCCCCCCGTCGACATCCACCTGGATAGACTAGTGGCCATTGCTTGTCTATAGGCCGATGACCCCCCATTCGTGTCCAGCCCAAGATTTGGGACCGCATTAAAGTCGCCCCCTAGTACCATGACCCCAGGGGGTAACTCCAGCAGCAGTCGAGTCAGGTCTCCTAGGGTCCCGCCCACCATGGTCAGAGGTGCATATACGCTAACAACGTTCAGTGTTCGGCCCTCTATTGTCCCTGAGATCCCCACGTACTGCCCCTGTGGGTCTCTCCATACCTGCACCACCACCACGGGCAGAGAGCGGTGAAGCAGTATCGCCACACTTAGTGAGCCCCTTACAAACCCTGCGTGAAATACCCTGTTGAATCCTTACGGGCTAAAAAGGGACAATGATTTCCTATGAGGTGTGTCTCTTGCAACAGGAGCATACTCAGTTTGTATCTGTGGACATGTGCGAGCACTGCTGACCACTTAATCCTATCTAGGAGGCCATTAACATTCCAAGATATAATTTGAGTCGACCCCATTCACCTCATTTGTTTGTGAACACTCGTCCTGCCCCTCTCCCTCAGCTCCCCATGTGTACCTCGGGATGGGTACCATTTCTCCTGTGTTGTGTGTGTTACCTGCCTTGGCTTTGTTCTATTACCCCCTGTCGGTGTGTGAGACAACAAATCAACGTTAACTTCAAATAACATTAACAACGGCTGAGCAAAAACTCCCATACCCCCCAACTCCCACCCCTCCCCATACTTCCCCCAAGGAGCATCTGTCGCCCTTTTTAAAGAGCTCACCCCCGAACATAGTGGCAGAGAACACCAATTGTCTGAGCTGTGGTGGACCCCTCCATTTCTGCAGATTAAGGAGTGTTAAGTTATAAACAAACACACTGCGACCACATCGCGTTTGTGAGCCATACTGGCCTCGTCCTCTCCCCCCCGGGGGGGAATCACAGCACCGGACTCTGGGACAGATCAGTATCTTCCAGCATTGCAGGGCACAGCTCCCCCAAGTCATCCACCTGGGAGCCTCCTCCTGCAACCTCCAGCCCAACCACCGCCGAGGGCCCCGGGGTGTCCCCTGTGTAGATCCCACAGGGGAGCCTGAGTGTGAGTCTCGTCGTTCTTTGCGCTTTCTGGAGCGCGTTCTCCGGTGGGACCCCCGCTGCTGCTGCATTTGATTGTCCGTCTGCTGCCTAACGTGGGCTTGCAGCTGCTCTCCTCCAGCGGGCCCAGCGGGACCTTCTCTGTTAGCCATGTCCAGGCCGCACCAGGGGTCTCAAAGAAATATGTCTTGTTGCTGTGAACCACCCTTAACTTACCAGGAAAGAGAAGGCGGTAGGACACATCCATCGCTCTCAGTTTTTGTTTTTCCTCTATGAACGAACGGCGCTGTACCTGTACATCACTTGTGTAGCCTGGGAACACCATTACCTTTGTTCAATCACAGTATAAGTCTCCTTTCGAGCGTGCCGCCTGAAGTATTATGTCTCTGTCTTTGAAGTTGAAGAGGCGGAGAATCACTGGCCTTGGCGGAGAGCCGGGCAGAGGCCTGTAAGGCCCTGTGAGCTCGTTCAATCGCAAACCACGGTGTGAGGCGGTCCCTGGGCATCCAGGACAGGAACCATTCCTCCAGGAATGTGGCCACGGAGGGGGTCGCGATGTTCTCTGGAAGTCCCACGATCAGAAGGTTATTGCGTCGGGACCTGTTTTTGGCGTATTCGGCCCTGCAGTACAGTTCTGCCGTGCAGGCTGTTACCTTTGACACCTGCGTTTTAAGGGCAATCAGATCGTCCTCCACTGTGGAGATTCTGGAATCCGCTTCTGTGATCCTGGTTGTTGCATTGCAGAGGTCTTGGCGTACTAAGACCACATCTACACTTACTTCTCCGATCTTAGCCTCCACCGCTTCCTAGGACGCCTGAATAGCCTGAAGGATGGCCACCAGATCGCCGGTCCCGGCCTGCTTCCCGTCCCCTCCCTCCATCGCTTGATCCTCCTTCCGTGCTCCACTTGTACCCCTGGCAAATTGGTCTATGCGCGTCTGCGCGGCAGCCGGGCGGGTCTGTCTATCCTTGCTCATTATCTCTGAGGCAACCGGGCTGATCTGCAAACCTGCTCCAGTCTCTTGCTTCACGTGACACCCTTCGTTGGACTCTGGGGCCCGATCCTTGTTGAACCACCGCTAGTGGCCACCACTCTAAGCCCATATGCGCTTCTGTAAATGGATCCTCGTCTTTGTAAGTGTGCACTGCTAGGTTAACCTTTCATGTCCCACTGTCACGAGCTCCTCTCCTGCAGCTCCGATCGCTGACTGCAGTCTGTGGAGCCTCCGAGTTCGAGTCCGAGGTCCAGTCCCCCTTCTTGGTCTCAAGGGGCTCCCCCCCCGGGCCCCAGTCCACCACAGGTACCCCACTCTTGTGCTACCAAGCGTACAGCTTTACCGCCCCGCCTCCAGGCATTCATGTCCATGGCCTCCCCACGCTGAGCGGAACAAAGGGCGGTGGGAGGGAGGCGGCTCGCCACCCTCCGGCGTTCTCTCCCCCCGAGGGACAAGCCTTTACATCTGTTCTGCTCCCTTCCTGTCTTCCAGCAAGGTCCTTCTGGTACGAAACCGGAGTGCGAGGGGGAGGGGGAAAACGGCAACCGGAGCAATGCACCTCCACCAGCGCCCCCACGACCTGAATCCAGATTTTGGGGGTCTCTGCCTAAGTACCTGAGTGTGGATAATCTGGTGGTCCGCCGCAAGTAAAGAGACTGAAGAACTCAGCAAACGTTTGCATTGGGTATATATATATATATATATATATATATATATATATATATATATATATATATTACTTACTAGCGGTCACCAGTAGGTAGTTATAGTTAGGCCCTTGTTCCATAGGAAAATAATTTTTTGACTTGGCTATATCTTTGGCGCCGTTTGATGAATCTTCATGACATTTTCCAAAAAAAGGTGTCAAGTAGGGTCTTGTTGTGCATGGAAAGTTTCGGGGTAATCCGTCAAGTGGGGGCCAAGAAAAATGGGTGGGGGTCAAAAAAATGTGTTTCCCATGTTAATTTCCATAGAGATTTCAGACACGACTACAACCCGAACCGCTAGATGGAATTACACCACATTTGGCAGAAAGGTAGCTCTTGGTTTAGAAAGCAAGCTTTTTGTTATTTGGTTTAAATCCGTTCAGTAGTTTTTGAGATTTTAAAGAAAATTCTAACTTGTACATCTAAGTGTGGGAATAATTTGGGAATTTTTCCACTCTCATGCAGAGATCTGATAAGCTGCCAATACTTCAACAAGGAAGTGTTTGCAGACATTTTGGGACTTGAACTCAGCTGAGTCCTAAACAAAATGATTAAAAATAAAGAAAAAGGACTTGTATTAAAAAAAAACAAGAAAAAAAACATTTTACCACAAATTTGAGGTGAATTTGCAGCAAACATTTTAGAAAAAAACAAGTGTGGGCTCCTGCGCTTGTTCTTTATAAGACCCTCAGGTGGGTCAGGTCCCAAGGCCATACCCATGTATACAAAAAAGAAAGGAGGGGGTTCACAGGGGGGCCCTCCTAGGGCTCTTTTCAGCCCTGGGACCCCACCTCCTCAGGCTTTATAAAAAATGGGAGGGGTGCATGGGGGACCCCACCATTGGGCTCCGAGAGCCCCAGAGACCACCAACTTCCTGGAGCTTTATGTAATAAATGAAGGAGGCCATGGGGACTCCTCTCCTAAGGCTTTTTTAAATAAATACTAATGGAGGGGCCCCACGGACCCACTGGGAACCACCACCTCCCTGGGGCCATTACATGAGAAACTTAGAGGGCATAACCCCGCCTGGGCCATATACGTCTCCAGGGACCATGACGTCCCTGGGGAGCCACAGCACTGCTAATTACCCTCCATATTACAACACTCGTGACATCTTTGCTAACATCATTGATAATATCAAAGTCATATTTGCATTAAAATCATTAAGGAGAAAATCTCTATGGTGGGGCACCAGTTTTAGCTGCCTTAGGGCTTATGTTATAGTTATGTGAGCTAACCATAACTATAACTGGTGAATTTCTATGGTTTTGTGTGAGTAAAATGTGACCTATAACGTCCCTGTAACCTTTGGGTTTTTTTTTTAAGTGAATTCCTATGTTTTTTTTAATTCTATTTCCTAACTATAACGCCCCTGTAACCTTTAGTTTTTCAGTGAAAATATATCTACGTGTGTGTGTGTGTGTGTGTGTGTCTAGAATGAGGATGTTAAGACCAGATGTCTGGATTCACACCTGGCCCCTCCGTTTCAAAATCACTAGCTTTAGTTGATAGGCCACAACTCTTCAGAAGGAAATAATATTACAATCAGAATTCCACAGTCCAGAGACAAATCCACCTGGGAAGAAATGTGTTGTCATGAAGATTCTTCAGTGAGAAAAGGGGCACAGGTTGTGATGCAAGATGCTAATAAATGCTAGAGCTGAAGCAAGTCAGATTTGTTTTGTCAGGAATGAAAAACTAAATATAAGTAATCAGTGGCTTTGTACGATTGTGTACATCCTGGAGTTCAGCATTAATAAGCCATCTCATATATGTCTAAGGACTTCAAGCCACATCTTTAATGATTCGGTTAGGTTTCTTATATACTCGGCATTTAGGCGCTTTACAATCAGCTGAGCACAATAACACAGAATAAGATCTAGAACAGAACCATGGTGAAAGACAAAGCAAGAGACTGGCTATAAATGACAGGAGATAGAATAATACTGATAAGTAGCGATGAAGGTGAGGAAAGTGTAAGTGAAATGAGGTAAAGAAGAAAACAGATTAATCCAGCAAAAGACAGTAAAGCTGTATCTCATTTGTTTCCTGAAGGCGATCAGGGAGGCCTGGCTTCTGACGTTGCGTGGAGGAGTGTATCCGGTAGAGAATGCAGCTCAGGTGAGACACATTTCTCTGTGTAGGTAGAAGCAAAATCTCCTGGTACATTTCCTCCACGGGCCTCCGCGAAAGCATTTCCAGAATATTTTTCATGGAGGTCATTAATTCTAGAGATTGGTCTGCATATAACACTGTTGCCTCCTTAGCTGCAACTGTCTTCAAATTTCATGTGTGAAGACTGGTATAGAAGATTTAAATGCTCAGGAATACTTTTGCAACATATTTTCATAACAGAAAGTATACTGAAACAATCAAAACAACCTCACGCGAACATTTTTGAAGGTGGGAACGTTAGGTGAATCTACAACCGGCTACGGTCATCACAAGTCAACAGTGATACTGAAAGATGACAATAACCCATGGCACCATGATGAGTCTGCTTGGTAAGAAGAGGCAGAGATGTGGAGAGTCTGGGCGGACCTTGTTCTCCCTTTGTTCAATTCCTAGTTTCTCTAGTGCAGCATTAATTTGTCAATGCTCCCAACATGCTACCAACCAGTAGTATACCAAAATAAGCGGAAATACATTTTGTAAAATGCGCATATAATGCAAAAACTATAGTGTTGGTGCGAACTAGGGGCATGTGATTTAAAATTGAATGTTGATAAGTTATCTGAGAATTGGTGTGGTCCAAAAAAAATACATATTATTTTAACAATGAACATATATCTCTGTGTTTGCCATTTACATGAGCATGGTGAGGTAACAGTCAAACTAACCTCTGAGAACCTAGGTGCCCCTTCAGTCACTTGTTGACTCTATTTCATGCTTTTATACCTGAAATAGCGCTCATTTACCTTTTAGTCCGATATGCACTAAATAATAAGCAGATTTACACAACATGTAGGGAACACTGGTTAAAGCTGACGTGCTTTTAAATTCCAAGGCAGTCTGCCTGGGTGGCAGCGACAAACTGTTTCTGTGGAGGTACTTCATGTACACTCGTTTGTTTAAAATATGAATGAGTCAACACGTGTACAAAATGGAAATATGTTCAATAACAGCAGGGTAGATTGAAGGACGAGTGATGTTCTCAGATTACTAAAATCACAGCTAACGCCAAATTAAGCAGGAAGCCCATGTCAACGGACTTGGCATATTTCGACACATTTGCTTCAATGACACAGTAATGATTTGCTTATTGTCGACATTAATTCAATGTGAAGGGTTTAACAGTTCCATGATGTATGTGGAAAAGGGGTTAGCTTCCTGTGGGGATTTATGGGGTGTTGGACAAATCGAACTTGCACATACACTGAATGTGGTTTATACATTTGAATAATAGGATGTGAAGATGGCTTCATGCTGAACAAAATAGAAAAGTGTAGTAATGTTTGACAACATAACAACCATTGGAATATTAAATGTCAACCAGCTGACCTGTGCCCCCTTTATGTATTCTCTTTAAATAGGATTACTTAATGTCCACTTTTATTGGCTGTATTCATTTCTATGGAATTATTCTGTTGCACGCTTCTTAAAACCCAATGGAAGCCAAGGCTATCAAAAGAAAGTGGAAGTGGAACAACCAAAAAAAAAAAAAAATGATGGATGAACAAATTGAAACAGAAGTGGAAGAACGAAAAAGCACAGTGGGAAACAATGGAGCTGTTGAACAAAAAAAAGAATTACAAATGGCAATCGTTATCCTCTCAGAGTACTGTCAAATGAGGAAGACAACAAAGTAAAGAAAGGGCTGAATTTCTTCTCAGAGATACATTTAAATACAGTGGATTTAATTTTACACATAGAAGATAAGAAAATTAAACTAGCATTATTTTATGCTAACCAGAAAAAAAGCAAAGCAAATCTCTGCCTAAGAAGAAGAGAACAGCAATTGAAACTAAATCTAACATATATAAGAAAGATTTACATTCCATAAAGATGCAGGGTGAATTAGAGAATCCACTCTCAATTGAAGGGAGAAGTGGAATAGCTTTTTTGGAACAGCTGGAAATAGACCACATGGGGAGCACTAACTCACTCCAGAGAAAATATGGGATTCCGTCCTGCACTGTCTGCAGGTACAAGATTAATCTATTTTCTCAACTGATGTCAATACCTGGGGCAGGGGTGACCCAAGACCAGTCAATCATGAGCTCACTGAAATCAAATTCTTGGGGTGGTAGCGGGGCTAGGAGACTCGATGTACAGGTGACTCTTTTAAACACTTGACTGGGAGTGTGGATTGGCATGCCTCGATTGCGGTTGTGCTATGGACCCCTTCATCAACCGCTGCCATCTACGAGACATTGTGAATGCTGCCTCTTAGAGTTAATGCTGTATGCAGCCTTCTGGACCTGCCCTGGGAGATGCCTGCGTGTGGCTGATGCTGTTAGCCTGCAAAACCATTGGGATGTGCCTACCTCGCCATCTGCCAACATGGTGGCACACAAATGGCCGGGGCCTAGAGACTGCTGAGCCCTGCCACTCGAAACACCTAGGGACATCTCCAGTGCCTGCTGCCCGGGGTCTCTGCTCCGTGCATGCGAAACCCTACCTGCTCCAGCTGGCTCCTTGCACTTCCGGACACAGCTGTTACATGGCACGAGGAACCAATCACAGCCTATTCGCGGGGCTGGTAGCGGACAGTACCTCGTAGGCTGCCACATAATTGAGGGTCTCCCTTGGCTGCCTGGATGTTCCTTTGAGGAGCAGCTGGGGATCGGAGCATGAGGAGTAAGACATTGCCGGGCCCAGCAGAAGTGGTCCGCCCAGGCCTTCAATCTGCGTGACCTCTGTGGCACCCATTGGATGCCAGAATGCCTGCCTGCTTTTCCGATCCTGCTGGCCTGTGCCCCCGGCCAGGTGATCAGGGGAGTGCACTGCCTGTGAGACGCCACCCCCTGGGATGGAGGGGGTGCCCTGAGTCATGGGTCGCTTGTCACAGGTGATGGGTCCCTCGCCACCACAGGGCCCATGCAATAGTGTGAGTCAGAGACCCTTCTGTGGCCATGGGACTCATTCTGACCATCCCTATCTGAGACAGTTCCCGCTATCAAAAACCAAAGTGTTTACTGTGGCTTAGCTGCAGCTGCAAAGTCACAGCAAACAGCTATGTCCCAGGGTGGGCACCACAGGACTTAGCAGGAGCAGGAAGGTGATGGTCCCCGGGGCTGTAGGGGAGGCCATTTGCCCTGTGAGCCCCCCTCATATTTTACGATTTTCCCCGGGGAGGTGGTGGTCCCTGGGGCTGTGGGTGGGCCAAGAGGCCCACCCTATTAAAAAGAAAAAAGTGCCACTAGGACCTGACCCACCCAGGGGCTTAGTTAAAGACAAGCGCAGGAGGCCGCACTTGTTTTTTAAAAATTTTACAGCAGATTTGCGAGCCCATCGCAACTCCGCAGTAAAAGTTTTTTAAGATGCTTTTTTAGCCCTGGGTGTTCCCTTTGGGACCCCAGCTCCAGAGCTAAGGGGTCAGGATGTTCATACCCAGGCCCCTTTTGAATTTTGTATTATTTGTTCCTGGGACTTGGCTTCAGCCAAGCCCCAAGATGGCTGACAACACTTTAACGGCTTCATTGTTGAAGTGTTGGCAGCCAATCAGATCTCAGCACGAGATCGGGAGGGATCCCAAATCCTTCAGGTCCCTATATATATATAAGTTTGGATTTTCTTTAATTTCTCTAAAAGTACTGAACAGATGTACACCAAAACAGACAAAAGGTTGCTTTCTGGACTAGGGCCTACCTTTCTGCCCAATTTGGTGTAATTCCATCTAGTAGTTTTGGCGCTATCACTGTTCAATTTTTCCTTTGAAAAAATAATGCAGAAAAGGTGTTTTGGGAACCCTCTCAGACGGATCACCCTGAAATTTTCCAGACAGCAGCTGACTTGTCTGGCAAATTTGCTTGGAAAGTTTCATGAAGATTCATCAAGAGGCGCCAAAGATATAGGCAACTAAAAAAAGGCTTTTTATATAGAGATTATATATCTATCTATCTATATATATATATATTTATATATCTATCTATCTAACGTGTTGTTCGTTTGCTCACAGTCGTGAAATAAATAATTGATATAAAGTCCTTGTTGGAGTGCCTTGCCGAACGTCTTTCTTTATATATATATATATATATATATATATATATATATATATATATATATATATATATATATATATATTGCCTAGTGGCCACTAGGAAGTTATAGTTATGACCTAGTTTCCATTGGTAAAGCGTTTTTTGACTTGCCTATATCTTTGGTACCCGTTGATGAATCTTAATGAAATTTTCCACAAAAATTTTATGCTCACTTCAGCTGCCATCTGGAAAGTTTCAGGGTGATCCATCGAGCAAAGGCAAAGAAAAAGGTGGGCCATAAAACGTGTTTTTCCCATGTTAATTCCCATGGGGTTTTTCAACATGACTACAGCCCGAACTGCTCTTGGTCTAGAAAGCTCAGCTTCTGTTCAGTAGTTTTTGAGATTTTGAAACAAAACCAAATTTGTATATCTAGGGATGCGGATCCTCCGAGGATCCGACAGTCCTCCTGCTGAAATCTAACTGACTACCAACCAGGAAGTGTTGGCAGCCATCTTTGGACTTGGCTTCAGCCCAGTCACTGAAAAAACATAAAAAAAGTGAAAAGGGGGCAGGAATACCCTGACTCCTTAGCTCTGGTGCTCTGGTGCTAGTGCCCCAGAGGGACCCCGGCAGGGCAAAAAAGTATTTTGTTTTACATTTTTGCCAAAAATCGTGGCAAATCCTGGGCTGGCGAAAAGTTTTTTAAAAATCAAGCATGGCTCCCCGCTTTTTAAAAAAAAAGTCCCCAGGTGAGCCAGGTCCTGGAGGCATTGTTTAATAAAAGGAGAGGGTGCACAGGGCCCCCCTCCTGAGGCTCTTGGAGCCCCAGGAACTAGCACCTCCGTGGGGCTTTATCTATAAAAAAGGAGGGGGGGTGATGCCCCCCTCCTGAGGCTCTTGGAGCCCCAGGAACTAGCACCTCCGTGGGGCTTTATCTATAAAAAAGGAGGGGGGGTGATGCCCCCCTCCTGAGGCTCTCTAAGCCCCAGGGACCATCAATTTCCCGAGGCTAAAGAAACAGCAATTGGGGGTCTGAACCGACCGCCCTGAGTCCCGGGGACCATCACTTCCATGGGGCTAAACACAGTCTTGAGGGGGGCACCACAGACCTCCCTGGGCCCCGGGGACCACCACCTCCCCAGGACCCGCCCCCCTCCTCGAGCCATCAATGGACTTGAGAACCGTCAACCCTCAAGGACCCACTCACTGACCCACTCAGACACTCACACACCCAATCACAGACCCACTCACACTGATGCACCCACCAACAGACCCACTTTGACACTCACACATCCACTCACATTCCCACTCAGAGACTCAAGCACCCACTCAGAGAGCCACTCAGACTCATGCACACACTTACAGACCCACTCAGAGACTCACACACCCGTTCACAGACCCACTGAGGCACTCATACACCCACTCACAAACCAACTCAGAAACTCATGCACCCACTCACAGACCCACTCAGACACTCATGCACCCACTCACAGACCCACTTAGACACTCCCACATCCACTCACTGACCCACTGAGAGACTCAAGCACCCACTCAGAGACCCATTCACACTCACACATACACTTACAGACTTACTCAGAGACTCACGCACCCACTCACAGACTCACTGAGAGAGTCATGCACCCACTCACTGAGCTACTCAGACACTCATGCACCCACCCACAGACACACTTAGATACTCATGCATCCACTCATGCACCCACTCAGAAACTCAAACACCCACTCAAAAATCCACTAAGACTCGTGCACCCACTTACAGACCCACTCAGAGACTCATGCATCCACTGACAGACCCACTTAGAGAGTCATGCACCCACTCACTGAGCCACTCAGACACTCATGCACCCACTCACATACCTACACAGAGACTCATGCACCCCCTCTCAGACCCATTCAGAGACTCATGCACCCTCTCACAGACCCACTGAGACACTCATACACCCACTCAAAAACCCACTCAGAAACTCAGGCATCCACTCACAGACCCACTCAGACACTCACACACCCACTCACAGACCCCCTTGGACACTGATGCATCCTCTCACAGACCCACTTAGAGAATAAAGCACCCACTTAGAGACCCACTCAGACTCACATACCCACTTACAGACCCAATCAGAGACACATGCACCCTAACAGACTGTCACGCAACCACTCACAGACCCACTCAGACACTCATGCACCCACTCACAGACCTACTCAGAGACTCATGCACCCCCTCTCAGACCCACTCAGAGACTCATGCACCCTCTCACAGACCCACTGAGACACTCATACACCCACTCACAAACCCACTCAGAAACTCAGGCACCCACTCACAGACCCACTCAGACACTCACACACCCACTCACAGACCCCCTTGAACACTGATGCACCCTCTCACAGACACACTTAGAGAATAAAGCACCCACTTAGAGACCCACTGAGACTCACATACCCACTTACAGACCCACTCAGAGACCCATGCTCCCACTGACAGACCCACTGAGCTACTCATGCACACACTCAGAGACGTATGCATGCAGGGTTGGGTGGTTATAGAGGGTTGGCAGCAGGCCCTGCAGTCAATCCCTGCCACGCATGGCCAAAGGATGTGTATGGAATGGATTGGGGGGTTGGGTGGTTATATTGGGTCGTCCGAAGGGCCTGGCCTCAGGCCATGTTCTGTGGCCAACCCCTGCCACACACGGCTAAGGCTGTGCATGGCGCAGGGTTGAGTAGTTTTAGTTGGTTGGCTGAAGGCCAGGCCCTGTAGCCAACCCCGCTGCGCACTGTTGAAGGCTGTGTGCTGCAGTGGTTGGATTAACATATAGTAATTAAAATGACTTTATGTTTAAAAAACCATAGCAATTTACTAGAATAAAAAGGTTACAGGGAGGTTTTAGTTAGGAAACGTAATTAAGAAAAACCTTAGAAATTCACTTAAAAAAACTAATGTTACAGAGACATTATAGTTAAGATCTGATTTTACTCACACAAAACCATCGAAAATCTGCAGTAGTAGTTATCTCAAGTAACTATAACTCTTTCTCTAAGGGAACTATAACTCACATACTCACCATGCCCTGCTAATTACCCCACATATTACATCACTCATGACATCTTTGAAAACATAATTGATAATATCAATGTAATAGTTGTAGTAAAATTATTAATGAGAAAACTGTGCATGGTGGGGCGCAAGTTATAGTTACCCTAGACCACGAGTTATATTTACTTGGCCTAACCATAACTATAACTGCTGAATTTGTATGGTTTTGTGCGAGTAAATTCAGATCCTAACTAAAATGTCCATGTAACCTTTGTTTTTTATGTAAAAAAAAAATATATATATATAAATACAAATATATATACATATACAAATATATATATATGCTATCAATCATGTTCATTATAGAGATACATCACATGTACCTTAAGAAACTGGTGGCCTCAGTACCATAAAAGCATGATTGGCATACCGACCACAAAAAAGTTTTCCTCAGGTGAAGATTATTCCATTGCTGACAGTCAAGCAAATAAAAAGCAGGTTACACTTAGAAGAGTTCTCACTTGATAAGTAGAAGTTTGAGCTCTTATCTGAAATGGAAGAGAGCTGATGCTTCCTATATTTCAGATGGAAATCCACACTATCGAAGTTTAGCAAAAGAAGGTGCCCCTCTATCCTTTGTCTTCTGGTATCTAGATTTGTGTTAATTTACTTTCTTGATACAGTTTCTGATGTTCCATGGAAAGTGATTGTTTTTATTTGATTTATCTAAGTAAGTAAATTACCACTTTACAAATTTTCTACATTGATTATCTCCATCTTGAATGCCCCTTAATGGCAGGGCTGGGATCCCAACCAGACTAGATGTCAGGTATGTAGTCAATATTTTGAAATTGATTTTATTTGAATAATGATGCACCCTCCCTTGAAGGAAATTACTAAATATTTTACAATTTCAATCATCAACCAGTTTTAATTTCTCAGATTACTCAATGATAGACAGTTTCCATAATTCAGTATGGTGGATAAAGGTGGTTTAGGGTGAAGTGGTTACAGTTGAGGTCGTAGTTTCGTTAAAATATATCACATTGTCTAAGGATTGAAGTATATGGTCCAAATAAACATCTTTATAAGACAGTACATCTATTCCAATGGAGAAAATTTAGAAAGGTTTGGCTCTAATATTTAACTACCATGCGAGGATTAATTTTAAATGCTCAATAATGACGGTATCACATGTTCTCTGTTTCGCAATGCACCCCAGCCTCCCTTCCTATCAGAGACCATGCACATGGTTTTATGTCCTCTCTCTCTTTCTAAATGTATTGATGACATTACTTCTAGGTCTGCCGTTCGACTGGGGAAGATTGGTTTATGTATCAGTGTTCTGATTCTGACATCCAAAGGGTACCAGAGCCTGTATTGCAGAAAAAGAAGTGTCATACTGGCTTGAGTCTGCTTTGAAATTACACACTAGCACTGTGTGCCTACAAGGTACAATGTGCAACACACTACCATAAAACAAAAAGAACAGGATTGCTCTGAACTTTGATGAAACATCTTACTAGAAGCATTTGGTTTTATGAAAAGGACTATGGGTACTTCCATATGATTTAAAAGTGCCCTGTCAAGCAGATGAACAGCAGAAAGTACCAGCTGGAAATAATTCTTCCAAAAACAGCCACCGGTAGGTACAATGAGGCCTATTCACAAAGCTAAACATTCATGCTTATGTTTACTCATGTGTATATTTACTACTACATCTAGGTATAACTTTCCACTTTTATTCTAATCAACATTTCGAAGTGTAGATTCAAGCATAGGTGTAGACTTACATGGATCCAATCCTAAATCAAAGGCTTGAGACACCAAAGACTGAATTTAGTAGTGTAAAGTTAGTACTGATACCCTTTCACATGCAGGTAAATATCTGCCACTGTGACGGAGTTCTCCCTATGGGAAAATAAAGGAAACATAAAAAACATTTACTGATTATAAATATATATATTATGATAAAATGTAAATGTAAAATTATTTTTAATCAAACACTCATAAAATAAAATGGTACAGCACACTATCTCTTCTAAATACATGTTTATTACATGATTAAGTAATTACAATATATTTGATCTTTTTAAAATTTTAATACAACTTTCAAAATATAGTTTAATGTGCTTAACATTATTTCCTATGGGGTGTTATTTTAATTCCTTACTTCCATTATTTTCTGTGGGAGTGTGTTGCAGTACCTGTTAGTGGCAATATGTTGTACTTAAGTTATTCCACACCTAGCTGGAGTACACTTACACCTGTCTTGTGACCTTTAGGGCTGTAGAAACTTTTGAAGTATAGTTTGTGAATAGCCATGGTCTTACTCTTTGTCGGTGTGTGTTTGTATTAGCATGCCCTTTCCTAAAACCTTCCTTGCATTTAGAAGTAGATATTCCCCATTTTCTTACCAGTCCCCTGGTTCCTCCCACATTTACACCTAAATCGTGCTTATGTTTACTCCTGTGTATATTTACTACTACATCTAGGTATAACTTTCCGCTTTTATTCTAATCAATATTTCGAAGTGTAGATTCAAGCATGGGTGTAGACTTACATGGATCCAATCCTAAATCAAAGGCTTGAGACACCAAAGACTGAATTTAGTAGTGTAAAGTTAGTACTGATACCCTTTCACATGCAGGTAAATATCTGCCACTGTGACGGAGTTCTCCCTATCGGAAAATAAAGGAAACATAAAAAACATTTACTGATTATAAAAATATATTATGATAAAATATAAATGTAAAATTATTTTTAATCTAACACTTATAAAATAAAATGGTACAGCACACTATCTCTTCTAAATACATGTTTATTACATGATTAAGTAATTACAATATATTTGATATTTTTTCAATTGTAATACAACTTTCAAAATATAGTTTAATGTGCTTAACATTATTTCCTATGGGGTGTTATTTTAATTCCTTGCTTCCATTATTTTCTGTGGGAGTGTGTTGCTGTACCTGTTAGTGGCAATAAGTTGCACTTAAGTTATTCCACACCTAGCTGGAGTACACTTACACCTGTCTTGTGACCTTTAGGGCTGTAGAAACTTTTGAAGCATAGTTTGTGAATAGCCATGGTCTTACTCTTTGTCAGTGTGTGTTTGTATTAGCATGCCCTTTCCTAAAACCCTCCTTGCATTTAGAAGTAGATATTCCCAATTTTCTTACAAGTCCCCTGGTTCCTCCCACATTTACACCTAAATCTAATACTTTTATGTGCAGTGAGCTATGCCGCATTGGCAGTGATCTTCTTTCTGACAAGGCAAGTAAGAAGGGAGAGGTGCTCTCTGCCCACTGGTTAGTGCATGGCATTTTCTAATATGCACTACAGTAGTACTACTACACATACACATACTACAAAGTGCAGTTTGTGAATACATACCAATTCTTGAAAGGGTTCACAAATGAACAGCAGAAATGTCTGGACTCTTACCATAGCTGAATCTTTCGACAGCACATTTATGGAACATTAAGGGGTGCTTTCCTTCTTTCACTTCCTCGAAAAATCCTTCAAACTGTCTTCTACATAACTAAATTTAAATGTGTTTAGCATGTTGGGAATCAGTCTGTGAAACATTTGTGAATACCCAAAGCTTATGGGTCTGTTAATATTCACTAAATTCTGCATAGTAAACCCCTATGAAGCCGAGTTTTCTTCCCCACCCTGAACATAGTACTGTATTCATGTGCCATATTACTGGACTGTCCACAATAGAAAGTATCATGTTGGTTTTCAATGGTCCACTGCTTTTGACTCTGTGAAGCACGATCAAGGCAAATATGCTCCTTATTTACTTTTTTGTATGCAGATGTTCCTCTTGAGAATCACAAAGAAGCTACAAGCAAGGCTACATAGAATCCAGAATGTAGCAGTCAGACTCGTCCTTTACATCACCCGCCACAGCCACATCTCCACCCACCTCAGGGACCTCCACTGTCTCCCGATCGACAAATGCATCACCTTCAAGCTACTGACTCACACCTACAACACACTTCACAGCATCGGACCAGACTACCTCAACCACCACCTGATCTTCTACACCCCCGCCAGGCAACTCCGATCCCTCCATTTCACTCTCACCGCCATCCTCAGAATCAGGAAAAGCACGACGGAGGCATATACTTCTCCTACCTTGCAGCCCAGACATGGAATACTCTCCTACTCAACCTCAGGCAGGCTGCATCACTGAAGCAATTCTGGAAGGAGCTTAAGACCTGGCTATTCGAATGATCAGCAGCTGCCCTTTGCAAGTACTGATTGATTGATTGATTGATTGATTGAAAATACCATTGAATATCCAAGTCGGTTTTTTTCACCAAGCTCAGCGTAGCAGAGTTTGACTTCTCTTCTTTACAAATGGACAATGTGTATTTATGGAAGGGACTAAGGAATGCACAATTAGAAAAAAAGCCTCAGCATGATATACAAGATCATTAGTTTGCAGCAATGGTTTCCATGCCAAGAGATGCGCGATTAGAAGCAGCAGAGACAGCAGAGACATAAGGGGATGAATGAATTGGGGCTCAAAGGAAGCAGAAACATGGGACTGCTACCTTAACTGGGAGGAGGGAGAAGGGCTAGGGGTCTTTGAATGGGTTCTCTTAGAATGTGTTCAAAATGTCAGGTGTTGCTTGAGGAAATGCATCTTTTGCTCTTTTCAGAAGTTGTGAAGGGTTGTTGTCCGCCAAACTTGGACCAGAATGGAGTTTCAGATCCACAGTGCACAGCATACTACCATCTTCCTACATGTCTCAGTTGGTGATCTCACTTCAAACACCCACCTACAGTTGCTTACTTACCTAGAGACAACAACACTATGAGTATACTGTCCATCTAACTGGGTGTCTCGGCAGAAAATGTGATTAAGTGATTGTAAATGTGGTCTTGAATACAGGGTATCCTCCCACACTGGGTTTAGTCACTGGTGGGTAGCATGACGTAGCGTGTTATGCTCCCTTAAATATGTGCATCCTCAGTGACTCAAATTTGCCACATTTAAGAGCACACACATTCACAAAAATGCAATTGGGAACCTACGAGATAGACACTTCAGCCTAAAGTGGAGAAGCTATTACTTACCTAGTTACCCATGTCTACTATCCCTCCTGGGGTATAAGCTGTCAAGCAGGACTCACCAGCCATCTCTGCCTTTGACTTTTTTTTTATTTGACTCCAAGTGCAGCCAATCTGCTTGCAGTCAGCCTCGAGGCCCCAGAGTGGGGAAGCTATAGCTGCTTAACAACACTAATGTGGATATGAGAAAGAGTAAATATGCAGAAGTACACACATTGGGTTAAAAACAAGGTGGGGATCCGTTCAATGAGGAGATTTGTCACATATAACAATCGTCCCAAACCTGCATAGTGATATTTGGGGCTTGAACAATATCAACCCATTATTTACTCATCCACACCAGGATAAAGACCTCAGGAGACCTTGACAGGTAATTTGAATATTTTCTTCCTGGAAGAACATTTCTGTGGGCGACTAAATATTAGTCTGATTTTCCCAGTGCAAAAACTTCCCACATGCTCAATTTCTGTGTATACTAATCGTTTATTTCTAATGTTTATTTGATGTTTAGCAACCCCAAAAGAACCCAAAGACGTTTAGGATTTGCTTGTATCTCTCTCACTCTTTCTCAATGTATCTCTTTCTCTCACCCCCCATCTCTCGCTCTCACTTTCTCTCCATTTCTAAACCGATCTGTCTTGCTCTCTCTCACACACGCTTCAACTGTTTCCTTCTCTCTCTCTCTTCACCTCACATAGAATCAGCATATTTATATATGCTTAGCAAAGCACTGAGCCCAAAAAAAAGGAGTTTTAATTATTATGTATAACTCCATTTCAAAGCAGGGCAGTTGACAGATTGCTTTGGAATGCAGTGAACGCCAGGCAGTCTGACAATAAACATTTAATGTGGTGAGGAGACTTGTGCTGAGTCCTCCGTTTTGGTTGCACTTAAATCCAAAAATACACATTTAATTTAGTTATTTCGGAATAAATGCAAAATTCTGGATTCGTGCATTATTAAATATTGTTCTGTACTACGTATGTGGACATTTCCATGGTTCACTTCTAAATCTGCCAACAAACTAAATCTAATTTGTGATGGCAGCCTGCCCCGGAAAATATGACTGACCTTCCTTGGCAACCAATGTCCATGCAAAACTCACGAGGCTGTCGTTCCAGATGCATGGATATTTTAATGTATGAAACGGTTTACGTGGCAAGTATTGTTGTGGGTAGCTGGAAGTACTCCACTCATGGTCTAACTAAATATTGATCTAAGGAGGATGCACTGCACATCACATGGAAAGTGGAATATTAAAATCGAAAACACTCAAGAAAATCACTTTGCAAATAAGGCAATGCAGAAATGGCTGAATATGTGGTGTATAGGCCGAAGATTTTACTGCAAACCATAGTGTTTCTCAGATGCGATGCTTAGCACTGTGATAGTTGCTCTATGCAAAACTGTGTATCCGCTTTTGAATACTGACCTGCAGGTGTTTTTTAGCAACAAGCACACTGAGTTTGCACTTTTTCCTATATGACTCTATCGTGGTCATTTTTAGGTTGAGCATAGCAGTGCGCAAGCGTGCTTTTCTGACGTGTTGGTATGTATCTGGGCTTTTAACCACGCCCACTTCATGCCCATCACTACCACTGGTTCGTGGGCGTGCCCTTCAAAAATCCTTTGATGACATTGGTAAATGGTTTACCTTTGTCCCTCCTTGGAGAGGTTTTGTTACCGCCTTGGCCATCGCCCCTGTTACATGGTCGTAATTTGCCGATAAGTTTGACTGCGAGCGAACTTCTTTTTGCTTTTGTGAGTCTCACTGATGCTCATGGTGGCGGTGGCGCTGTGCATCGGCTCGCTTATGTGAAACTGTTTTACTTTTAATTTTCAATTTATGTGACAACAAAAGTTGAATTAGGAGTTTAAAACGCAAATAGCTCTAGCAAATGCGAGACCCACTGCTTTGCAAATACTAAAAATGGAAAGAAATTAAACTTTCACCCATTTTAGCACTTAATGAAATAGGATGAGAATCTAAATTGCACCCATTATTGTATTTGCACTAGCATTTACAACCATGTTTTATCTGAATGTAGGTGGACTGCCAAAACAGTGTGCTTCAACTAAGTGCAAAAAAGGCACAAACACCATATGTGCTGTTATTCCTCACTTAGCTGCATTAATTTGTACAAGGCCAGGGAGCACATAACGCAGTAGGGCAAATGTTATACATGCTGATGTGCATTTGCAATTTACCCATGAACATTACAAAGCACACAGATATAGTAAGTTAATATTTATATAACATCTGAAGAGATAATCATGATCTGTCCCTCCTTTGGGCCCATTGCGAGTTGGCTAGTAAAAAAGTGTCAGAAGTACAAAGCTTTTTTGTGTTTGCAAAAAGTCCAATTTGCAAGAATTGGAGGCAATATGCGTTTGCAACTACATACCGAATTGGTATTTGGAAGAGGTGCGTTTCGAGCGTCCCTTCCAAATACTGATTCAGTATGGGATGTATTAAGGTTTTGTGACCACATTTCATCACCAAAAAATGAATTCTTTACGGACTACCGAAATACAGTGGTAAGTAGTTCGTTAATGGGTACGGGGTCCCCATGGGACTCCTTTTCATTGAGAATGTTGAAAACAAATATTTTTTGACAGTAGGCAGTGGTCCCAAGGACAAAAAACAGTTTTGTAAGGTATCAGAAGGAGTAGTCTGAAGAAGAGTCTGCCTCTGTAGATTAGCTTGTTCAACTGAACTCTTCTCTAGGTGGTCTACTAGACCAAAGGATACATTCCCAGTTCAGATGCCAATTAATTAAATTATATCTAATACTCTGCCTCATTGATATAGGTGCACCAGTGTGTGTGATGCTCTGGGAAGACTACCGGAGCCTTTGACCCTGCCCGAAGCTCAAATGTGCATGCTCAAAAAGCCTATGTGTGTGGTAGGTCATTGCCACGGATCAATCCCGGCACCTTCTGTGTCAGGGGGCTGCAAAGAGAAAACTCCATAGTGGCCCATTTCTTTGTCATTCACACTGAGGGCAACACTTTGATAAGCTACGAGGCTCATGAGGCTCTACACTTAATCAGATCTGCATTTGGAGTACAGGAGTGCAAAATGCACGGTCTGCTAAATAAATACTTAAAGTCTTCAAACTGATAGGAAGCCTGAGGTAGAAGAACATCAGAATACTCTTCAATGAATCTGTGCAGCCCATGACTCTTCCTAATTGATTGATTACATTCAATATGAGAGGCCAGGCTGACAAAAACTGAAAGCTCTAGAAGAAACAGATATCATCGAGAAGCAGGAGGGACCCACTCCGTGGGTGTCACCAATAACAACAGCAAGAAAACTCAAGCAACTGGGTGAAGTGTGTATCTTGATGGGCATGTAAATGTCAAATAAAGTAATAAAAAAGGAACTCCATTTAATCCCAGCAGCGGATGAGATTGGGCCAGAAATCAATAGGACCAACTGTTTTTTTTACTTGACCTGTAGGCTGAATATCACCAATTGAAGTTACACAGCTACTTAACTCTTGTTGGTCACTTATCTTGGTCTTCAAGATGCGAGCACCTGAGCTGCTGCATGGAGTGCTAAACGTCATTGATGTCATCCTTGTGCATGCAGTAACTGTGGAAAAGTGTCATATGTGTGTGCGAGCTCTGCTATACAGAATCAGAGACGGAGTGACATCCTCTACAAACACAAAATATGATTTCCTTGGGTCACATAGAGTTTTTTGGATATTACTACACCCCAGAAGGAGTGGTCCTTGACCCAAGAAAAGTGTGTGAAATTAAGGTGATTTCACCCCTAGGAAATCTCCGAAGTTGGGAGTTTTCTGGGCATGTTGACTTTTTGGGCTGGTTCGTTCAGAATCTGATGACCCTCACCAAATCTTTGGGGATTGTTTAGGCCTGATGACCGTCATCAAATCTTTGAGGAATATACTTATTGCAGGGGATACCTGGGTGTGGTCAGACGATCGATTCTGCTCTCCAGAGAAATAATGAAGCTTTGTTACTTGGTCTTTCTCCAAGACCACCGTGAGATCTTACGATCCCACCAAGCCAAAGAGCACTGGACCCCTGTAGCCTATGCCAGTCAGGCCTTTACTGAGAATGAGCAAAGGCATTCATACACTGAAAAAGTGTCAATAACCATATTTTGGGGCTGTTATTTCATGTTTATCGGTATGCTGATCATTTTGAGTTTGCACTGAACACATTCCATGGAATGTACTTTCAAACAGCTCTGCATCCAAGCCACCACTTTAAATAGAGAAATGGATCCTCCAGTTGCAGGACTATTTCATTGAAGTAGTCCTCAAACATGGCCATAAGAATCTGACAGATTTCCTCTGGCAGCATCCACAGGAGGTCACACAGGTTTAGTCAGACCACGCCACTAAAAAGGAAGAAAATCTATAGCTAGTTATTAGTAACTATTGGCCAACACCATTGATGATTAAATAAACCAGTGCCACTACTAAGACTGATGAATTCTTGAGTTTGGCAAAACAGGTGGTGGTGACAGACGGGTTGAAAAGCCCTATTGAACACATTATTATATCCGACAGATAAAGCCAAGAGACAATCACAATCCTCTCTCAACATACAAGAGTAGTTAACTGGAACTTATGAGGGAATATTATGGTGAGAAAATCGCATCGTCATATTCAGTGCACTAACTTCACATGCTCAGTCTGGTGCACAATATAAATAAAGGTATTTTAAAGATAAAATTGTGGCTACAACAAAAAGTATGATTTCCAGGCACTCATAAGCAAGATGAAAGGATGGTAGCCCATTGCCTTCCTTGTCAAGCGACAGGGCCCCCTACCATTCCTGTTCCGATAATTTCTGAGGCGAGTCCAATAACTCCGTGGGTTAGCCTCAGTGCTGATTTCATAAATCTGCCTGCTGCGTGGCACATGATGGTGGTTGTTGACTGCAGTAAACATCTAGAAATAGAGATAGTTAAGTCTATATCAGATGACAAGTTGATACCAGTGTTTGAATACAAACTGGCCACACATGGTCTGCTCAAAAAGATCCAAACTGACAATGGGCCACCATTCCAGGGACAGGACGTCACTGTTCACTTAACAATCTACACCAGAATATAATGCCCAATTGGCTTAAGTTCAATGGTGAGGTTGAACACTTTGGGCCTCATTACGAGTTTGACAGACTTTTGGCAAGGCTGCAGCGGTGGCGGCTGCCAAAAGACTGTCATGTTGGTGGTAATCCGATCTCCGTATTAAGAGTCACACTGTGAAGACCGCCAAAAAACCACCAAAAGCCCGAAACCGCCAGGACACAGGAGGGTGGGAAAGAGGTGGTTCCACCACTAGCACCGTCAGCCTGACAAAAATCCACCCACTAGATTATCAGTCACAAATCACCACAGCAGTTCTTCCATAGTGGAAAACCATTGGCGGTGCGAACCGCCACGATCAGAACCCACTACTGTCACAACACAACACCACATTGGACAGTTTGAATACCCCACACCTGACACTCATCCACACACCCGACACACCTACACACTGCAATATATAACACACCCCCACACAACCCACAATCCTTTGCAACAAAAACAACATACTGAGATACCGGGAGCAGGCAGTTATATAGAGAGAACAAACTTATGCTATAGGCACACACACATCACACTCATCACACACCACACACCAGCACAACTAACACATTACACACATAGGGCCTGATTCTAACTTTGGAGGACGGTGTTAAACCGTCCCAAAAGTGGCGGATATACCACCTACCGTATTACGACCCCATTATATCCTATGGAACTCGTAATACGGTAGGTGGTATATCCGCCACTTTTGGGACGGTTTAACACCGTCCTCCAAAGTTAGAATCAGGCCCATAATGAGGACACAAATTCCATGACAAGCATCTCACCCTCACAACACAGCACCCACACCTCATCAATCACCCAACACTGCACCCTTACACTCACAACAACCCCACACACCCTCTTAACAACCACTACCATGTCCCCACAAAAACACCCATGTTTCACTGACAACGAGTTGAGGGTCATGGTGGATGAAATTGTCAGGGTAAAGCCACAACTGGTTGGAGCACAGGTCCAACAAACATCGATTGCCAGGAAAATGGAGTTGTGGCAAAGGATAATTGCTAATCTTTACATAGGCAGTTTTGGTCTTGGCTGACATTGCTTGTGTGTAAGCATTTGGTTGTGAGTGGTGGTTGTGCTACCAGTTGTGTCTTGGTTGGATGTGTGCATGGTATCCCCCCCAGTGATGGGTGTGTTGTGTGATGGGTATGTGTATGTTGGGGACATGTTGTTGTGTTGGCATTGTGTGGTGTTTGTGTTGATGTTTTTTCTACTGTGTTGTGTGCCTCTGTGTGGTTGTACTGTGTGCCTGAGTGTGTGTGGGGATAGGTATATTATATCCGTTGTGATGTGTATTTGCTGGGTATGTGGTATGGCTTGTTGTTTGGATGTGTGATTGTGTGTGTGTGTTCTCTGGTGTAGTTATGTTGATTTGTATGTATGATTTGACAACTGTAGGTGGGTATAGTGGGTGCTTAGCGGTTGTTGTGTAGTTGTATCATTTGGTGGTGCTGTGTGTGACTCTGCCTGTGCTGTGTATCTGAGGTTTGGTGTGTATTTTGGTGTGTGTGTATGGCCGTATTGTGTGTGTACTGTGTATGTGCGTGTGTGTGTGTGTGTATGTGTGAGGTTATGTGTGTGTGTTGCCCTCGCCAGCCGTCCTGGATGTGTATGTTTTCCTACTGTGACAGGTAAGTTTGCGTACTCACAGTTGGTTTCATCGCCATCATCGTTGCTGGTTCCGGTGTCATTAGGCGAGCAGGTGCAGTCGTAAGACGTGCAGTTCAGGCTCCATGGCGGCTCCAGACCAGCATATGTTCCTGAAGGTAAGAGTCTCCTTTTCTAGAGTTGATTCCTGCCAGGGTTTCCGTGGTGGTGTAACTGTGGCGGAAACCTTGGCATTGTGCAGCCTCGTAATATGTCCAACTGGAACATGCTCTCAACCGGCTTGAAGGTGGCTGCCGTCTGGCAGTGCTGGCGGTGGATTAGCTGTAGTCAGTTGGGAAGACCGACATGATCATAAGTTGGCGGTTTTCTCCACCAGCTGTTGGCGGTTCGACCACCAACATGGCGGTTCTGCAGCCGCCAAACTCGTAATGAGGCCCTTTATGTGTACTCTAGGCAACATAATATGCATACCAGAAATGGAGAATGAAAATATGGGGTGGGCGATCCAATTTCTAGGAGAATATTGGAACATCCCTCATTAAGACACTAAAAGTGTCTCCATGCAGTGTTGTTCAAGAGAACTCCAAGGGATACCAATTAGCATCATCATATGTGCTGGATGCTGATCCTATTGTACATGAAAGGAGTAAGAAAGCACATGCCTGAGTGAGCAAAAGGGGGAGGGCAGAAGACAAGACACTCACTGGTGGTATGAAATCCAGAGATTAAATTCAAACTGCTGTTTGAGCCTCAAACATGGAATGTCCCAGCTGTAACAGGGACCATAATAACGGTTGTCAGTGTGATTCCATCATAGCTTGAAATATTTAGTTCTTCAAAAGAATCCAGCATCCTTTGGTAGTGGCTACCACATTAGTAAATGAAGATTGAGAGCATATGTTGAGAGGGAAAATGACCATTGTTCTCAGTGCTTAAGAATCAAGGGAGATGACAAGAAAGCCACACATACTAACTAAGTCCACACCTGAGTCCACTTTAGTGGTATCTGGACTTTTTTAGTTTGATATTGCAATTTTAAACAATAACTTGTATGATGTGTATTACTGCAAGAATAAGTTTGATATCTATAATTGGTCCACGTTTTGGAGGAAGAGTGCTGTCTCCAAAACAGTTTCATGATGGAAGCTGGTCTTGACAATGAAGCATGTTCTCCCCCATGTTTAGGCCAGTTTTGTTTAGCCCTTGTGTTGTGAACCAAAGGTATTAATAATGGAGGTACTCCACAAGGTGGTTCAATGTGCAAGTGCTGAATACTTAGGATGGTATACATGTGTCTTCGGTGGCACCAAGTGATATGTACAGGTGGCACCCTCATCACCCTCAAGTTAACACATGCCCGCAATGCAGTTGAAAAAGACCATGAAGGGAGTGTGTGTGAAAGAATAGTAAGTGAGGTACACATGAAAAATATGTGACAAAGTGATTGAAGTAAGGTACAATAGAACATAAGATGGGGAGAAACAGAGAGGCAGGGAGGTGACAGTGAGAGAAAATGTGATCGGGAAGGAGGTAGGATGTGTGGAGTAGAGAATGAGGGACTGAAAATTATAGTGAATGTATATAGTTTTTGTGAGAAATGCATGAAAGACAAAAGAAACTTGCAACTTTACATCCCCTTTAAAAGAGACAACTATTCACCATTTTCACTAACTTCATAAATTCACAGTATTAGGTAAGGCCTGGCTTTTGCTTGTCACCCTTTAAGCTATAGTGGAACACAATCCTGATGTAATACATCCAGTAAATACGAAAAGCACTTTGGAACTTGCAAGAAATGTGTGCACTTATGGTGATTGGAATGGTATCTGACAAACTGCCTGTGTTTGTATGATTATGATTTTGTTGCTTAGCTTCATTAGAACTCCAATGAGAATTGTATGCGGTTCACATATTTGGCAAAAGAAGATCTGCTTAAATGCTATATGAGTGCAAGCAAAAATAAGCCGCTTTACATCTTTCATCTCCATTACTGACAATCTATTCCTAGAGGCCTACACATTCAGGAAAAATAGCAGGAACAGGGACATTTGCAGAAACATGCTGTAACAAACAGATAATAAGAGGATGCAAAGTGAGACAGTCAGGCCATTTTATTTTGTAGATCTAAAATATAATGGGTGTTATGATGAAGAACATTAGCTGTTTTCAGACCTAAAACTTAACTGTGTAGGAAAGGCAGTAGAATGTATGCATATCACACAATGAATCAAAACATGATCATTAAATAATTCTTCAGAAGTGTGAAACATGTGGGTAAATGTGCTTATTAAAAACTGCAAATAATATATATGTTTTAATTTTAAGCTACTTCTCTGTCAGTTGGTCAGTCTAAAAACAATGTTGATTTAGACTTTGATTTTCAAACAACATAAAAACAGCGCCAATGTTAATCATCATAAAACATGTATGTACAAGTAAGATCTCATATAATGTATATGTAAGGCAATATTAAAATTAACCATCATAATACATATGTATAAGAATAAAATCTCATCATACAATTTCCATGATAACTCAGACCTTCCCTAAACGAATATATAAAAAACAAGTAAAATGAGTTAAGAGGCATAAGTCACTTCCAGATAACGCATTTCAGTTAAGAGTGCTGCTGCTTGCCTACGTTCTCAGATGCCGTATTTTAAGAAAAGAGGGTTTAAAATAGTTTTCAGTAATGTCTGAAATTCTAAACAATCCATTAGGATGTGCGTACTGTCACTCTATATGGTAAATCTACAGGTACGTTTACTAAATGTATCCATCATTACCATTTTTAGGTCACAGACTTCCAGGCAGCGCAGCTGTTGGGTTTGCTAAAGATATCTTGGGGACATTCACAAGGCTGACCTAGGAACGCATTCTTCCCATTGCTTGCCATTGGCTTTCTGGTTTGTAACTCACATTTTCTTGCTTCCACTTGCTGGCTTTATTTGTTTTACACTGTCCAGCTTGAGTTTGTACCTTCCCTTTCCCAAACTTTATTTACAGTATCCTTCGGAGTGCTCCCGTTCTGTAACCAGGCTTATAAATCTTGTTCTTTTCTCATCACTTCTGCTGTGCATTCAACGACTGAGATCAAATGTCAGGTGCTGTCTTCTGAGGGTGCTTCTTTACTTTTCTTTCTCTGACTTCAAAGTGAGAGGATTTATGTGACAATCTAGCTGAATATTGGGGGGTAGGAAAGAGGTTTTTCTAGCACACAACAACATGAAACTGAACTGTGTAAGTATTTCAGGATATTTCAGAATTAGAACCACAAATGAAGCACATTTTTGTTATTTCTGAAGTGTGTAGGAAACAAATATTTTAATATGATTAAGAAAATCATTACACTAAGTGATGCAATTTCCACCCTTTTTTGTCGGTGCACTGTATAGTTTTATTAGTAAAACTGTATGTCTGTGCAAATGTAGTGGTCATTTCATTTGAAAATGTGTTGTCTGTAATGGCAGTGTGCTCCCACACCATGAATACTCCACTCTATGCCACTCCACTCTACTCTGCACCACTCCACTCCACTCCACTCCATACCACTGCACTCTACTCTGCATCACTTCACTTTATACCACTCCACGCCACTGCACTCTGCACCACTCCATGCTAGGTCACTGCACTCTATGTCACTTCACACTAAGCCTCTTTTCTCTAGTCTGTACCACTTTACTCTTTGTCAATGCACTCTTCACCACTCTACTCTACACCACTACACTTCTTACCACTGCACTCTACACCACTCCAGTCTGGGCCACACCAATTTACTCTGAACAACTGCACTCTATGCCATTGTACTCTGCGTCACTCTGCAACACTACACTCTACGCCACTGCACTCTATGCCAATGCATTTTACTCTGTAACACTCAACTCTATGTCCCTACACTCTACACCAATGCATTGTATGCCACTCTAATCTACTCTGCACCACTGCACTCTATGCCACTGCACTCTACACCACTTCACTCTATGCAAATACACTCTGCCACTCCAGGCAATTGCACTATACCCTACACCACTCCACTCTATGCTACTTCACTCTACTCTGAACAATCTACTCTACATCACTGCACTCTATACCACTCTATTTCACTCTGCGTCACTCCACTCTATGACACTGCACTCTATGCCACTCTACTCTTAACCACTGCTCTCTATGCCAGTGCACAACTGCACTCAATGTCACTGCACTCTACACCACTGCACTCTACTCTGCATCACTGTACTCTCTGCCACTGTTCTCAACGCCGACTCCACTCTACGCCACTGCACTCTGACACTCTACTCTGTAACACTGCATTTTCCATCACTGAACTCTATGCTACTCTACTCTACTCCACTTGGCACCCCTGCACTCTGTCTCTGCACTCTACAGTGCTATACTCTACTTTGCACCACTCTATGCTACTGTACTCTGCACCACTTTATGCCACTGTACACTGACACTTGTCTCTACTCTGCACTCTACACCACTGCACTCTATGCCACTCGACTATACTCTGCCCCACTGCCCTCTGCATCACTCAACTCTTTGCCACTTCACTGCACCACTCTACACCACTCCACACCACTCTACTGTATGCCACTGCACTGTACACCACTGCACTTTATGCCACTCTACTCAACTCTACTCTGTGCCACTCTACTCTGTGTCACTCCACTCTGTGCCACTCCATTCTGCACCACTGTACTCTACTATGCACCACTCTAAGCTATGCCACTGCATTCTACGATCCTGCATTGTACGCCACTATAGTCTGCAAAACTTTATGCCAATGCACTCTATACCAGTCCACTCTACTGTATGCCACTCCAGTGTATGTCACTCTATGTGACTCCGCACTATGCCACTCTAATACACAATAGTCTCTGCCACTCCACTCTACAACATTCAACTTCACTCTTCGTCATTCCATTTTACAACACTGCACGCCACTCTCCTCTATGCCACAAAATTTTAGCCATGCTGAACAGCAACTACGCTGGTGTACAATATGACTGAAATGCATTGGTAAAGCCAAAAGCTCTTGCATAGGCGAGACCTATTAGCTTTGCCAGTGTTTGTTACCTAGTTATTACTATGGCAGGGATTAATACCAGTTCTCAATCTTAATAGCACAGATCTAAGCCTATGGTTTGGTACTGTATCCGCTCCTTATTTTGCCATGACTTATGCATAAATTTGACCGAAGGCTTCCCCTCTAAATACTGCCTGTCCTGTTCTCTGGCTTTATTCTTTATTAAGATGCAGAATTTGCTCTTCGTGGTATCTATTTGCAGATTCTGTCATCCTGTTCTTAGACCCAGTACCTTACATATTTCAACCAGGTTTTTGCTAAGTGAAATCTCATTTTAACACCGTAATATTAGCTTTTGCCCTTCTCCTCATTCTACATGTAGCCAGAATGAACCTCCTCAGCTTATGTCAAATGCTTGATGTTATTCCTATTTCTGTTCTTATTGCCTGAGTCATTGAGGACCTTGTCAATGATAGCAGGCTTTTCAAACATTTCCCCTCTTTGTATTCCCAATTCATTTTGCCGCTTAGGCTTAGCAATACGGCTCCATGCTGGAATTTTAGGGAGATCATGGCCTAATAGGCCCTTATTACTGGCCTTAGGAACATAACTCCATAATCTCTGTTGAATTTTTTCAGACCACTTATTCATGCTAGGGCTCTAACTTTGATTCTCAAAACCACAATTTTCTGAAGAATGTGAAAAGGTGCATCTATTTGTTATAATCTTTGGTGTTGCAGAACAGATTTCTGGGACCAGTACCCCCACTTACCTTTACAGACAAGTTAAACCTTTCTGGTGGTTCTCAGAAGACCCACAGCCATGGGACCATCAGACTGTAGATTAAGCAGTGTAAAGAAGAAGACAACTGACCTTTTCCATTTATGCACTCGGAATCAGGAACAACATCCCCATGTTCGCCAGGAGTCCCTCAACACTGTGCCAATTTAGGAGAGAGTTGAAGATGCACCTCTTGATCCGAGATTCAGAGCTAAGTAAAATCATAACAATCATGGAGCCAGCTTCCGACTGTGCTGCTTTGATCCCATCCACACTAATTAGATTGGTAACCATCCACATCACCCCCATAGTGGACCCACCTAATCCACTCCTCCCTCACACTTGCTGAAATTCCTTATTGTTTGAAAATGGGTCAGTTTATCCCACAACTGAAAAACCTGACACTGATCCAGAAGACCTAAACAACTTCCACCCAATTACCAAACTACCTTTTCTGGCAAAAATCATGGAACGTTGTGCCTCTTCCCAACTGAAGCAATTCATAGAAGACCTCGACTTACTTGAGAGTTTTCAATCAGGTTTCAGAGCTTGCTTTTGCACTGAAACATTTGTGCTACATTCTACGCCCTTCATCTCCACATGGATGACGACCTCCGTCTCCTCTACAAAGGATACTCATTCCTTCTACTACTCCTTGACCTATCAGTGGTGTTTGATATGGTCAACTACAATGTCCTCCTTTGCACCCTCAAAGCAAAAATGGGAATAAGCAGTACTGCCTTAAACTGGTTCTACTTCTATCTCAACAACCTCTGCCAACTAACAAACCAGAATACTTCTTTATCTAATCCTGTAGTTGTGATACACTGGGTGCCCCAAGGATCCATACTCTCTCTCACCCTCTTCAGCCTGTACTTAGAACCTCTGACCACTAGTTCTCATCAATCCAACCTCTCTCAAGATCTTTACATTTTGACATTGACAATGAACAACTTTACCTGAAAGTGTCCTCGCTTGACAACATACTCCAACTGAACTTTAAAGTGGCCTTTACAATACACAAAACTCTGCACTGAGGAACCCCGAAATGTCTAGTACAAAAATTAATCCTATTTGGGGTAGCTACTCCTTGTAGGAAATCCTGCTCCTTTTACCAGCCAGATTTAAACAACACAGAACTTTCTCCTTGTCCTTTTATTTTAAATGAACTCAGAGTCTGGTACTCAGTCCCACCAAAGATTTGCACAGATTCTTCTCCAGAAACTTTTAAGAAAAACTTACAACAGTTACTTCTCTTCATATACCTACTAAATTAATATTTTATGTTTCCTGACCAGTTGTTTAATTCCATGTTCCAACCTCATTTCACCTTCTAGTGCCTAGCTGTTGCTATACTTCTTTAGCTCACTGTAAATCAGTGATCTACAAACCTTTTAATGTGTTGCCTCCTCTGTGGAAACAAAATCAGACACCCCCTCAAAAACTTTCAAAAGTATTCAATTAAGTTGTCAATGTGTACATATTTATAGATGTATTTAAACATAGCAGTTGTTACTGTTTTAAAAATGCAATCAAATACATGATTTATGAACATACTATCCTGGTCGGACAGGCCTTACTAACGTGTAAAACTTGCCACGGTATGATTATTGGGGGTGGGGCTGGAGTGGGGGTTTTGAAGAGCATTTGGAGTCCAGTTTTGACACATACTCCCAGCTTGGATATACATAATAAAACATGTTAGTGATAACCCATTACAGAGCGATTTACTGCAGCTAATTTGTTTCTGCTTAAAACAAAGCACTGCTATCAGCATAATGCTTCTTTTGGCCAGAGTCTGCTACTCTCTCCCCACTCATCACTTGAGGTCCCCCAGGGGGTCCTGCCACCCAGTTTAAAGTGCCCTGCTGTAAATAATATGGGGCATATTTAAGAGCCCCTGGCGCTATTCTAACGCCACATTAGCATCATTTTTTTATGCTGTGGCATTAGAACACCCAAAACTCTGCGCCATTTTTACAAAGTGGCACAATGCATGAATTTTGCTACTTTGTAACCCTTTGCGCTATATCATGCCTGCGCCAGCCATAATGTATGCAAAGGGGGCATTTCCCCGTTGGGGGGCATGGGGGCAAAAAAATGGTGCAAAGAGAGATTTCTTTGCGTCATTTTTTCAGCACTTTTAGCGTCTGCTCAGAGCAGGCGTTTAGAGGAGGCTTCCATTGGTGGCATTAGAGGGGCACTAAGAGGCGCCAGAAAAGTGGTGCTGCACCATGTGTAGCACCACTTTTCTTAAATTAAATATGCCCCTGCATCTCTGTGTATTCATTTTTAAGCACTGTGATGCCTCTAGTCTTGTATGTGCTAAATAAAATTACACATAGATAGCTAAATAAACTATTAACACAGTAAACAAACCTGCTACCTCTTCTTTCATTCATTAACTTTATACTTGTTTCTCTCTAGCTGCTGCTTTTTTTAGGTGTGTGTTATAGAAATACCACATACATATAGATATAGATACATATGATCTCAAATATTTTTAAACCCTGAGTGACACAACAGGGTGATAACATGAAGTAAACACATTACAGAAAGTAATACGAATAGGAAAAAAAGTGAAGATCTTGATAAAAGAGGTCTCAAAACACAAAAGGGGATTAAAGAAATCTAAAAAACAGATCAAAAATGGTGATGTGGTTAAAACTTGAGATGGTCTGAGTAGCAAAGTAAGCAAAGATTTGATGGAAGAGAGGAAAACAACGACAGGGGGAGCAGAAAATTAAGAACACAGGGAAACAAATTTGGCTCCTGCCAGGCAAAACCTGGCCGGCATGTGCTTTTGGTTTTGTATTGCAAATCTGCTAAATGTGAGCCAGGGTGGACGTGGGGATCAGCTGCGCCGGGAGGGCCCCTGGAGAGGAAGCTGTCCGGCTGGCACTTCAAGGTATTTGCATAAATTGGAAAAAAATCACATCCTCTGCCTGGAGAAGGACGACTCAGCTTCTTTGTTCTGGGTCGCACACAGTTGCTTCTGCCGCAGAGACAACTGCGGCTGCTCCCTCACTCCCTCGACCTGGAGTGTCAATGCTCACACGTTCCACACTTTCACTTCATGGGCCTTTTCGTGCACCACAGTTGAACTCACGGGCTGCGTACAGTAGCGCTCCCCAGAACTGAAACCTGGCCGTTAAGCCCTGGTGTTTTTACAATGTGCCCAGGCTGCACCCCTGGTGTTAACAACTTTCATGCTGGGGGCGGGGAGGGCCTCTGAAGGGGCTTCATCCATCAAACGCAGCATCTGTTAAGGGCTATACGTCAAGGAACACATTTTTTGTGAAGGGGTGATATTCCTTTCTTATGTTAAATTCCAAAGAGGCGGGAGGGATGGTGAGCGATGTTTTTTTTTTTCTACCCCTCTGTTACTCAGAGTAAGCCCTCCTGGGCCTCTCTGTCGCTCGAGCGAATGGGAGCAGTTTCCTAATCCTTGCCAGCTGAAGGCTCACAGTACATCCAAACATGAGATGCACGACTTAGTGTTGTCTTAAAAACACGGCAGTACCCAAAATGTGTATTTTAGCATTAGTTGTTTTTCGGTGTGCGGTCTTCTTTTAGTTTTCGTTTTCGAGATACTGGGTGGCTTTATATAAAGAATACTTTTTCGGTATGTAAACAGCATTTGATATCCATTTTCCTACGCCAATGAAATAATCTAACACAGTGCTAGAAAGTCCATCTTTGAAATAACCCAAGACGCACTGAATGAAATTGAGAGCCTTTGCGCCACTTAGTGTATCTTTTTTTTATTTAGTCCATTTGATTATTGTATGCTGTAGCGTAAACTTCGCTCGACATGGATTGAAAGCTCCATGCAATGCTTAAAAGAAAACAAGCCAACCACATATATTGACTGTGGCAGGATATATATATAGATAGTCAAACACATACAAGGGTACATACCAGAAATTTTGCACAAATTTTAGAGAGATTATTGGCGGTAGCAGTGGAGCTGGTGTATACATATACGAAGTGCTTAAAATGGAAAAATAGAATTGCAGGTACTCTCTATCAGAGTTCCTGCTTGTTTCTGAGACGTGCGGGTACTCTCCAATTAAAAGTATTATTTTTTCCTTGTGAAAGTGCAGGTACTTTTCCTCTCAAAATAAAAAAAGTGCCGGTACTCAGTACCGGAGAGTACCGGCCCATTTAAATCACTGCATATACGTGAGTGACACATGTCAGCACCATAAAAACGGAATATTTTGTAAAATTTCAAATTAACAGGGAAACTGCAAATTCTTTTACAACGTCATAACCACTCACACAATGGCACTCTATTGCATCCTTTCTTCCTGAAGCAGCATTGTCCGCCATGAAGCATTCTTTTATTCAGTGGGCAGAAAAAGAGTATTGTTAAATGTTAAACAAATCCATTACAGTTCAAGGAGAGAGTTCAACGGCATTATAAAGAGAACCCACCTGCTGCTGGTTGTTGACAGAACAGTGCAGCCTTCTCCAGTTCTTTCAAAGGTCCAGAAAGCCACGCCCAGGGAGAGAAAACATGTTTTCATTTCAGACCTTTCGGCTTTATTTCTTAGAATTGCAGTGTTAAAACTGAATAACAAAATAATAATAATATGCAGCCGGAATTCTCAGAGTGCGTGCTCAGTGGGATTTCGAAATGGGCTTGGTGTGGGTGTGGTTGTGATTTTTGCAAATAGCTACCGTCTGTGTCCCAGAAACGCCTGTGTTTCGCCGAGGTCAGTTTAGGAACACTCCTGTGACCTCTTCAGCGATCTGCCAAGACTGTTTGAATAGCCCCAAACAATCTGTTAATGGAGAGGAGAGCTTTCATTCTGTACTAGCTATTCACAGAGCAGTGAAGTTTATATCGCTGGAGTAGGTGCTGAGTGACCTCTTCAATGCAGGATAGCATTACGCCATGAAATAGATTTCATTGTTAAATATTTAGGCTGATTTGTTTTTCAGTTTGTGTGTGATCGCTGCAGTGTCTTTATTTCACATTGCCAGGACTGTAAAGTAAATACAAACATTGCGTAACCATTGTGCTTTAACCCCTTCGCTGCCAGGCCTTTTCCCCCTCCTGTGCCGAGCCTTTTTTTGGCTATTTGGAGCAGTTCGCGCTTAGGCCCTCATAACTTTTTGTTCACGTAAGCTACCCACGCCAAATTTGCGTCCTTTTTTTCCAACATCCTAGGGATTCTAGAGGTACCCAGACTTTGTGGGTTCCCCAGAAGGAGGCCAAGAAATTAGCCAAAAAACTGTGAAAATTTCGTTTTTTTAAAAAAAATTGGAAAAATGGGCTGCAGAAGAAGGCTTGTGGTTTTTTCCCTGAAAAGGGCATCAACAAAGGGTTTGCGGTGATAAAATCACCAGCTTCCCAGCTTTCAGGAACAGGCAGACTTGAATCAGAAAACCCAATTTTTCAACACAATTTTGGCATTTTACTGGGACATACCCCATTTTTACGATTTTTTGTGCTTTCAGCCTCCTTCCAGTCAGTGACAGAAATGGGCATGAAACCAATGCTGGATCCCAGAAACCGCAACATTTCTGAAAAGTAGACAAAATTCTGAATTCAGCAAGGGGTAATTTGTGTAGATCCTACAAGGGTTTCCTACAGAAAATAACAACTGAAAAAGAAAAATATTGAAATTGAGGTGAAAAAAACATCAATTTTTCTCTATGTTTTACTCTGTAATTTTTTCCTGCAATGTCAGATTTTTGAAAGTAATATACCGTTACGTCTGCTGGACTCTTCTGGTTGCCGGGATATATAGGGCTTGTAGGTTCATCAAGAACTCTAGGTACCCAGAGCCAATAAATGACCTGCACCCTGCAGTGGGTTTTCATTCTATGCCGGGTATACAGCAATTCATTTGCTGAAATATAAAGAGTAAAAAATAGCTATCAAGAAAACCTTTGTATTTCCAAAATGGGCACAAGATAAGGTGTTGAGAAGCAGTGGTTATTTGCACATCTCTGAATTCCAGGGTGCCCATACTAGCATGTGAATTACAGGGCATTTCTCAAATAGATGTCTTTTTTACACACTGTCTTACATTTGGAAGGGAAAAATGTAGAGAAAGACAAGGGGCAATAACACTTGTTTTGCTATTCTATGTTCCCCCAAGTCTCCCGATAAAAATAATACCTCACTTGTGTGGGTAGGCCTAGCGCCCGCGACAGGATACGCCCCAAAACACAACGTGGACACATCACAGAAAACAGACCTGTTTTTAGCAAAGTGCCTACCTGTAGATTTTGGCCTGTAGCTCAGCCGCCACCTAGGGAAACCTACCAAACCTGTGCATTTCTGAAAACTAGAGACCTAGGGGAATCTAAGATGGGGTGACTTGTGTGGCTGGGACCAGGTTCTGTTACCCAGAATCCTTTGCAAACCTCAAAATTTGGCTAAAAAAACACATGTTCCTCACATTTCTGTGGCAGAAAGTTCTGGAATCTGAGAGGAGCCACACATTTCCTTCCACCCAGCGTTCCCCCATGTCTCCCGATAAAAATGATACCTCACTTGTGTGGGTAGGCCTAGCGCCCGCGACAGGAAACGCCCCAAAGCGCAACGTGGACACATCACAGAAAACAGACCTGTTTTTAGCAAAGTGCCTACCTGTAGATTTTGGCCTGTAGCTCAGCAGCCACCTAGGGAAACCTACCAAACCTGTGCATTTCTGAAAACTAGAGACCTAGGGGAATCCAAGATGGGGTGACTTGTGTGGCTGGGACCAGGTTCTGTTACCCAGAATCCTTTGCAAACCTCAAAATTTGGCTAAAAAAACACATGTTCCTCACATTTCTGTGGCAGAAAGTTCTGGAATCTGAGAGGAGCCGCAAATTTCCTTCCACCCAGCATTCCCCCACGTCTCCTGATAAAAATGATACCTCACTTGTGTGGGTAGGCCTAGCGCCCGCGACAGGAAACGCCCCAAAGCGCAACGTGGACACAGCCAAATTTTTGAAGGAAAACAGAGGTGTTTTTTGCAAAGTGCCTACCTGTAGATTTTGGCCTGTAGCTCAACCGCCACCTAGGGAAACCTACCAAACCTGTGCATTTCTGAAACCTAGAGACCTAGGGGAATCCAAGATGGGGTGACTTGTGTGGCTGGGACCAGGTTCTGTTACCCAGAATCCTTTGCAAACCTCAAAATGTGGCTAAAAAAACACATGTTCCTCACATTTCTGTGGCAGAAAGTTCTGGAATCTGAGAGGAGCCACAAATTTCCTTCCACCCAGCATTCCCCCACGTCTCCTGATAAAAATGATACCTCACTTGTGTGGGTAGGCCTAGCGCCCGCGACAGGAAACGCCCCAAAGCGCAACGTGGACACAGCCAAATTTTTGAAGGAAAACAGAGGTGGTTTTTGCAAAGTGCCTACCTGTAGATTTTGGCCTGTAGCTCAACCGCCACCTAGGGAAACCTACCAAACCTGTGCATTTCTGAAAACTAGAGACCTAGGGGAATCCAAGATGGGGTGACTTGTGTGGCTGGGACCAGGTTCTGTTACCCAGAATCCTTTGCAAACCTCAAAATGTGGCTAAAAAAACACATGTTCCTCACATTTCTGTGGCAGAAAGTTCTGGAATCTGAGAGGAGCCACAAATTTCCTTCCAGCCAGCGTTCCCCCACGTCTCCCGATAAAAATGATACCTCACTTGTGTGGGTAGGCCTAGCGCCCGCGACAGGAAACGCCCCAAAGCGCAACGTGGACACATCACAGAAAACAGACCAGTTTTTAGCAAAGTGCCTACCTGTGGATTTTGGCCTGTAGCTCAGCCGCCACCTAGGGAAACCTACCAAACCTGTGCATTTCTGAAAACTAGAGACCTAGGGGAATCCAAGATGGGGTGACTTGTGTGGCTGGGACCAGGTTCTGTTTCCCAGAATCCTTTGCAAACCTCAAAATTTGGCTAAAAAAACACATGTTCCTCACATTTCTGTGGCAGAAAGTTCTGGAATCTGAGAGGAGCCACAAATTTCCTTCCACCCAGCGTTCCCCCACGTCTCCCGATAAAAATGATACCTCACTTGTGTGGGTAGGCCTAGCGCCCACGACAGGAAACGCCCCAAAGCGCAACGTGGACACAACCAAATTTTTGAAGGAAAACAGAGGTGTTTTTTGCAAAGTGCCTACCTGTAGATTTTGGCCTGTAGCTCAGCCGCCACCTAGGGAAACCTACCAAACCTGTGCATTTCTGAAAACTAGAGACCTAGGGGAATCCAAGATGGGGTGACTTGTGTGGCTGGGACCAGGTTCTGTTACCCAGAATCCTTTGCAAACCTCAAAATGTGGCTAAAAAAACACATGTTCCTCACATTTCTGTGGCAGAAAGTTCTGGAATCTGAGAGGAGCCACAAATTTCCTTCCACCCAGCGTTCCCCCACGTCTCCCGATAAAAATGATACCTCACTTGTGTGGGTAGGCCTAGCGCCCGCGACAGGAAACGCCCCAAAGCGCAACGTGGACACATCACTGAAAACAGACCTGTTTTTAGCAAAGTGCCTACCTGTGGATTTTGGCCTGTAGCTCAGCCGCCACCTAGGGAAACCTACCAAACCTGTGCATTTCTGAAAGCTAGAGACCTAGGGGAATCCAAGATGGGGTGACTTGTGTGGCTGGGACCAGGTTCTGTTACCCAGAATCCTTTGCAAACCTCAAAATTTGGCTAAAAAAACACGTTCCTCACATTTCTGTGGCAGAAAGTTCTGGAATCTGAGAGGAGCCACAAATTTCCTTCCACCCAGCGTTCCCCCACGTCTCCCGATAAAAATCATACCTCACTTGTGTGGGTAGGCCTAGCGCCCACGACAGGAAACGCCCCAAAGCGCAACGTGGACACATCACAGAAAACAGACCTGTTTTTAGCAAAGTGCCTACCTGTGGATTTTGGCCTGTAGCTCAGCCGCCACCTAGGGAAACCTACCAAACCTGTGCATTTCTGAAAACTAGAGACCTAGGGGAATCCAAGATGGGGTGACTTGTGTGGCTGGGACCAGGTTCTGTTACCCAGAATCCTTTGCAAACCTCAAAATTTGGCTAAAAAAACACATGTTCCTCACATTTCTGTGGCGGAAAGTTCTGGAATCTGAAAGGAGCCACAAATTTCCTTCCACCCAGCGTTCCCCCACGTCTCCCGATAAAAATGATACCTCACTTGTGTGGGTAGGCCTAGCGCCCACGACAGGAAACGCCCCAAAGCGCAACGTGGACACAACCACATTTTTGAAGGAAAACAGAGGTGTTTTTTGCAAAGTGCCTACCTGTAGATTTTGGCCTGTAGCTCAGCCGCCACCTAGGGAAACCTACCAAACCTGTGCATTTCTGAAAACTAGAGACCTAGGGGAATCCAAGATGGGGTGACTTGTGTGGCTCGGACCAGGTTCTGTTACCCAGAATCCTTTGCAAACCTCAAAATTTGGCTAAAAAAAACACATGTTCCTCACATTTCTGTGGCAGAAAGTTCTACAATCTGAGAGGAGCCACAAATTTCCATCCACCCAGCGTTCCCCCATGTCTCCCGATAAAAATGATACCTCACTTGTGTGGGTAGGCCTAGCGCCCGCGACAGGAAATGCCCCAAAGCGCAACGTGGACACATCACAGAAAATAGACCTGTTTTTAGCAAAGTGCCTACCTGTAGATTTTGGCCTCTAGCTCAGCCGCCACCTAGGGAAACCTACCAAACCTGTGCATTTCTGAAAACTAGAGACCTAGGGGAATCCAAGATGGGGTGATTTGTGTGGCTCGGACCAGGTTCTGTTACCCAGAATCCTTTGCAAACCTCAAAATTTGGCTAAAAAAACACATGTTCCTCACATTTCTGTGGCAGAAAGTTCTGGAATCTGAAAGGAGCCACAAATTTCCTTCCACCCAGCGTTCCCCCACCTCTCCCGATAAAAATGATACCTCACTTGTGTGGGTAGGCCTAGCGCCCACGACAGGAAACGCCCCAAAGCGCAACGTGGACACAACCACATTTTTGAAGGAAAACAGAGGTGTTTTTTGCAAAGTGCCTACCTGTAGATTTTGGCCTGTAGCTCAGCCGCCACCTAGGGAAACCTACCAAACCTGTGCATTTCTGAAAACTAGAGACCTAGGGGAATCCAAGATGGGGTGACTTGTGTGGCTCGGACCAGGTTCTGTTACCCAGAATCCTTTGCAAACCTCAAAATTTGGCTAAAAAAAACACATGTTCCTCACATTTCTGTGGCAGAAAGTTCTACAATCTGAGAGGAGCCACAAATTTCCATCCACCCAGCGTTCCCCCATGTCTCCCGATAAAAATGATACCTCATTTGTGTGGGTAGGCCTAGCGCCCGCGACAGGAAATGCCCCAAAGCGCAACGTGGACACATCACAGAAAATAGACCTGTTTTTAGCAAAGTGCCTACCTGTAGATTTTGGCCTCTAGCTCAGCCGCCACCTAGGGAAACCTACCAAACCTGTGCATTTCTGAAAACTAGAGACCTAGGGGAATCTAAGATGGGGTGACTTGTGTGGCTGGGACCAGGTTCTGTTACCCAGAATCCTTTGCAAACCTCAAAATTTGGCTAAAAAAACACATGTTCCTCACATTTCTGTGGCAGAAAGTTCTGGAATCTGAGAGGAGCCACACATTTCCTTCCACCCAGCGTTCCCCCATGTCTCCCGATAAAAATGATACCTCACTTGTGTGGGTAGGCCTAGCGCCCGCGACAGGAAACGCCCCAAAGCGCAACGTGGACACATCACAGAAAACAGACCTGTTTTTAGCAAAGTGCCTACCTGTAGATTTTGGCCTGTAGCTCAGCAGCCACCTAGGGAAACCTACCAAACCTGTGCATTTCTGAAAACTAGAGACCTAGGGGAATCCAAGATGGGGTGACTTGTGTGGCTGGGACCAGGTTCTGTTACCCAGAATCCTTTGCAAACCTCAAAATTTGGCTAAAAAAACACATGTTCCTCACATTTCTGTGGCAGAAAGTTCTGGAATCTGAGAGGAGCCGCAAATTTCCTTCCACCCAGCATTCCCCCACGTCTCCTGATAAAAATGATACCTCACTTGTGTGGGTAGGCCTAGCGCCCGCGACAGGAAACGCCCCAAAGCGCAACGTGGACACAGCCAAATTTTTGAAGGAAAACAGAGGTGTTTTTTGCAAAGTGCCTACCTGTAGATTTTGGCCTGTAGCTCAACCGCCACCTAGGGAAACCTACCAAACCTGTGCATTTCTGAAACCTAGAGACCTAGGGGAATCCAAGATGGGGTGACTTGTGTGGCTGGGACCAGGTTCTGTTACCCAGAATCCTTTGCAAACCTCAAAATGTGGCTAAAAAAACACATGTTCCTCACATTTCTGTGGCAGAAAGTTCTGGAATCTGAGAGGAGCCACAAATTTCCTTCCACCCAGCATTCCCCCACGTCTCCTGATAAAAATGATACCTCACTTGTGTGGGTAGGCCTAGCGCCCGCGACAGGAAACGCCCCAAAGCGCAACGTGGACACAGCCAAATTTTTGAAGGAAAACAGAGGTGGTTTTTGCAAAGTGCCTACCTGTAGATTTTGGCCTGTAGCTCAACCGCCACCTAGGGAAACCTACCAAACCTGTGCATTTCTGAAAACTAGAGACCTAGGGGAATCCAAGATGGGGTGACTTGTGTGGCTGGGACCAGGTTCTGTTACCCAGAATCCTTTGCAAACCTCAAAATGTGGCTAAAAAAACACATGTTCCTCACATTTCTGTGGCAGAAAGTTCTGGAATCTGAGAGGAGCCACAAATTTCCTTCCAGCCAGCGTTCCCCCACGTCTCCCGATAAAAATGATACCTCACTTGTGTGGGTAGGCCTAGCGCCCGCGACAGGAAACGCCCCAAAGCGCAAAGTGGACACATCACAGAAAACAGACCAGTTTTTAGCAAAGTGCCTACCTGTGGATTTTGGCCTGTAGCTCAGCCGCCACCTAGGGAAACCTACCAAACCTGTGCATTTCTGAAAACTAGAGACCTAGGGGAATCCAAGATGGGGTGACTTGTGTGGCTGGGACCAGGTTCTGTTTCCCAGAATCCTTTGCAAACCTCAAAATTTGGCTAAAAAAACACATGTTCCTCACATTTCTGTGGCAGAAAGTTCTGGAATCTGAGAGGAGCCACAAATTTCCTTCCACCCAGCGTTCCCCCACGTCTCCCGATAAAAATGATACCTCACTTGTGTGGGTAGGCCTAGCGCCCACGACAGGAAACGCCCCAAAGCGCAACGTGGACACAACCAAATTTTTGAAGGAAAACAGAGGTGTTTTTTGCAAAGTGCCTACCTGTAGATTTTGGCCTGTAGCTCAGCCGCCACCTAGGGAAACCTACCAAACCTGTGCATTTCTGAAAACTAGAGACCTAGGGGAATCCAAGATGGGGTGACTTGTGTGGCTGGGACCAGGTTCTGTTACCCAGAATCCTTTGCAAACCTCAAAATGTGGCTAAAAAAACACATGTTCCTCACATTTCTGTGGCAGAAAGTTCTGGAATCTGAGAGGAGTCACAAATTTCCTTCCACCCAGCGTTCCCCCACGTCTCCCGATAAAAATGATACCTCACTTGTGTGGGTAGGCCTAGCGCCCGCGACAGGAAACGCCCCAAAGCGCAACGTGGACACATCACAGAAAACAGACCTGTTTTTAGCAAAGTGCCTACCTGTGGATTTTGGCCTGTAGCTCAGCCGCCACCTAGGGAAACCGACCAAACCTGTGCATTTCTGAAAGCTAGAGACCTAGGGGAATCCAAGATGGGGTGACTTGTGTGGCTGGGACCAGGTTCTGTTACCCAGAATCCTTTGCAAACCTCAAAATTTGGCTAAAAAAACACGTTCCTCACATTTCTGTGGCAGAAAGTTCTGGAATCTGAGAGGAGCCACAAATGTCCTTCCACCCAGCGTTCCCCCACGTCTCCCGATAAAAATCATACCTCACTTGTGTGGGTAGGCCTAGCGCCCACGACAGGAAACGCCCCAAAGCGCAACGTGGACACATCACAGAAAACAGACCTGTTTTTAGCAAAGTGCCTACCTGTGGATTTTGGCCTGTAGCTCAGCCGCCACCTAGGGAAACCTACCAAACCTGTGCATTTCTGAAAACTAGAGACCTAGGGGAATCCAAGATGGGGTGACTTGTGTGGCTGGGACCAGGTTCTGTTACCCAGAATCCTTTGCAAACCTCAACATTTGGCTAAAAAAACACATGTTCCTCACATTTCTGTGGCAGAAAGTTCTGGAATCTGAAAGGAGCCACAAATTTCCTTCCACCCAGCGTTCCCCCACCTCTCCCGATAAAAATGATACCTCACTTGTGTGGGTAGGCCTAGCGCCCACGACAGGAAACGCCCCAAAGCGCAACGTGGACACAACCACATTTTTGAAGGAAAACAGAGGTGTTTTTTGCAAAGTGCCTACCTGTAGATTTTGACCTGTAGCTCAGCCGCCACCTAGGGAAACCTACCAAACCTGTGCATTTCTGAAAACTAGAGACCTAGGGGAATCCAAGATGGGGTGACTTGTGTGGCTCGGACCAGGTTCTGTTACCCAGAATCCTTTGCAAACCTCAAAATTTGGCTAAAAAAAACACATGTTCCTCACATTTCTGTGGCAGAAAGTTCTACAATCTGAGAGGAGCCACAAATTTCCATCCACCCAGCGTTCCCCCATGTCTCCCGATAAAAATGATACCTCACTTGTGTGGGTAGGCCTAGCGCCCGCGACAGGAAATGCCCCAAAGCGCAACGTGGACACATCACAGAAAATAGACCTGTTTTTAGCAAAGTGCCTACCTGTAGATTTTGGCCTCTAGCTCAGCCGCCACCTAGGGAAACCTACCAAACCTGTGCATTTCTGAAAACTAGAGACCTAGGGGAATCCAAGATGGGGTGATTTGTGTGGCTCGGACCAGGTTCTGTTACCCAGAATCCTTTGCAAACCTCAAAATTTGGCTAAAAAAACACATGTTCCTCACATTTCTGTGGCAGAAAGTTCTGGAATCTGAAAGGAGCCACAAATTTCCTTCCACCCAGCGTTCCCCCACCTCTCCCGATAAAAATGATACCTCACTTGTGTGGGTAGGCCTAGCGCCCACGACAGGAAACGCCCCAAAGCGCAACGTGGACACAACCACATTTTTGAAGGAAAACAGAGGTGTTTTTTGCAAAGTGCCTACCTGTAGATTTTGGCCTGTAGCTCAGCCGCCACCTAGGGAAACCTACCAAATCTGTGCATTTCTGAAAACTAGAGACCTAGGGGAATCCAAGATGGGGTGACTTGTGTGGCTCGGACCAGGTTCTGTTACCCAGAATCCTTTGCAAACCTCAAAATTTGGCTAAAAAAAACACATGTTCCTCACATTTCTGTGGCAGAAAGTTCTACAATCTGAGAGGAGCCACAAATTTCCATCCACCCAGCGTTCCCCCATGTCTCCCGATAAAAATGATACCTCACTTGTGTGGGTAGGCCTAGCGCCCGCGACAGGAAATGCCCCAAAGCGCAACGTGGACACATCACAGAAAATAGACCTGTTTTTAGCAAAGTGCCTACCTGTAGATTTTGGCCTCTAGCTCAGCCGCCACCTAGGGAAACCTACCAAACCTGTGCATTTCTGAAAACTAGAGACCTAGGGGAATCCAAGATGGGGTGATTTGTGTGGCTCGGACCAGGTTCTGTTACCCAGAATCCTTTGCAAACCTCAAAATTTGGCTAAAAAAACACATGTTCCTCACATTTCTGTGGCAGAAAGTTCTGGAATCTGAGAGGAGCCACAAATTTCCTTCCACCCAGCGTTCCCCCACGTCTCCTGATAAAAATGATACCTCACTTGTGTGGGTAGGCCTAGCGCTCGCGACAGGAAATGGCCCAAAACACAATGTGGACACATCACATTTTTTCATAGAAAACAGTGCCTACGTGTGGATTTTGGCCTCTAGCTCAGCCGGCACCTGGGGAAACCTAGCAAACCAGCGCATTTTTGAAAACTAGAGACCTAGGGGAATCCAAGATGGGGTGATTTGCGGGGCTCTGACCAGGTTCTGTTACCCAGAATCCTTTGCAAACATCAAAATCTGGCCAAAAAACACTTTTTCCTCTCTTTTCGGTGACAGAAAGTTCTGGAATCTGAGAGGAGCCACAAATTTCCTTCCACCCAGCGTTCCCCTAAGTCTCTCCATAAAAATGGTACCTCACTTGTGTGGGTAGGCCTAGCGCCCACAAAAGGAAATGGCCCAAAACACAACGTGGACACAACATATTTTTTCACAGAAAACAGAGGTATTTTTTGCAAAGTGCCTACATGTGGATTTTGGCCTCTAGCTCAGCCGGCCCCAGAGGGGGGGGAAATGCCCTAAAATAAATTTGACCCCCCAAATCCCCACTGCCCAGGTGCGACCCTTGCCTACGGGGTCGCTACCCCTGCGTGACATTGGCGCCCAAAAACAAATTCCCGGTGCCTAGTGGTTTCTGCCCCCTTGGGGGCAGATTGACCTAAAATCGACCAATCTGCCCCCAAAGGGGGCAGAAATGCTCTAAATACAGTTTGCCCCCCAGGGAAGCGACCCTTGTCTGATGGGTCGCTCCCCATCTCTAAAAAAACAAACAAACAAAAAACAAAAAAAACAAAAAAACATTTGCCCTGGCGCCTAGAGGTTTCTGCCCCCCCCTGGGGGCAGATCGGCCTAATAATAGGCCGATCTGCCCCCAGGGGGGGGCAGAAATGGCCTAAAATAAATTTGCCCCTCCAAACCCCCCCCACCCCCCACCTCGGAGCGACCCTTGCCTACTGGGTCGCTCCCCCTGCGTGACATTGGCGCCAAAAAACGAATCCCCGGTGCCTAGTGGTTGCAGATTGACCTAAAATCGACCAATCTGCCCCCAAGGGGGGCAGAAATGGTCTAAACACAGTTTGCCCCCCAGGGGAGCGACCCTTGTCTGATGGGTCGCTCCCCATCTCTTAAAAAAACAAACAAACTAAAAAAAAAACACTAAAAAAAATTTGCCCTGGCAACAACAGGTTTCTGCCCCCAGGGGGGGCAGAAATGGCCTAAAATAAATTTGCCCCCCGAATACCCCCCCCGTCCCCCCCCCCCCGGAGCGACCCTTGCCTACGGGGTCGCTCCCCCTGCGTGACATTGGCGCCAAAAAACAAATCCCCGGTGCCTAGTGGTTTCTGCCCCCTTGGGGCAGATTGACCTAAAATCGACCAATCTGCCCCCAAGGGGGGCAGAAATGGTCTAAACACAGTTTGCCCCCCAGGGGAGCGACCCTTGTCTGATGGGTCGCTCCCCATCTCTAAAAAAACAAACAAAAAAAAAATTGCCCTGGCGCCTACAGGTTTCTGCCCCCCCCTGGGGGCAGATCGGCCTAATAATAGGCCAATCTGCCCCCAGGGGGGGCAGAAATGGCCTAAAATAAATTTGCCCCCGAACACCCACCCTCCCCACCCCCCGGAGCGACCCTTGCCTACGGGGTCGCTCCCCTTGCGTGACATAGGTGCCAAAAAACAAATCCCCGGTGCCTAGTGGTTTCTGCCCCCTTGGGGCAGATTGACCTAAAATCGACCAATCTGTCCCGAGGGGGGCAGAAATGGTCTAAATACAATTTGCCCCCCAGGGGAGCGACCCTTGCCTGATGGGTCGCTGCCCATTTTTAAAAAAAAAAAAAAAAAAAAAAAAAACCACAAAAAACAAATTTGCCCTGGCGCCTAGAGGTTTCTGCCCCCCCTGGGGGTAGATCGGCCTAATACCAATAGGGCGATCTGCCCCCAGGGGGGGCAGAGATGGCCTAAAATAATTTAGCCCCCCCCACCCCCCCGGGGAGCGACCCTTGACTACAAGGTCGCTCCCCTTGTGTGATGGCGCAAAAAAAAGATCCCTGGTGCCTAGTGGTTTCTGCCCCCCTTGGGGGCAGATTGACCTAAAATCGGCCGATCTGCCCCCAAAGCGGGCAGAAATGGCCTAAATACATTTTGCCCCTCCAGGTGAGCGACCCTTGTCCAAGGGGGTCACTCCCCATCTGTAAAACAGAAAAACTAAAAAATCCCTGGTGCCTAGTGGTTTCTGCCCCCAGCTGAATCAAAATAGGCTGATCTACCCCCCCCAGGGGGGCAGAAATGGCCTAAAATAATCCCCCCCCCTCCCAGGGAGCGACCCTTGCCTAAGGGGTCGCTCCCCTTGCGTGAAATTCACGCAAAAAAAAAACTCCCTGGTGTCTAATGGTTTCTGCCCCCCTTGGGGGCAGATTGGCCTCATCAAAATAGGCCAATCTGCCCCCAAGGGGGGCAGAAATGGCCTAAATATAATTTGCCCCCTAGGGGAGCGACCCTTGCCTAAGGGGTCGCTCCCCACCTAAAAAAAAAAGAAAACATAACAAAAAGAAAAAAATAAAAAAAGATCCCTGGCGCCTAGAGGTTTCTGCCCCCCCGGGGGCAGATCGGCCTAATAATAGGCCGATCTGTCCCCAGGGGGGGCAGAAAAGGCCTTCCCAAAAAAATGCCCCCCCTGGGAGCGACCCTTGCCAAAGGGGTCGCTCCCGTTGCGTGAAATTCGCGCGCAAAAACAAGCTCCCTGGTGTCTAATGGTTTCTGCCCCCCTTGGGGGCAGATTGGCCTCATCAGAATAGGCCAATCTGCCCCCAAGGGGGGCAGAAATGGCCTAAATATATATTGCCCCGTAGGGGAGCGACCCTTGCCTAAGGGATCGCTCACCACCTAAAAAAAAAAGAAATCATCACAAAAAGAAAAAAAAAGAAAAAAAAGGTCCCTGGTGCCTAGAGGTTTCTGCCCCCCCCGGGGGCAGATCGGCCTAATAATAGGCCAATCTGCCCCCAGGGGGGGCAGAAAAGGCCTTCCTAAAAAAATGCCCCCCCGGGAGCGACCCTTGCCCAAGGGGTCGCTCCCTTTTTACCAATTTCCCTGAAAAAAAAAAAATCCCTGGTGTCAGGTTTTGAAACCTGTGAGAGACTTCAAAGGGAAGGAAATACATTTCCTTCCCTTTGAAGCCTCTCGGGGCCTCCTCCATGGGATTGAAAAAGAAATGCAAAAGCATTTCTTTTTCAATCGCGCTGGAAGCTCTGCTTCCAGCGCGATGGGGGAGACCCTGTGACTAATCAGCGCGCGCTCGCGCGCTGACGTCACAGGGGGGGTTGGGGGGGTCGGGGGTGGGAGGGGAAGGGCTTCCCCTTCCATCCCTGACTTGAGGGGGTGGGGGGGAACCCCACAGAGGGAGCGAGAGCGCTCCCTCTGGGCTCTGTGCACAGGACGTAATGGTTACGTCCTGGGCACAGCAGCACTGTGCCTCAGGACGTAACCATTACGTCCTGGGCACAGAAGGGGTTAAGGTGTGGTGTGGAGTTTGGCTAACCCTTTCCCAGTCTGGGTCATAGTCTTTTCGTTATTTTGGTGAAGGCACACAGTTTTTAGCAATAGAGAATGTAACAGATGGAAGCCCAGCCTCTATATTCATTTCTTGGATAGTGACCGACTCAGTTATTTCATTTCCCTGTCTGGTCCCTTTTTTACGTAAATTGTCCTGGGGGTGAAGAAGGCATGTGAGCCTGTTTCAGCACCCCAGGACACTAGTATTGCAGAAGGGGCCACACATTCTGCAATACACATAGCACCAGGCTGCAAAAGGCTTGTGAGTCTGTTCTCGGTGGCCCTAGGCACGTTGGCTTTACAGAGGGGGCCACAGATGCTTGCATAACCACATATGTAATACAGATATAGTCAGCACGCATGTAGCACTGGTGCTATCCTAAAGGCATCTCTCCTCATTCGGTTCATCAAACATATGGGCGGGTAGCGCAGAGGCATCCCTCCCCCACCTTACAGTTAGCCTTATCAATGTCCTATTTCACAATAGTCAATAATACACACATCTTTTTGGTTCGGGGGTCGTAAACCCCAGGCTGTATTTTGTTTTTTTTTACAACAAAAACTAAGGCCCTCATTATGACATTGGCGGTAAATCCCAATTACTGCACACTGACTGCCACCAACATACCGCCGCCGCAGCGGATTACCGTCACCCATATTATGACCCACACATAGCAATCCGTCACTATACAGCCACACACACAAGTCCGCCAGCCCAAAGGTCAGTGATAAACTGGCGGTAACAAAACCCTCACAGTTACGCCAACAGAACGACGCCCACAGCATTATGACCCACGAATCACCGTGGCAGACATTCAATGGCCCTAAACCATTGACAGTACATACGGCACGCTCAAAATACACACAACCTAACAAAACTACACCACATTGAGCAATTCAAACTACACACACCTGACACATACACACACCACACCCACACCACTATAAAACACACACCCATATTACCCACAACCCTTTACCATTACAAACAAGTGCCACAAGAGAGACAGCAAGACCACAGACACACATCACCATTACCTATACACCATCCACGCACCCTACATCACACACCCCAACACAGCACCCCACACACTGTCACCCACACCACTCACAATACACCTATGGCACCGCAATGACATCCCAGGTTCTCTGAGGAGGAGCTAAGGATCATGGTGGAGGAAATCATCCGGGTAGAGCCACAGCTCTTCGGATCACAGGTGCAGCAGACATCCATTGCTAGGAAGATGGAGCTATGGAGGAGAATCGTGGACAGGGTCAATGCCGTGGGACAGCACCCCAGAACAAGGGATGACATCTGGAAGAGGTGAAACGACCTACGGGGGAAGGTACATTCCACAGCAGCAAGGCACCAAATAGCTGTACAGAAGACTGGCGGTGGACCCCCACAACTAACAACATGGGAGGAGCATGTCTTGGCAATCATGCATCCTGGCAGGAGTAGGAGGAGGACTGGGACTCTGGTAAGTCAACTCACTATTACTATCACCCCCCTACTGCATGCCATCACAAACCCCCACCCGTACCCTCACTCCCATCACTCCACCACCTCCCACATTCCCCACCATCACAACCCACTCATCCCAATACCAAGCCCTTCATGCAACACCAATGCATGGACACCCCTCACAGACCTACATGGACCCCTATCACTAAAGCATGCACAGTAGAGAGAATCACCTAGCCCACAAAATCACTACTCACACAAGGCAAAGCTGCCAGGGCAATAACAACCATACACAGCAACACACCCATGCACAAGATGACACACACAGAAACAATAACACTGCATTTACATCCCCACAGGTCCCCCACCCAACATCAGCGGAGAGGAGGTGCTAGCAACTTCCAGTCCACCCCCAGAACAGGCCCACAGTGATGACAGCGGCTCTGGACGCCTGGATGTGGATGACAAACCTGGCCCATCATGGATCTCTGGACAGTCAGTAACCCAGGCACAGTCTCATACCACCACAGAGCCTCCCCCCTCGGGAAACACCAGCACAGTACCCACCCAGCGGGCCCATACCTCTGTCCCCAGGACATGTCAATCAGCAGTGTGTCCACCACTACAGGGACCCCAGGCCACCCCGTAAACACAGGACAATCAGGGACCTGGGGTCAGTGGCAATTGGCACACGGTTCAGGGGACAGAGGCACCGGACAACAGGGAAGCATGGAGGACTGCTGTGCTACAAGGGGAGGACAGGCCCAGGGAACCGACTCTCCAGGAGGCACTCACCAACATCCTGGGAGCATACCACCATTCCAGGAGACAATGGGCCAGATACTGAACAAGTTGCAGGAGACCCAGCGGCTGTAGGATGGACAGTACCTGGGGATCAGGGAGGACTTGAAGGACATCCACACCACCCTGGTCACCATTGCAGGGGTGCTAGCAGACATGGCCAATCCCATAAGGGAGGCGGTGGCACACCAGCGGGCCCCTGACACTAGCCAAACCGATAAACAGCCTTCCACCTCCGCTGCCGCTAGTGAACAGGAGGCCCTGCCACAGGAACAACAGACCACCAGCACCCCACCCCCTGCAGAAGGAGAACCACCTTGCAAATGGTCCCTGCGATCCAGGCAGAAGCCAGAGAAGATTGCCAAGACCCCCGCCAGACTCTCTTGAATGTCACCCTTGTGTCCCACTCTGTCACCCTGTCCACCTTGAACTGCCATTGCTCCCCTTCCTATGCCCCCTTGGACAATGCACCTGTGATACAAATAGACTGGACTCTATCCTGGACATTCCTCCATCATCACCCCTGCCCATCGCACATCACCCTCTAATCATTAGCACTTAAATAAAATCATTTGAATAAATACAAGTATGGAGTCTGTCAAATCATTTAACCATGTATTTGTTTAACAAGCTTTAAACACTGCAATATAACTGTACAGTAATGTATACATAGGAATGACCTGTAGTTGCCTGCAGTCAACACACCAGGAGCGATAGTGGGGCACAAAAATCTGCAAATAGAGATGCCAAAGGGTACAGTAAGTGGCCATAGAAGTGGGAATATCAGCCTGCCAGTGACAATGTCAAATACAAAACTGTCAATGTAAAGTGTAATTACAGCGTCTTACCTGTGTGTCGTTGGAAGTACTGTCGTATTATAGCACTTCTGTTGTCCTCATCCTCAGCCTCCTCATCTTCACTGTCCACAGGGTCCACTGCTGCCACACACCCATCTCCAGCCTCATCCTTCTGCAGAAAAGGCACCTGGCGACGTAAGGCAAGGTTGTGCAACATACAGCATGCCATGATGATCTGGCACACCTTCTTGGGTGAGTAGTTCAGGGATCCACCTGTTAGATGAAGGCAATGAAACCTGGCCTTCAGGAGGCCGAATGTCCTTTTTATTCTTCTTCTTGTGCACCCATGTGCCTCATTGTAACATTCCTGTGCCTTTGTCCTGGGATTCCTCACAGGGGTCAGTAGCCATGAGAGGTTGGGGTAACCAGAGTCACCTGAAAATATCGAGGGACAACTGTTAGACACACACTAACCCTTAGGGCCCACACTATACCCATACACCAACAACCCCTGGGTGGGAACCAGGGCTCACCTATTAGCCACACCCGGTGCCTCTGGAGTTGACCCATCACATATGGTATGCTGCTATTCCCCAGGATAAAGGGATCATGCACAGACCCAGGATACTTAGCATTGACATGGGAAATATATTGGTCCACCAGGCACATTATCTGCACATTCATGGAGTGAAAGCTCCTTCGATTTCTGAACACCTGTTCGTTTCTGTGGGGGGGGGGGGACAAATGCAATATGTGTACCATCAATAACCACAATAATGTTGGGGATATGTCCCATAGCATAGAAATCAGCTTTCACTGTGGCCAAATCCTCCACCTGGGGGAAAACGATGTAGCTGCACATGTTTTTAATCAGGGCAGACAATACTCTGGTCAGCGCTATTGAGAACACTGGCTGAGATATTCCTGTTGCCAAGCCCACTGTCACTTGGAAGGAGCCACTTGCCAGGAAATGGAGCACAGATAGGAGTTGCACAAGAGGGGGGATCCCGGTGGGCTGACCGATAGCAGATATCAGGTCAGGTTCCAATTGGGCACACAGCTCTGTGATTGTGGCCCTGTCCAGTCTATAGGTGAGGATAATGTGCCTGTCCTCCATTCTTGCCAAGTCCACCAGGGGCCTGTACACAGGGGGATGTCTCCATCTCCTATTCATCCACAGCGGTTGCAATCTAGGGGCAAACAGTGAGTAGCTCGTCAGTATTCCATATTTCCAAACACTACACTGCATACATGTTGTGACTGTAACACAATATTGTTGTATAGGCCCAAATGGTGCCTATGTGTACTGTGACGCAGTTAGGTGCCATGGCCTGCCCCCCCTGAAATGATGTCCGCCTGTCCTGTATGGAGGGACCAGTAGAAATTAAGTAATTCCGCTGACGTTGTGCGCCGTTGCGGGAGACGGTCGAAAACCACTGTGCAAATCCGCATTGGATCCCATTGAGCCCTATGGGTTACAGTGGCAAATGGTGATGTACGCCGGCGGTGACGGTACGCATTGCTGTGGATGTGACTGCCATTTTCTATCTGTTCACCCACTTGCCACTTGACCTTCAACAGGAGAGGACCTACACTGCAAGTGCTGCTGTGACCTGTGTCTGGAACCGACCATGGCTTGTGTCACTGGAGAAAGGGCCCCTGCCTTCACTGCTGCAGAGTTGGAGAGACTGGTGGATGGAGTACTACCCCAGTACCGAATGCTGTATGGGCCTCCAGACCAACAGGTAAATACACTATGAGCACGATGAATGGGGCATGAATGTATTGAGTTCTGTGTGTAAGGGTCTCATGTGTGGGGGGTTGGGGTAAGGGCCCTGGACAGTGTGCTGGATGTATGGTGGGCAATGTCTGTAGCTAAGGGGATGTGAGGGCTATGGTGGGCCATGAGTGTAACAGGCAGGACGGTCTGACTGATACCTTTTCCTATGTGTATTTCTCTGCAGATCAGTGCCCCTCAAAAAAAGGGTATATGGCGTGCCATCGCCAAGGACGTGCATACCCTGGGGGTGTACGGCAGGCGTAGCACCCACTGTCGCAAATGGTGGGAGGACCTGAGGCACTGGGCATGGAAGACGGCTGGGTATGGCCTCCCAATGAGGAAGGGGTGCACGTGGAACCCTGACCCCCCTGATGGCCCGCATACTGGCAGTGGCCTATCCGGAGCTGGATGGGCACTTGGGGGGCATCACAGCAGCCAGAAGGGGATGAATACAGTGCCCCAATATACTACTTGGCGTGGTGGGGTGGCATCCGGGTAGGGGATGTGGGCCTGTGGGTGCCCCTAGGCAAGGTCGGTCAGTACAGGGTAGGGCCCATGTTGGGCAGGGTCTGATGTCAACCTCCTCAAAACAAGCTAGTAGGCCTCCACTACTGGGCAGGGGTATGTGGGTCCCAGTTCTGCTGCAATTGGTGTTAGGTAGCCCTGTCCAAGGGCTGGTGACCAGCGTTGTGACTGGTAGTGCATTGTCTAGTGCGTAGGGCTGTTCCCTGTGTGTGAGTGTGTTGTGCACGCCAACGGTGTTGTTGTTGCTGCCATTGACCAAGGGTATCCTTTGTCTCGCCCCCACCTTTTTGTTTTGTCACCCTGTCCTTATGTGCATTAGCATCATCTGGCGGAGGAGCAGAGGCACCGGCGTCAGGGAGAGCTGCATCCCACAGGGCCCAGGAGGCCGAATCCACTGACGGTGAGGGCACCAGTGGGATGGAGGGTGAGCACCATGGCGGAGACTGGAGGGGACAGTTCTGACAGTGATACCTCCTCCGATGGAAGCTCCCCGGTGGTGGCAGACACCTCTGTACCCACCCCAACTACAGGTAAACCGCCACCCCTGTACCAGCACCGACCTCTCAGCAGCCCCTCAGTGTGTTTCCCGTGCCCGCTCACCCAGGAGGGTGGGCATCTCCTTCACCCCCGGTACCTCAGGCCCTGCCCCAGTTAGCCCTGCTGCCCTGAGTGAGGAGGCTATTGACCTCCTGTGATGCATTTCTGTTGGGCAGCCAACCATTGTGAATGCCATCCAGGGACTGGCAGCCCATTTGCAGCAAACAAATGCATTACTCAAGGGCATTCACTATGGCATGGCGGCCCAACAGAGATCAATCCTGGCTCTGGCCTCCTCCCTGATGGCAGCCATTGTCCCTGTTTCTAGCCTCCCCCCTCCAACCTCCTGCCCAATCCCATTCCCCTCAACCCTAACCTATCCCAAGCACACAGGCAGACCAGCATGCACCCAGGACAACACACAGGAGTGGTTCAGGCAAACACAAGCACCACACATCATCACACAGGCACTCACACATACAACTTCCAGATCCAGACATACTAACATCCACTGTCTCCCCCTCCTCCTCCTCGTCCACCTCCCTCTCAGTAGCATCTACACTCACACCTGCATATACTACATCCTCATCCACTACCACCATCACGCCCCTCACTGGCAGTCACCACCCCCAGTTCCATGCACATGTCCCCTGTGTCCTCTCCCACTGTGTCTGTGCCCCCTCCTCCCAAGGTACACAAATGCAGGCATTCAGACACCCAAGAGCCATTCACCTCACAGCAGCATCCAGCCCATGCACCTGCACCCACACACAGAAGACAGACACCTCCTACAACCACTTCCTCTTACTCCACTCCCAAACCTTCACCCTCTTCCCGCATCAATGTCCCTAAGAAGCTTTTCCTCTCCACCATTGACCTCTTCCCTATCCCTCCTCACCCTGTCCTTCACGTCAGGCCAGGGTGAAGAAAACTCAGGCAAGCACCTCAGCCACCCAGTCCAGGGGCACAGTCGTGTCCACAGCTACTGCAGGTGGGAGAGGATCCCGGGCACCAGGCAGCAACACTGACAGAGTGCCAGCACGAGGTGCATCAAGGAAGGGCAAGGAGGCACCACCAGCTACGACTAGGAAGGGCAAAGAGGCACCCGCAGCTGCTACAGGGAAGGGCAAGGAGGCACCCCCAGCTGCAACAGGGAAGGGCAAGGAGGCACCCCCAGCTGCAGGTGTGAAGGGCAAGGAGCAATCCCCGGCTGCTGACAGGCAGAGCAAGGGGCCTGGTGCTGGGACTCATTCGGAGCCCCCACCACCAACCATGGTGGTTCAGCCGTCTGAGCCTGCAGGGGATGGGCTGGAGCCTCCCCCCACCACTGCCAGCACCGCCACTAGCACCGCCACCAGCACCACTGCCAGCAGCAGCAGCCCCAGTGGGCAGCCGTCCGAGGCGTCAGGGGATGGGCTGGAGCCTCCCCCCACCAATGCCAGCACCACCACCAGCACCACTGCCAGCAGCAGCAGCCCCAGTGGGCAGCCGTCTGAGGCTGCAGGGGATGGACTTGAGCCTCCCTCCCCCACTGCCAACACCGACACCAGCACTGCCACTGCCACCACTGAGCAAGCGTCACTGCCGGCGGACAGTGTGTAGTCCTGCCTCCATGGCCCCCTGCAAATCCAGTGGGTCTGACTCACAGGTGAGAGACTGTGACCTTGCACTCACCAAGATCTGCATCACAGGGCACAGTGCCCCCTCCAGAACCAGTGGAGAAGCCATCCACTCACCGCATCCTTCCGAGGATGAAGCACACTGGGTATAATGCCCCCTCCACAACCAGTGGAGAAGCCATCCACTCACCGCATCCTTCCCAGGATGAAGCACACTGGGCACAATGTCCCCTCCAGAACCAGTGGAGAAGTCATCCACTAGAGAGACTGGCTTTGCACTCCCCAGGACCAAGCAGTTTGCAAATCACCCACTTGAGTAACTGTGGCCTTGCACTCCCCAGGACCAAGCAGTGGGCAAAGCACACACTTGAGAGACTGTGACCTTGCACTCCCCAGGACATCGCACAGGGCATGTAGGCCCCTCCAGGACCAGTGGTGTTGTACCATCTTCTGGCTGAGGTGCCCCCCTATTCCCCGTCCATCTGAGATGCCTGTGTATTTTCGACCTGATGCCCCTGTAGTGTTCTCTCCCTGTTGTTGCAAGAGTGAGGTGGGGCCTTGGCCTATGTGTTGTGGCCCTGTGGCCCACAGACATTGAGTACTGGGCAGTGTCCCTCCATTTGTAAATATGTATATATGTTTGTAATTTAATGCACTTATTAATGTTCTTTAATTGTATTATACTCACTTTCTTCCAATCATTTTGTCCTTGCATTATTCCTGAGGGGTACGGGGTGAATATGTAACGTTTATGCATCTGATTATGTGTATGGTGTTGCGTGTTGTGTTTGTGTGTCACTCTCTTTTTCCTCCCCCCTCCCTTGTGTGCTAGGCGGCAGTACTCACTGTGGTCATCTTCGCCGGCGTTCGTAATGCAGGAAAAGGTAGACGAGCATGGGAAATATGGGCAACTCGGGCTCCATGGCGTCATGGTTGTTCCTGTGTCTCCAGAGGTGAGGCCTTTGACTTCTGTGTTCTGTTTCCACTGTGCTTTTGATGTTGTTGGTACCACCCTGGAAAAGCTGGCGGATAGGCTGGTCATAATGCAGTGGGCTGTACATTGTCTTCCACCTGGCTGTTGGTGGTTACCGCCATGGTGCTTGTTGCTACCGCTGTCGTGGTGGGTGTGTTAAAGTGGCTGTCTGAGCGGTTTCGAGAGTGGTCATAATTCCATTTTTGTTACCGCCGACCTGTTGGCAGTATTACTGCAGCTTCATCACCGACCGCCACGGTTGTAATGAGGGCCTAAATTTTGTAAGTCAGTCATCATTACAATAGTATACACGGTAATCTAAAATATTTACAGCTTAATTTACAGGTGTAGATGTCTAGCCTTAACAGACACTAACGCATCTGGTTTCCTAGCACTATCTAGAACCTGTTCCTACGTATCACAATTTGATGGTTGCAGATGAGATCATGATTGGTCCCAGTGGTGAGTTCTGATCCAGGATCCACCCTGGACCTGGGGTGGGTCCCTCCTGATGGGAGGACCACAACCCCCACAACCCTTCTCAGGGAAAACTTTGTGCAGGGGGCCCACCTGCCCACCAGGATACCCACCTCGGGTGCCCTCTCAAACCCTCAGTCCTCCCCTCACAGGCCAGTTATCGTTTTGTGCCCACTGCACGTGTGGATAGTTGGCCCCAAGGACCAGATGCCAGCGATCGCTCACAACTCCCAGTGACCCGGCATGTTCACTTCAGTTCCCTGGCAGCACCATTTGGAGATTCCTGTGGCACTGCTGTCATTCTTAAGTAAGGAAAGGTAAGCCAAATTGCCCTACCAATCACAATGTCACCCCACTACAGCATACGTAATAAAATACCACATGAAACATGTTTCCACAACGGTGGCGTCGGACCTGCTAATGAAACAAGAGGTTGGCAAAAGAATTACAAATCTACAAACAATTTACTGTTGATAACATGAACAGCAGTAGAACCCGTTGCCATAGGGGAGGAGCGCGTCCATCAATGCGTATCCTCTGCTGGTGGCGAGGGGGCTCAAAAGACCCACTCGCCACCTGTGACCCCTTTTAAAGGAAGAGCCATTGTGTGCATAACATGTACGTAGCCCAGAAGCACTGAAAGTGCTTCCGGTGTCGTGCTGGCGCACAGACCAATCCATGCCCTTCTCGTTGGGGAGTCGGAATCACATTGGGCCTCTGCCCCCACCCAGGCATTTGGCCGGGCTTGACCCTTCATATGTGTGGCTTCCCCAAGATGGGGCAGCCCAGTGCATATGGCCCAGTCCTGCCAAGACCTCCATTCCCCATCCCACAGCTAGTCTCCCCAATGTCCCTTTTTTACAGTAGTCAATAATGCATATATCTTTTTGGGCTAGGAGTCGTAAATCCACGGCGTATTCAATTTGTTTAACAAAACAATACATTTTTGTTTGTAAGTCAGTCATCATTCCAATAGCATATGCAGTATCCCTTAATATTTACTGCTTAATTTACATGTGTAAATGTCTAACTTTAACAGAGATGCTAATACTCAATTCCCTGCCAGCACCCCTTGGAAAGTCCCGTGACATAGCTGTCATGCTTAAGAAAAGAAGGGTAAGCAAAATTGCCCTACCAATCATGATCTCACCCTGACACAGGCCAGTATACTTACCCTACTATCTGGCTCCCCATTCAACAGCCAAGCCACCAAGTTCTCCAAAAACATCTCATTGCCAGTCCTCAACAGGGGTGCCCCAGACTGCAAAAACAAACATTTGCCCTTTATATATCTGTGGGGTATGGTGGCCAGCTAAGCAATCTTACTGTTTATTCGTCTCCCCAACTCATTCAGAGCTCTGACCAATTCACTATCCCTCCACTGAAACCGGGGGATGATACTCATCCAAGCTAGTACTGCCTGAGTAAATCTCTTAGCCAGCCAACCGATCTCCGAGACCACCAATGCAAATAGAAGCCATCAGACAATATGAACCAAGTAATTACCACCTAGATGCAGAATGATGATGCCCGGGGGGAAATACCCCTTTGGCAGCACTGTGTCTAGTACATACAGACCTTAATTGCGTGAGCTTTAATCCTCTCTGACTATAGAAGTGAGGCGGTACCCCAACTGCAGCACCCAGGACGCAAAAACAACTCTTGCATACAGCTCCCCTACTCACCACAAATAAAAATGGCAGATGACCCAAACATCTGTGATCCTGTTTGCTCCTATGTGAACCGGAGCCTTCAGGACCTCCAACCGATGACTCCACTCCCTGCACATGATACTTATATTCAGAGAAGAAGAAGAGTGGGAGAAGACAAAAGAAGAATAAGCCAGAGAACTTAAGATATTTGTAATCTCACAAAATGTTTGTAACAGTCAGAAGACCACCTTCCGATCCTTCGCACAGCTGCGCCAGGGAGGCCCATTGCCATCACTGCAGTGGCGGTCCCAATTCTAAAGGAACAGATTCAAACTCAGAAGAGCCACAACCCGTCGCCCACAGGACACCCTTTCGTATCCTGGAGAACTGGTACCTGGTCAGGCGGGTCCCATCAGCGTGGACTAGAGTGGGCCCCCCCACCTTGAGGCTGATGCGTCATGAACAGTTCGAAGTTATGGACAGGACAGCACTCATTACTAAGGGCCCTATATGCATTAGGACATGTTCACCCCGACCTAATTTAACCTTATAAAGAGGGATGTTAATCACTAGGGACCAAGCCCCCTCCAGACTCTGGATGTCTGCTAGCTGCAGCACCCCCTCAGTATCTTTCTTGCTGCTGGCCACCAACTCACTCAGCCAGAGAACTGCATAAAAGGCAAGGGTAATGCTGCCCTCAATTGGCTGACCTCACTCGGGGAGCCACATATGCTTCTAAGAAACTAGAGAATTGAGGCCAACTTGACCGTATCAATGGGGCACCTATTGTCCAGTCTAGTCCCTTCAAGACACTGCCAACCCGTCAAGGCCTTCCTCACTAAGAAACACTTAGGGGCATATTTACAAGCCCCTTTCTCCTCCTTGTGCCACCGTAGTGTCATTTTTTTTATGCTAAGGAGGTGTTAAGAAGGTCACCGCAGTGCACCTTATTAACAAAGTGGCACAATGTATGCATTGCGTCACTTTGTAACCCATTGCACCACATTATACCTGCGCCAGGTATAATGTGTGCAAGGAGGGGTGTTCTCATGCAGGAAGGCCCAAAAAATGGTGCAGTAAAACTTACAGGATTTCTCTGCGCCATTATTTCCATCATTTTCTTCGCCTGCTCAGGGCAGGCATTAAAGTGACGCTCCCATAATAACCTATGGGCTTTTGCGTCAATAAATGACGGTAATGTGGTGTAAAAAAAGTATAAATCAGGGCCTAAGTACCTGGGGAGGGAGCTTTGCAGAATTTCAACTGGTCATTCTTGCTTTTTTGGTGCTCTTCTCTCTGGACTTTTATAACACTTTGGGGCTCATTACGTGTTTGGTGGACTGACGGTAAGACCTCTGCAGTAGCAGCTGAGCAGCTGCCAAAAGACCCCCAGGTTGGCGGTCATACAGACCACCGTATTACGAGTTACAGAGGCAGGACCTCAGAAAACCTGCCAAAATGCCAGCACTGCCAGGACTCTAAAAGGCGGGAAAGAGGCGGTTCCACTACCAGCACCACCAGCCCATCAGAAATCCTCTGAACCAATTGCAACCCACAAATTACAATGGCGGGTCTCCCATGGCGGAAAACCAATGTCGGTGCAAACTGCGGCGGTCTACACAGTAATACACTACACCACATTGGATAGTTTGAATTCCACACACCTGACATACATCCACACCTGACACATCTACGAACTGCACTATAAAACACACCCCTTCACACGCCACAATCCTTTGCTTAAAAAATGCCATACGTAGCTAGACAGAGGCCACACACCGAAGTTAGGATCCATTCAATAGGCACCCCTCACCACTCCAAATACCACTCATCCCACACCTGCACATCATACATATCACACAATATTTCCTTCACACATCAGGAACCACCCGCCACCCACTCACAACAGAGCACCACACCTCATCACCTGATTTTTTGTACCTTTTCATGTCATCCACCACTACCATGTCCCCACAAAAACATCCCCCGTTACAGACGAATTGAGGGTCATGGTGGACGAAATCATAGTCAACAGGGTGAATGCTGTAGGCAGCTATCCACGCACAAGGGAGGACATCAGGAAGAGGTGGAATGACCTCAGGGGGAAGGTATGTTCCATGGCTGCCAGGCACCAGCTAGCGGTCCGCAAGACTGGCAGTGGACCCCCACCTCCTCCCCCAATGTTCACACCATGGGAGAAGATCTTGGACATCCTGCATCCTGAGTGCTTGACAGGAATACCTGGGTAAGTGGAGTCGGGTATGTCACAACAATGGAAATGTCACCCCAAAGTTCTGTCCTACATGCTCAATGATCACCTTTTAGCATCTTAACAGCCAACACACTTATCACCCCTGTGTCCAACTCTCCAAATACTCTTCCCTTCCATACCACATGTCAACTAATCTCACCTGGGTGCACAGTGTCTGTGTATGACAAGGTAGTACAAGGACTGACAGCACTACAACTCTCAGCAGGCACTGTTCTACCAGTAAAAAAAACAGAACAGTGTACCTCAATGATGATAGCCCTACATGTCAATGACACAATCAACTCAACGCACCTGATGGACCCACGTTTTTACAGTCTAGGGCAATGACAGCAATGCTATAGGCATCTGCCTGTACAATACCACCAACACACAGCTGCTGCTGTGTCCTCTGCAAAAATGGCCCTCTTACCTCCCTTCACCCATTGCGAGATACTCACTTGGGGGGAACACACATATCTGCAGTGTGCTGTATCAGGTGTATCCTGATATATATGGGCAGGTAGAATGGTTACTCCTAAACTGATGGACAGGTCAGTGTCCACTTTACATTCTGTAGCAGTATGGTGACTCAATACTTAACTACTGTCAACTGGGAGGTACCATGAACACCATCAAGCTACACAGCTGCCAAGAAGTGTCTATCAACAGGCCTCCAACTGCCAAGCTAATCTGATATCCTGTAGCAATGTGTGTGACCTAGGAAGTCCCTGTATTCCATATAGCTGTACCTCAGATTTGAAAGCAGGTGTCACTCATGGGCGTAGGAAGTGTGAGGGACGTAGGAGATGTATCCCCCCAGATTTTGAAGTGTGGGGCAGATGGGGGACCAGGGTGGGGGGACAAGGGGACAAAATAATTTCCCCTCTCACTTAGCGCTTCTTAAAATGGCCCTGTTTGCTGATGGCTGTCCTGCCATCCTCAGACATACCACCACCTGCAACCTTGAAGACGAGCCCTGCAGGATAATGAGGAAAACTCCTCCAGGCTAGAAAGGAGTCTACCCTACCAAGAAGTCAGGCCCCAGTAAAATATGGCAAATTCAACCTGATGTGTTTTGCCATTTTCAGAAGTGCTTGCACACACTTTCAGATGCGCTTTTATTCCTTCTGGGCAGCATGAAAGAGAGCTTTCTGATTTGAAATTTCTGCTGGTCCAGGACAAAGGTTAAAACTAAGGGGCCATCAAGCCTTCTTATGTTTGATTATTCTAGCTGGAAGCTGTCTGGAGCCTCACACCTAGCTGCTATTTAGGAAACAGAAGCACACAGCTTGCTATTACTTCACAGGTACCTAAGAGAGACATGGTTTTCACTTTGTTCAGTCCCTGCATATAAGAGATAGGTATGCACTGTAAAAATGTCAGATGTGTTGGTCTGACCCAGTATTTACACAAACAACAATTTGAATACCACTATTTAGTTTTATTTCTTTTAAAGCGCTACTCAACACAATGCAGGGTGTCCAAACACTTTACATCATACAAATTTTTATTATTCCCTAAAATATACTGGGCACACAAAGATCTCTTTAGCTGATGCCTTAACCCCCACAAGATATTTAAAAATGCAGACTTTGCACCAATCAAGCAGAACTGATTTATTGCCACATTTCTCCTTTATGCCAATTTCTTTGTGGAACAGTCTCTAGTAAATACATTTATAAATTGAGGCCCAGATTTTGTGTCAAGGTTTCCTAACTTTTTGGGAACAACCACAAAGCAAAATCTATTTTTTTTAATATAGTAATGCGCATAAGTGTACTTATGATAGACCTGCTAAACATATGACTTGAGGAGTTAAGTTCTGATGCCACTTTCTGAGAGGTCATGGGTGGTGATGCCAAGTGCAATGTCAGCGCCATAATGTCATGCGTTATGATGTCACTTGCATACTGCCTAACTTGGTTAGTCACCCCACTTCTTTTTTTTTTAGAACTTATGCCCTGAGTATTTGTAGTTGCTTAGGATCACAACATTTAGTGAAACAGGGAAGGTGAGATTTTACCTTTTAACACTATGGGGGTCATTACAACATTGGCGGTAAAAGGCGCTTACCGCCGTGCAGAAGACCGCCAATACACTGCTGCGGCTGCGGAATTCCGCCACAGCTATTATGACCCACATCTCGGAATCCGCAGAAATTCTGACACCCACACAACACCGCCACACCAAAGGTCAATGATAAACTGGTGAAAACAAAACCTCCACCTCCACGCCAACAGAAACACGCCCATGCTATTACGACCCACGAATCCCCGCGGCGGTCTTTCAACCGCGGTATTCCATTGGCGGTACACACCGCCGCGCTCAAAATACACACACATCTCCAAAACACCACCACATTGGACAATTCAAAATACACACACCTGATACACATACAAACACCACTCCCACACACCCAACACAATATAAAACACACACCCACATCACCCACAAACCCCTACGACCTGAAATTAGAGACGAAGGCCAGAGAGACTGCACAGCCAAGACAACACCACCATACAGAGGCACACAACACCATCACCCAACCCACACCCATGCACAAAACACCACACACCACTACACATCACCACACACATCAACACTCACACCGCCCCACACATCACACACACCACCCCATGTCACGCCAAAGACACCCCCGCTTCTCCGAGGAGGAGCTCCGGGTCATGGTGGAGGAAATCATCGGGGTAGAGCCACAGCTATTTGGCTCACAGGTACAGCACACATCAATAGCCAGGAAGATGGAGCTATGGCAAAGAATCGTGGACAGGGTCAACGCAGTGGGACAGCATCCAAGAAATCGGGAGGACATCAGGAAGAGGTGGAATGACCTACGGGGGAAGGTGCGTTCAACGGTCTCCAGGCACAACATTGCGGTTCAGCGGACTGGCGGCGGACCCCCACTTCCTCCCCCACAACTAACAACATGGGAGGAGCAAGTCTTGGCCATCGTGCATCCTTAGGGCTTCGCAGGAGTCGGTGGAGGATGGGACACTGGTACCTCAAATCTTAACTATCATAGCCCTCACCCTACCTGCATGCTATCACACACCCCCACCCTCACACCCTCCCCTATCACCCCAAACCCTCACTAATGTACTAATAACACAAATCACACATCCCAACACCAAGCCCTGCATGACACAACTAAGCATGGACACCCAGCACTAAAGCATGCCCACTGCACACACCCATACAACCCCCTAAACCACCATCACACAAGCTCCCACACAGGAATGCTTGCACTGGGGTACACGCACACCCACCCATTGCACACCATTACACACACACATGCAATAATCATGCTCTTATGCCCCTGCAGGAACCCGAAGGACCGTCACCACACCAGAGGGTTCAGACAACACCACTCCACCCCCAGAAGAGGCCCACAGTGACAATAGCAGCTCTGCCCTACTGGATCCTGATGACCAGCCCGGACCATCGTGGGCCTCGGGACAGTCGGTTCCCCTTGCACAGGCACAGCCCAACAACGACCTTCCACCCTCTGGTAACACCAGCACAGCACCCACCCAGCGGGCCCAAACCTCCCTACCCAGGACAGGTCAATCAGCGGTGTGTCCACCACTACAGGGAACCCAGGGTAACCCACCACCCCAACAACAACAGGGACCTGGGGGCAGTGGTAGTGGGCACACGGTCCAGGGGACGGAGGCACACGAACACAGGGGAACTGGGAAGGCTGCTGTGCGACAGGGGGCGGACAGGCCAAGGGAACCCACTCTCCACGAGGCCCTATCCTCCATCATGGGAGCATACCACCACTCCCAGGAGACGATGGTGACGGTCCTGGACAAGTTGCAGGAGACCCTGCGCCTGCAGGAGGAACAGTATTTGGGGTTCAGGGAGGAGCTCAGGACCATCAGCTCCGCCCTGGGCACCATCGTAGGGGTGCTGAAGGACATACAGCAGACCTTGAGGGACACCGTGGCACTCCAAGGGGCCCCTGACACTAGCCAGGACGATGAACTGCCCACCACCTCCGCCGGCCCTAGTGGACAGGACGCCCCGCTACAGGACCACCACACCAGCACCCCACCCCCTGCAGACGGACAACCACCACGCAAGCGGTCCCTGAGATCCAGGAACAGGACTGAGCAAGATGGCAAGACCCCCGCCAGGAAATGAGACCACCCTGTTTGTCCTCCCACTGTCCCACCTTGTTACCCTGTCCATACTTAAACTGCCCCAGCTCCACTTCCTATGCCCAGATGGGCAGTGCACCTGTGAGACTAATAGACTGGACTCTGCCATGGACATTCCTCCACCATCACCCCTCACCATTTTAGCACCCCCTCCAATAATTAGCACTTCAATAAACACCCTTGAAACACAAAACAATCTGGAGTCAGTCTGTGATTTAGTAAATATGTATTATCAATGACAGTGTCATAATGCGTTTCCTATTGTAAAGCTAACATACCTATGTCACAAATCACAAGTCCTTGAAGGATGCAAGCAGATGACACGTTGGTAACCACACCTGTGAAACAGTAATGGAAAGGTACAACTCAGTTACCAAATAGTGGTTGAAACCGACAGACAGGATAGAGGTAGACCTGTGAAAGTTAAGGTAATGTTAAACATGAAAATGTTCTCACCTGTGTGTCACTGGAAATATTGCTGTATGACTGACTCCCTGTTGTCGTTGTCTTCTTCCTCAGCTTCCTCCTCATCACTGTCCACAGGCTCCACAGGCTCCACAGCTGCTACAACACCGTCATCTGGATCATCCTCCTGCAGAAAAGGCACCTGGTGTCGCAAAGCCAAATTATGAAGCATGGAGCAGGCAATGATGATCTGGCACACCTTTTTCGGTGAGTAGAATAGGGATCCACCTGTCATATGGAGGCACCTGAACCTGGCCTTCAGGAGGCCGAAGGTGCGTTCGATCACCCTCCTAGTCCGCCCATGGGCCTCATTGTACCGTTCCTCTGCCCTGGTCCTGGGATTCCTCACTGGGGTCAATAGCCAGGAAAGGTTGGGGTAACCAGAGTCCCCCAATAGCCATACACAGTGCCTCTGGAGTTGACCCATCATATCAGGGATGCTGCTATTCCGCAGGATGTAGGCGTCATGCACAGAGCCAGGGAACATAGCATTTACCTGCGAGATGTACTGGTCTGCCAAACAGACCATCTGAACATTCATTGAATGATAACTCTTCCTGTTCCTGTACACCTGTTCACTCCTGTGGGGGGGTGACCAGAGCTACATGGGTCCCATCAATGGCACCTATGATGTTGGGGATATGTCCAAGGGCATAGAAGTCACCTTTAACTGTAGGCAAATCTGCCACCTCAGGGAAAATGATGTATCTCCTTACGTGTTTCAGCAGGGCAGACAACACTCTGGACAGCTCGTTGGAAAACATAGGCTGGGACATCCCTGATGCCATGGCCACTGTTGTCTGAAAAGACCCACTTGCAAGGAAATGGAGCACTGACAGCACCTGCACGTCAGGGGGGTTTCCAGTCGGATGGCGGATTGGTGACATCAGGTCTGGCTCCAACTGGGTACATAGTTCCTGGATTGTGGCACGGTCAAACCGGTAGGTGACGATGACATGTTGCTCTTCCATTGTCAACAGGTCCACCAGCGGTCGGTACACCGGAGGATTCCGCCATCTTCTCACATGTCCCAGCTGACGGTGCCTACGAAGGACAACAGCGACGAATCAGTCATTATTCCTCCAGGTATGTACCCACAGTTACACACAAGACTACACCACTCACAAATCCCTTCCTGTATGTGTGTTGAGTGTAGGCCTAGCTATGTGTGACGCAGAGGTAAATCAAGCCATGTGGGCCCCTGAAATGGCGGCTGCCTGACCTCTAAACTGGGACAATGGGATTGTGGGGTAACTGCGCTGGCGTTGCACACCGTTGCTGTAGGTGGTCGTAGACCGCGGCGCAATGCTGCATTGGTTAACATTGGACCCTATGGGTCCCAGGAGCCAATGAACAGGTGCGCCGGCGGTGATGATGCGCACCGCCGCGGACGTGACCGCCGCGGACGTGACCGCCATTTTCTATCTGTTCAATCACTGGATACCTGACCTTCGACAGGAGAGGACCTACACTGCAAGTGCTGCTGTGACCTCGGTCTGGAAGCGACAATGGCTGCTGCGTCTGGGGAAAGGGCCCCTGCCTTCACTGCACAGGAGTTGGAGAAACTGGTAGACGGGGTCCTCCCCCAGTACACGCTACTCTACGGTCCTCCAGACCAACAGGTTAGTACACAGGGAGCACGTTGTATGGGCTAGGCCTGGCTGAAGAGGGCTGGTTGGATGAGGGAAGGGGGCAGAGTTCATACAACATTTATGCATGGGAATGAATGGGCCACATGGCCAGAGTAGGGAGGGGGCCACTCACATCGACGGTGCAGTTGGTAATGACTGTTCCTCTTTCCTTGTGCATGTCATGTAGGTCAGCGCCCACCAGAAGAGGGACATTTGGCGTGCCATCGCCAAGGAGGTCCGGACCCTGGGGGCCCAGCAGAGACGGGGCACCCACTGCCGGAAAAGATGGGAGGACATTCGCCGCTGCAGCAAGAAGACGGCGGAGGCTCAGCTGGGAATGGCCTCCCAATGTGGGAGGGGTGCCCGTCGCACTATGACCCCCCTGATGTTCCAGATCCTGGCGGTGGCCTACCCGGAGTTGGATGGGCGCTTGAGGGCATCACAGCAGACACAAGGGGGTGAGTACTCTCTCATTGTGTGGACTTTGCGCGCAGTGGTGGGGTCTGGGTGGGGGAGGAGGCCTGTGGGTGTACCTAGGCTAGGGTGAGTTTCGTAGGCTAGGCCCCTCCGTAATGCAGGCCATGTGGCACTCTACCCCACCTCAGCAGAGTGCCAAGTACAGGTATAGTTGCCCCTGTGGCATCCATGTGTGCAGATGTCCACCATAGCCATGTAGGCCATATCCCAGAGATTGCATGTGCAGAGGACAGGAGCACGGCGTAATGCAGGGGGCTGCTGTGTCTGTCTTGTCCGCCAACGGTAGCGTATGGCATGCACTAAAACTCTCTTTCTTCTGTCTCCCCCCCCCTTTTTCTGCTCTCCCTGTCCTTTTGTACATCAGCATCATCAGGCGGAGGTACAGTGGCACCGGAGCACGAGGGAGCTGCATCCCACATGGCCATGGAGGGCCACACCACGGACTCAGAATCCACCAGTGGGACGGAGGGCGAGGGGAGCTTCACGTCGGCCACCGGATCACCAAGCAGCGACACAGACTCGTTCGCCGATGGGGGCTCCCTTGTGGTGGCGTAACCATCTGTGAGCCCCACTTCTACAGGTACAGCCGCCACCTCCCCTACCAGCACCGCCCTCCCAGCAGCCCCTCAGCGTTCGCCCTGTGCCCGCTCACCCAGGAGGGTGGGCTTCGCCCCAGGCACCTCAGCACCTGCCCCTGTCACCCCAGCTGCCCTCAGTGAGGAGGCCATTGACCTCCTCAGGTCACTCACTGTTAGATTGCTACCATTGTGAATGCCATCCAGGGTGTAGAACGAGAGTTGCAACACGGTAATGCATTCCTGGAGGGCATTCATTCTGGTCAGGCTGTCCTTCAGCGAACCCTGCAATCTCTGGCCTCAGCACTGATGGCAGCCATTGTCCCTGTGTCCCATTGGTTTGATAAGGATCCTATTTAATCCTCCCCATCCAACCTCCTCCACCCAGACCCAATCTCCTGTACCCCAGCCCATCCCAAGCACACCTACAGACCAGCATGCACACAAGTCAGCACACACAAGTAGCTCAAGCAAACTGAAGCACCACACAACCCACAGGCACTCACGCAAGCCTCACCCACGTACAGACACAGCAACATCCACTGCCTCCACTGTGTCCCCTCCTCCTCTTCTCCCTCATCCCTCCCAGTCTCGTCTACACACACACCTGCATGCACCACATCTACAGGCACCAGGAATCGCACAAGGAGACCAAGCACCACGAGCCGCTCACCTGCACTCACCACCTCCACTGCCATTTACACGTGCCCTGTGTCCTCTCCCAGTGTGTCTGTGACGCCCCCTCCCAAAGTACACAAACGCGGGCACCCACACACCCAACATCCATCCACCTCACAACAGCCTCCAGTACCTGCACTTGCACTCAAAACACCTAAAGTGACACCTCCGACAACCACCTCCTCTTCCTCCACTCCCAGACCCCCTCCAACTACCCATCCCAGTGTACGTCAGAAACTGTCCCTGTGTAAAGTTGACCTTTTTGCTCCTACCCCCCCCTCCAATTCATCAGTCCCGTTGTAGCGCCTCAGTCAAAAAGCCTCCAATACCAGTGGTGCCTGTTCAAGGTTTGTGGAGTGCACCGGCCACCAGGGCAGGCAGTGTGACCCGGAGCCAAGGCACTGGCAGCCCACCCCCTGTAAAGGCTCCAAAATTGGAGATTGGACGACGGGACCGTGTGAAGACTCCTGGTGGGAAAACAACTCACATGGGTTCCAAGGGGATTGGAGAGTCAGCTGTGACTCCACCTAAGGTGGGGAAGGGCCAGAGGAAGTCTGCCCAGCCTGTTGTGAGTGTCACAGCGGAGAAGGGCGCCATCATTCCCGGCGGTCGAGACCCAACCGCCAGCACCGTCGTCACTGGACAGGAGGCCACCGCCAGAGTCACAGCCCAGGAGGGCCCAGGTATCGTCAATGGTCAGGAGACCACCGCCGGAGTCACAGCCCAGGAGGGCCCAAGTATTGTCACTGGTCAGGAGACCACCGCCGGAGTCACAGCCCAGGAGGGCCCAGGTATCGTCACTGGTCAGGAGACCACCGCCGGAGTCACAGCCCAGGAGGGCCCAGATATCGTCACTGGTCAGGAGACCACCGCCGGAGTCACAGCCCAGGGGGGCCCAGGTATCGTCACCGGTCAGGAGACCACCGCCGGAGTCACAGCCCAGGAGGGCCCAAGTATCATCACCGGTCAGGAGACCACCGCCGGAGTCACAGCCCAGGAGGGCCCAAGTATCGTCACTGGTCAGGAGACCACCGCTGGAGTCAGTGTCCAGGAGGGCCACGGCTGCCACAGCCCTAGTGGGCTATGATGGAACGTCATGCCACACACCAATGCCCAGTGCAGGGAACGTCATGCCACACACCAATGCCCAGTGTAGGGAATGTCATGCCACACACCAATGTCCGTACCAGAACCGCCATGGCAAAGCACCGCTGAACAGGGCAAAGACCGCCATGGCAAAGCACCGCTGAACAGTCCAAAGACCGCCATGGCAATGCACCGCTGAACAGGGCAAAGACCGCCATGGCAAAGCACCACTGAACAGGGCAAAGACCGCCATGGTGGAGACCGCTGAACAGGGCAAAGACCGCCATGGCAAAGCACCGCTGAACAGTCCAAAGACCGCAATGGCAAAGCACCGCTGAACAGGGCAAAGACCGCCATGGTGAAGACCGCTGAACAGGGCAAAGACCGCCATGGCAAAGCACAGCTGAACAGGGCAAAGACCGCAATGGTGAAGACCGCTGAACAGGGCAAAGACCGCCATGGTGAAGACCGCTGAAAAGGGCAAAGACCGCCATGGCAAAGCACCGCTGAACAGGACAAAGACCGCAATGGTGAAGACCGCTGAACAGGGCAAAGACCGCCATGGTGAAGACCGCTGAACAGGGCAAAGACCGCCATGGCAAAGCACCGCTGATCAGGGCAAAGACCGCCATGGTGAAGACCGCTGAATAGGGCATGCACCGGGTAGGAATGAATAGACCGCCACATCAGGCATCCTTATCCCATGTGCAGCTGGGACAGTGACAGGACAGGAACTTTCATGGGGAGACTCATCCAGTCTGGGCACCAGTCCCCCCCAGAACCAGTGGAGAATGTTATCGACTTGTGAGACTGTGGCTTTGCACTCCCCAGGATGGCACAGTGGGCAAACCACCCACTGTAGAGACTTGTGAGACTGTGGCTTTGCACTCCCCAGGATGGCACAGTGGGCAAACCACCCACTGTAGAGACTTGTGAGACTGTGGCTTTGCACTCCCCAGGATGGCACAGTGGGCAACCCACCCACTGTAGGGACTTGTGAGACTGTGGCTTTGCACTCCCCAGGATACATCAATGGGCATGGAGCCCCGTCGTGGGTCTGGCTTTGCAGTAATCCGGCTGAGGTGCCCCCCCTTCCCTTCCCCCTGAGGTGCCTGTAGTATTTCTATCTGATGCCCCAGCAGTGTTCTCTCCGATTGCGGTCAGGTATCTTTTGTGGGCCTCGCCCATGCATTTTTTGACTGTTGGTGCACGGACATTGTTATGTACATATCTGCACTACTTCTCGTAATGTATATATTTCTGACTGAATTTCCTATATATCTGTATATTTTTGTAAGACATGTATATTGCTACATTACAATGTTTGAACGGATTTCGCTTTGTCTTTTCATTCTTCCGGGGGGATTGTAGGTTGTTACTGTGATTTTTGTGGATGCATTGGTGTGTATGTTGTATTATGCGAGGTTGGGGGTGGGGGTCGGGGTGTTTGGTGGGTGTCCCCCTAACTTTTGCCTCTCCCATGTCGTAGGTGCAGTACTCACCGTTGTCTTCGGCGCCTACGTAGATGATGGTCGTAGAGGAGCAGAAAGACAAGGGCAGGGAGTATTTGGAGTTCCGGGTCCATAGAGTCCTCGTTCCTTGTGGGATGTGTTGAGGTGAGCGTTTTCCCATTGCAGAAACTGTTTCCGCCGTGTTTTTATCCACAGTGAATCCGCCCCGGAAAAGGTGGCGGATTGGCGGGTTGTGATACTATGGGGGGTACATTGTCTTCCGCCTGTCTGTTGGCGGTGACCGCCGTGCTGCTTGTCTGTACCGCTGTGGCGGGCGGTGTGTTAAAGTGGCTGTCTTTGTTGGCGATTTCCGCCAGGGTCATAATTCCCTTTTTTTCCCCACCGCACTGCTTGCGGTATTACCGCAGCTTTAACACCGTCCGCCAGGGTTGTAATGACCCCTATATGATTTAGCTACTAGAAGGGTATCTCTTTCTAACATTTACACCTAACATAGATCCGCCCGGAGTGCAGACGTAAAGATACTACTTGTAAATCCCCTTTGTGAATTCCCACAATTTGGATTAAAGTGTGGCTGACAGGGAGAAGCCACGTTTCATTTTGGGCAGTTTTCCTAGCATTATTTTATTAGTTATGTTGCTGTTATTGTTACATACTTAAGCATAATGAAGAATATTATCTTTTCTGTATTTAACATTCTCATTCTCTATAATTTATTTTAATTAATTTTCAATTTTTATGAGTAGAGACAGAAAAAAATGGCAAATAAAGAATAAAAGTTACATGAGGACACATTGGTGATAGTCAGGGTCACTAGATTCATGCATCAAGAGAGGGCCAAATTATGTGGCCGGGTTGACTAAGTTATGCAGCAAGAAGAGGCAAATTATGCAACAGAATGTGAAACATTTTGTGATAGTATTTCATTATTTTGTAATTTTACATTTGTTAACACTCCCTGGGCTTAGGTTTCACCTCATTAGTACCAGCGTAACACCTAAATATAGCAACAAGCAAAAGAAAGGTTAGCAGACAACTTTTGCAAAGGTACCATCCACTGTGGACCAACTACGCGTTGCTTCGCTTTTAGTAACTTTTGAACAGTTTTTGTTTAAATCTGCATACTATGCAGCAGATGATGGATTTTGTGGCAAATGCGGCAAATCCATAATTATGCCAAAAACAGTGCAGCACACAATCGCATAATTCCAGTGGCCTTGGTGATAAGCAACCCAGGCATCAGCAATACAGTGTTCGTATAAATGCATTTGAATACATCTGCACACATTTCATAATGTTACAGGACAAAACATTGAGTGCAGTCGTGGCCCATAACAGCGTGTGTAAAAGGCCACAAATAGCAAGATACAGTTTGACTGTCACAGTGGTTAGATGATATATTGTATTCTAGCCTATCAGATCTCTGAGTAGTGGCAGCATTTATTTAATGGGCATTGAATCCTTACTTTGATGTGTGGGTTATGCCAGAGGAGGTCGATGGTGCAACATCCTCATCTTCAGCAATGTGGAATAAAAAGGTACATAGAAGATCTCATATGTCTCTGGGTCTCATGGAAGTTGTAATTCTGCGTACATTTTAATCTGTTACAGAACGCAAGACCTCTTAGTCAATCTTCTGACGTGTATCATAATTGGCTCATCATGAATGTTCCATTTCACACAGCGCCCCTTCAAATGATGTAGGGGTGGTGGAATGCGGACAGGTCTGGGAGAAGGGGGTTATGGAGGTTCAGTATGCAGGTTCACCAAGCTTTGCATGAGGTTATAACTTTCAATACACAGTTCTTAATATAAGGCTTAAAGTACCCCCTGACATACTGTATAAGGGCATTGCAAGTCACAAAGGAGTTCCATAAAAATATATAGGAACGAGGCTGAAGGCTGAGTTCATTCAGTGGAAGTTGTCTGGTTTGCTAAAGACATTTAGGGGACATTTAGAAAGCTTCCATGGGAATGTATTTCACCCACTGCTTATCTTTGGCTTTGTGCTTTGTAACTCACATTTGCTTGGTTTCTATTTGCTAGCTGAATTTGATTTAGGCTGTCCAGCTTGAGGTCCCCCCCCCCGCAGAGCATTTCTTGTTTACTGTATCCTTCCACCAGTGTTCGATGTCTGTAAACAGGCCTTTAAATATTGTTCTTATCTTTTTTTCACTTGCTGTATGTTCAAAGACCAAGGTCAAATGACAGGCTCTGTCTTCCCATGGAGTTTGGTGTTTAATTTGTTTCCTCTGGCTTCAAAGTGTAAGGACTTATATAACAATCATGCTCGCTACTGGGAGTGTGGTGGAACAAAGCTTTAGGATGCAATTTATTTCTACCACACAACAAACTTTAAATGTCAGTAAATGAAATGTGCAGACACTTAAGAATATAAGGGCCATATGTACAACCCTGAATTTTGCGACTTGCCATTGCGAGTCACAAAACTGTATGTACAACAGTGTACTTCACACTGTGTGTGATTCCCAATGGGGTCACAAATGACCTACCTCATGAATATATTCATGAGGAAGGTCGCAATTTGCGACCGCATTGGGAATGGCAGCACTCACAGGGATGGTGGCCTGCTGGGGTCAGCAGACCACCATGTCTGTGACTGCTTTTAAATCAAGCAGTATTTTCTTTAAAATGCAGCCCATTTTTCTTAAAGGAAAATGGAATGCATTTCGAAAGCAAAAATGAAAAGTTTTATTTTCATTTTTTCAGAGCAGGCAGTGGTCTGTGGGATTGAATGGATTGAGGCTACAAGGGATACAGCTGGCCAGGATACCATCTCCCAAGTCTTGGAAGCCTACCAACAGACCCAAAGCCTGATGGGCCAGGTACTTACCATGATGAGGGAGAACAAGCAGCTGCAGAGGGAAGACCACCAGGTAGTGGGAGGCCCACAATGTCAACATGGCCTTCCTAACAGGGGGGCTGACAGACATTAACACCACTCTGAGTAGGTTATGTCCACCACAGCAGACCCCATCCATTGGCCATGTTACATCAGGCCCCTCTACATCTGTGGCAGCCAGTGGAATAGAGGCTCTGTAAGGGGAAGGACATGCCTTAGACACCCCTGCCTCTGTATTTGAAGAACCCCCCGCAAGTGTGGATGTCCACCTAAGCATCCAAGAGGAGCAGATGCCAAGACTTCAACCGCTGCCACGAAGAGATCCTCTACGCATTGGTTCCCCTTGTGTGTGAAAGATACACCCTGGTGAATGTTTTACCAAATTCCAAAGGCACAAGGACACTGGACTTGAGACTCCAAATGTTGCTGCAGCTACCCTGATGATTACATCCACCATGACTCAACCCTTTACTGTTTGCACAAAAGATTTAATTCCATTCCTTTCACCTACTTGTGCACATGTAAATAAACACAACTAACCATGTATCTTGGTTCAGAATAATTTATTTGCTTTATTAAATAGTAAACTGTGAAAATTGTTGTAAACACATGATATTCACATATGTTCCCATTCTCAAAATTTCCAGCTCACATGTACAGTTGAATCTGGGTCTGATACATGTACAATTGTACAAATGGACACACTCCCTTTCCCATTTAGTGCACTTGTTAGCACATAGGTTGACAACATGCCAAATATCACACAGGGCAGTATAGCCACACAATGTAAAGCTTCTGCAGAGGTGTAAAAACAAGAACCCACAGACTACTGACGTTAGGGACATGTCAGTGTTTGGCTATTCAAATAGACAAACAGATTGGTTAAATATTTCATCAGATAAAGCTTTATCACATTCACATACCTCCCAAATAACCATACCCCATATTACTTACAGAGGTCATTACAACTGTCCCCAGTCATGGAACCTTCCACCTACCATGACCAGGTACCTGTAGTCATGCTACTCACCTACGTCAGACTTGACATGCATGCACAGTGGCCTGCAATGAGGAAACACAGTGACAGCTACGTACAAGTTAAATAGGATCCTTATCAAACCAATGAGAAGGTTAAGGTGATGGAGTACACAGGATGGCATGTGTCAGAGACACAAGGCCATACATATGACACCACTGGACCGAGACAACATGGCACACAGGTCCATTGTCTGGAACAGTATATTACCATCCCACTGTCCTGACAGTCTGGACATGGAACTCAGACAAAACCAATTTGATGTCATACAGTACCTGGATCTATCCATGTTCACTTCACATGTCAGACCTGAAAATCCCACTAGCCTGTGACACAATTTAGATTTGACCAAATGAGAATGACCTTGTGAAGAAATGTACACAGTAAACATGTAATACAAAAGATATAGGCAGGTAATGGAAATGAAGACCCATAAAGACATGTTCCAAACACAATTGTCACACTGACTGTGCAGTGTCACAAACAATAACAAATGAGGCCATCAGGATAGCACAACTCTATGTACAAGTTTGCATGCACACCTGAGCTATGTACTGCTAAGCAACTAATCAGCTGTCTGATCGTCCTACTAAGACCCTTCACAAACATCTCAAAGCCCCCCATATACCCACTGACTAAAGCATTATACATAACAAAACACACAGTCAGTGATCTGCACAGCTGTCTCCACCTTCATTTGCATCACTGTCATCCTCACTTGGCAATTCTACATTCTCACCCGCTGGAACTACTAGGTCTCCCTCATCTGGTATATATGGGATCTGACATCTCAGGGCGAGATTGTGGAGCATGCAGCAGGCAACACTGATTTTGCTAATTTTAGCGGGTGAGTAGAGGAGGGCTCCACCTGACTTGTCAAGGCAACAAAATCTGGCCTTTAGGAGCTCGGACGTCCGCTCCATGACACACCTTGTCCTTCCGTAGGCCTCATTGAAGCAAACTTCCCCTGGAGTGGTTGAATACCTCATGGTGCCTATGAACAGGGACAGTTTGGGTAGTCAGAATCCCTTGTAACCGTTACATGTGTGCAGACATTAATATTGGACATCCTTGCATTTAGCAGCAGACATCAGATACTCACACTTATCATCTATATGACTTACCAACAAGCCAGGCCCTCTCTGCATAGCATTGTGTCATCATCTGTGGGATATTGCTGTTCTGCATGATGAAGGCATCATGAACTGAACCCGGGTACTTTGCACATACTTGGGAAATATAGAGGTCTACCAAACAGACAACTTTGATATTTATGCCATAGAAGTTCTTCCTGTTCCGATACACCTGTTCATTGCCACTTGGAGGAACTAAGGCTACATGGGTTCCATCAATGGCTTCCACCACATGTGGGATGTGTGCCAAAGCATACAAATCTGCCTTCACATGGGCCAAATCCTCACGTTGTGGAAATCTGATGTAGCTGTCAAGGTGTTTTAACAATGCAGAGAGTACATCCTTCAAGACCTGACTTAACATAGGCTGGGACATGCCTGCAGTTAGGACCATGGTATTCTGAAAGGACTCTGTTGCTAGAAAATGCTGCACTGACATGACTTGTACAATGGGTGGTATGCTATTTGGATGACAAATGGCAGGCATCAGATCTGGTTCCAAACTGACGGCACAGATCTATGATTGTCTGCCTATCCAGACAGTAGATCTGGGTGACATGTCGATCCTCCCTGGTCTGCAGGCCTGCTAGTGGAAGGTACACTGTAGGTTGACTGACCCTTCTCATTCCAGGGTAACTAGATGAAGGAATACAAGAAGGTATGTCGACCAGTCGTTACGTCCATTTTAAGTGTGACTACACATATCTCACTTGATGCATGGACATGCCATATGACATAGTTAAACATGGTAAGGCCTGTTGCTGCAATGCCATCCCCTTTCCTCGATTATGACTAGTAAATGGATATGCATGTCACTGAATGTCTCACTGATCATGACATTCATTTCATGTTTCACACATGATAGACAGTAATCTCATCTATCGAATTGCCATGAGGGTGCAGAGCATACCACTAACGATACATGACTCACATATCATGTATCTCACTACATATATGTTGAATCTGATGTTAAATACATGGTTGCTCACAGCCAGCACTGAATACTATGGCATAGCTTTGTTTGTGACCTCGTGAAACATCTTTATTAGGACTTTTCTGATGAAAATGGCAGCTGCCTGACCTACTATACTGGACATTAAGAAATGACCTAAGTCCACTGCCAGAAGTCATCATTGCTGTAGGTGGATACTACTGCTGTGGGAATTACCATTGGAGCACATTGCTGCCTTTGGCAGTCTTTAGCCAATGACAATGTCCGCTGGCAGTGACAGTGTCCTACATGGTGGACATGACTGCCATTTCATATTCCATCTCTCACTTGACTTCTAATACTGCTGCCAACAAGATCTCCACAACATGACCTGCTGTGTACTGCCTCTGGGAGTTATCATGCCATATTCTACAGGTGATAGGACCCCTGCCTTCTCACCTGAGGAGCTGGAGAAGTTGGTGGAGGGGGTCCTACCCTGTATTGACAGCTCTATGGTGCACCAGAGGAGCTGGTAAGCACACCATATGCACAAATATTTCCATAGCCCAAGTATACTTTGTGAAACTAAGCTAAGGCTGATGGGCAACATTTCTGAATATGTGCTTAATGTCTGTATGGTGCCAAAGTTGTGATAGAATGGAATGAGTACCTGGTCATGTACTGACATTTGGTGACAGATTGTGAGTACTGAGACATAGTGGAGTGTTTGAGGTATGTTCCCTGTCCCACCTTGTAACTGTTGCACTAGGTTAGTGGAGTTGGGATACCAGACTCCACCTGATATGGCATATTTGCAAATGTGTTTGCTGTCTGGTCATATGTGATGACATGACAGCTGGTGCTGGAGATGCATGTTGCCTGCCTGTTTTCACCACACATCTGGCGTGACTGCATATGTTCATCTATCTGTGTCGGGGATGCTAATGACAGTCTGTGTTTGACTTGTTGTACCAACTAATTATATCCCCTCCTGTTGTAGTATGGTACATATGAACATGAAATATTTTCTTATCTATGTCATCTTTGCACGTCAACGCCCATCAGAAAAAGGGGATTTGGCATGCCATCGCCAAGAAAGTGTGGACTCCCCTAATGACCTGCATTATGGTGGTGGCCTACCCTGAGTAGGATAGGCGTTTGAAGGCAGCACAGTAGCCACAATGTTGTAAGTACAGACCTAAGTCATCTTTGTCCCTTTACCAGGCGATTGATTGAGGGAGCTGAATTTTGGCTCTGACAGATTTCCTGTGTACACATTGATGCACCATAGCCATTTATGGTACACAGGTGTACACATATGAATATATTTAGAGGCACGTTATTCAACTATGTTCTTCCCTCAGTACAATTGCATGTAATGGTGCACATATGACTGTGTTATAGGTGTCCCAGTATACTGCATGTTTTACTTTGGTGATTGTAGATACCCACCAACAGGTAAATCCTCCCAATGTAATGGTGGTAAGTTGCGTAGGTCCTTGTACTCTGTCCTCTGCAATGTCTCAATATTACTCTTTATTTGCATTATAGGGAAGACATATAGGGGGTCATTCTGACCTCGGCGGTAAAAGGCTCTTACCGCCGGTCAGAAGTCCGCCATTCTACCGCCGCGGCCGCGGCAAACCGCCACGGTCATTCTGACCCACAACTTCCAAACCGCCAAAAACCCGACATCCACGGAAGGCCGCCTCATCAGCGGACAGCGATAAACTGGAGATGACCAAACCTCCACCGTCACGCCAACACGAACACGCCCATGCCATTACGACCCACGAATCCACGCGGCGGTCTTTCAACCGCGGTATTCCATTGGCGGTACACACCGCCGCGGACAAAATACACACACCTTTACAAAACACAGCCACATTGGACAATTCGAAATACACACACCTGATACACATACACACACCACACCCACACATCCAATCAACTATAAAACACACACCCACATCACCCACAAACCCCCACTACTAGAAATTCGGAGAGAAGGCGAGAGAGAGAGAGAGAGAGAGAGAGAGAGAGAGAGAGAGAGAGAGAGCACAGCTATCGCAAACCCCAACACACAGAGGAACACAACATCATCACCCACACCACATCCACGCACAAAACACCACACACCACCACACACACCACACTCATCACCACAAACACCACCCCACACCACCCCATGGCACCCCAAAGACACCCCAGGTTCTCGGACCAAGAACTCAGGGTAATGGTGGAGGAAATAATCAGGGTAGAGCCCCAGCTATTCGGCACACAGGTGCAGCACACCACAATAGCCAGGAAGGCAGAGCTATGGTAAAGGATCGTCGACAGGGTCAACGCTGTGGGACAGCATCCCAGAAACCGGGAAGACATCCGAAAGCGGTGGAACGACCTATGGGGGAAGGTGCGGTCGATGGTGTCAAGACACAACATCGCTGTGCAGAAGACTGGCGGCGGACCCCCACCCACTCCACCCGAATTCACATCATGGGAGCAAGAGGTCTTGAACATCCTGCATCCTGCGGGCCTCACTGGAGTAGGCGGAGGAATGGACTCTGGTAAGTCTAATCCCAAATACTTCACCCACCCCAACCACCAGCATGCCAACCCGCACCCCCACCCTCACCCCCATCCCCATCCCCCCAGCACACTTCCTCCCTGCCAATGTCTCACCAGCACAACCCACCCAACACAACACCAATCCCTGAATGCCAACACAAAACATGGACACCCATCACCCAAGCATGACCACTGCACATACCCCCCCCCCCCCCCCAAACCACCCTCACAACTCCTCCCACAAGGGAATGCCTGCACTGGGGGACAAGGGCACCCACAAATCGCACGCCATGACACACACAGAAGCAATAACCATACTCTTTTACCCCTGCAGGGCCCGAACGCCAACACACCGGCCAGGAGGGTCCAGATTTGTCCATCCCGCCCCAAGAACAGGCCCCCAGTGATGACAGCAGCTCTGTCGACCTGGAACCTGATGACCAGCCCGGACCATGGGGGACCTCTGGACAGTCGGTTCCCCACACACAGACACAGGTCGCAGCAGACCCAACCCCCTCTGGGAATACGAGCACAGCTCCCACCCAGCGGGCCCATGCCACTGTCTCCAGGACGTGTCAATCAGCGGTGTGTCCGCCACTACAGGGCACCCAGGCTGACCCAGCACCCCAACAACAACAGGGACCTGGGGGCAGTGGTAGTGGGCACACCGTCCAGGGGACAGAGGCCCGGGGAAACAGGGCAACTGGGAGGGCTGCTGTGCCAGAGGGGGTTGACCGGCCCAGGGAACCCACTCTCCAAGAGGCCCTCACCACCATCATGGGAGCATACCACCGCTCCCAGGAGACGATGGCGACGGTACTGGCCAGGTTCCAGTAGATCCAGGCACAGCAGGAGGAACGATACATGGGGTTCAGAGACGAACTCCGGCACATCGGGACCGCAATGGGGACCATCGTCCTGGCCCTCAACCAGATAGTCACCACATTGCGGGACCATGTGGCACCCCAAAGGGCCCCTGTCACCAGCCCGGATGACGAACAGCCTACCACCTCCGCCGGCACAAGTGGACAGGAGGCCCCCACACCCCGACAGGCCACCAGAACCCCACCTCCTGCTGAAGATCAACCACCCCGCAAGCGGAACCTGAGATCACACAAGAAGACAGAGTAGGATGCCAAGACCCCCGCCAGCCTAAGATACCCCCTGATGTCACCCCACTGTCCCACATTGTCACCCTGTCCAACCTTGAACTGCCCCTGCTCCATCCTTCCACAGGCATATAGACATTGCACCTGTGCTACTGAGAACTGGACTCTGCCATGGACATTACTCCACCCCCACACATCACCGTTTTACTATCACGGACCTATACACAGCACTTTAAATAAATCAACAATTGCACTTCAAATGTCAGGAGTCTGCTTGTATTCTTTACAAATGTATTACACATAACGGTGCAATAATGTTCATTTACATTGTGATGACAACATACCAGTGTCAATAAGCATTAGTCCATGGGCAAAAAAAGCAGAAGTCACGCTGTGGGTCATACAGCTCTGAAAAGGGAATGGAAAGTCAAAAATCAGTGAAAAGGAACTGGGGGGAAACACAGAAAGTAGAGATGCAGGAGGCCAGAAGTAAATGTAACATGGCGTGGGTGATTCTTACCTGGGTGCTACTGAAAATACTGTTGTATAACTGTGTCCCTGTTGTCCGTGTCGTCCCCGTCGTCTTCCACCTCTTCACTCTCCACAGGCTCCACAGCTGCTACAACACCACCATCTGGACCATCCTCCTGCAGGAAAGGCACCTGGTGTCGCAAAGCCAGGTTGTGAAGCATACAGCAGGCCACGATGATATGACACACCTTCTTTGGTGAGTACATGAGGGATCCCCCTGTCATATGCAGGCACCTAAACCTGGCCTTCAGGACCCCAAGGGTCCGTTCTATAATCCTCCTAGTTCGCCCATGGGCCTCATTGTACCGTTCCTCTGCCCTGGTCCGGGGATTCCTCACTGGGGTCAATAGCCAAGGCAGGTTGGGGTAACCAGAGTCACCTATTAGCCACACACGGTGTCTCTGTAGCTGTTCCATCACATAAGGGATGCTGCTATTTCGCATGACATACTCGTCATGCACTGACCCAGGGAACTTGGCATTTAGATGGGAGATGTACTGGTCAGCCAAACAGACCACCAGGACATTCATCGAATGGTAACTTTTTCTATTTCTGTACACCTGCTCATTGTCTTTTGGGGGTACTAAAGCCACATGGGTCCCATCAATGGCACCAATGATGTTGGGGATATGTCCAAGGGCATAGAAATCACCCTTCACAGTGGCCAAATCACCCTCCTCAGGGAAAACAATGTATCTCCGCATGTATTTCATCAGGGCAGACAACACTCTGGACAAAACCTTAGAAAACATAGGCTGAGACATCCCTGATGACATGGCCACTGTTGTCTGAAAAGACCCACTTGCCAAAAAATGGAGTACTGACAGCACCTGCACCAGAGGGGGAATCCCTGTGGGTTGGCGGATGGGGGACATCAGGTCTGGCTCCAGCTGGGCACACAGTTCATGTATAGTGGCTCTGTCAAGTCGGTATCGAAGTATAATATGTCGTTCTTCCATTGTCGACAGGTCCACCAGCGGTCGGTACACAGGAGGATTCATCCTTCTCCTCGCAAGTCCCAGCGGACGGTGCCTAGGAAGGACAACATGGAGCACAGAGTCAAGCAACCCTCAGGTTCGTTCCCACAGCTTGTACATTACACGATTCGCTATGCATTGAATGGCTTGTATGAGTGGCAATGCAAGGCCTTGGCCTGTGTGACGCAGTAGAAATCAGGCCATGTGGGCCCTTGAAATGGCGGCTGCCTGACCTGTGAAGTGTGACAGTGGGATGTGAGGTCCCTGCGCTGGCGTGGCTCACCGTGGCGGTAGGCGGTCGAAGACCGCGGCGCAAAGCAGCATTGGTTAACATTGAACCCTAAGGGTCTCAGGAGCCAATGACGATGTGCGCCGGCGGTCGCGGTACGCACCGCCGCGGTACGCACCGCCACGGGCGTGACCGCCATTTTCTATCTGCTTAATCACTCGAGACCTGATCATCCACAGGAGAGGACCTATACTGCAAGTGCTGCTGTGACCTCGGTCTGGAAGAGACAATGGCTGCTGCGACTGGGGAAAGGGCCCCTGCCTTCACTTCAGAAGAGTTGGAGAAACTTGTGGATGGGGTCCTACCCCAGTATGCGCTACTCTACGGTCCTCCAGACCAACAGGTAAGTACACTGGGTGCACGTTGAATGGGCTATGCCTGGGTTGTGTATGGTGGATGTAAGATGGTGGGGTGGGGAGCGAATGAGGAGTGCAAGGCACGACAGATGAGAGCATGTGCCACATGGCAGGGTTGGGGAGGGAGGGGCAATCACATCTAACATGCAGGAAAATGTTGAAATTTCCTTTCCCACCCTGTACATGTCAAATAGGTCAGCGCCCATCAGAAAGTCGACATTTGGCGTGCCATCGCCAAGGAAGTCCGGGCCCTGGGGGTCCACACAAGACTGGGCACCCACTGCCGAAAGAGGTGGGAGGACATCCGCAGCGGGACCAGGAAGACCGCCGAGTCACTGCTGGGGATGGCCTTCCAACGTAGGAGGGGTGCCAGTCGTACCTTGACCCCCCTGATGTCCCGGATCCTGGCGGTGGCCTACCCCGAATTGGATGGGCGCGTGAGGACATCACAGCAGACACAAGGGGGTGAGTACCAGCACATACTGCGATCTTTACGCACAGTGGAGGTGCCTGGGTGGGGGAGGAGGGCTGTGGGTGACATTAGGCCAGGGCGCTTTCTGTAGTGTAGTCCCCTCCTTTAGGCATGGCCCTGTGCCCCCGCCCCCCACCTCTGTAGGGTGCCAAGTACAGCAATCCATGGTCCTGCATCACCCATGTGCGCATATGTTGTCCATAGACCTGTTGGCCTAGTCACAAGTACTGAGTAGTGTACCCCGATTGCGCGGCGTAGTGCATGAGGCTCCTGTGTCTGTCCTCTCCGCCAACGGTGTTGACAATGCATGCACTCAACCTGTTTTTATTTCTCCCCCCACCCTTTTTCTTTGTCTTCTTGTGCATGTGTGCATTAGCATCATCAGGCGGAGGAGAATTGGCATCGGAGCACGAGGGAGCTGCAACTCACAAGGCCCCGGTGGGCCATGCTACAGACACCAAGGTCACCAGTGATACGGAGGGCGAGGGGAGCACCACAACGGGGACCCGTGGTGACACCAGCGACACCGACACGTCCTCGGAAGGGAGCTCCCTAGCGGTGGCGGCAACATCCAGGCCCCCCGCCTCTACAGGTACAGCCGCCACCCAGCGCACCAGCTCCGCCCTCCCAGCAGCCCCTCAGCCTTCGCTCCGTGCCCGCTCGCCCAAGAAGGCGGGCATCTCCTTTGCCCCAGGCACCTCAGGCCCTGCCCCTGTTACCCCTGCTGCCCTCAGTGTGGAGGTCATTGACCTCCTACAGACCATCATTGTTGGGCAGTCTACCCTTTTGAATGCCATCCAGGGGGTAGAGAGGGAGGTGCATCATAGCAATGCATACCTGGAGGGCATTCATTCGGGTCAGGGTGCCCATCAACGATCGTTCAATGCTCTGGCCTCAGCACTGACAGCAGCCATTGTCCCTGTTTCCAGCCTCCCTCTTCTATCTGCCTCCACCCTGTCTCTGTCTCCTGTTCCTCAGCCTATCCCAGCCACATTTTCAGACCAGCCTGCACACACCTCAACACCCAAGGGCAGCTCATCCAGACATAAGCACCATAGATCACACAAGCATTCACCCAAGCAACACCCAGATGCAGACATGCCAACAGTCACTACCACCCCTGGGTCCCCCACCTCCTCGTCTCCCTCCTCCCTCCCTGTGACGTCTCCACTCACACCTGCATGCACACCACCATCAGCCAGTACTTCCATCACCAGCACACCCTCCAGTACAATCCGCACACGTGCAGTTACCACCCCCACTGCCATTTACACGTCCCCTGTGTCCTCTCCCACTGTGTCTGTCACCCCCTCTTCCAAGACACACAAACGCAGGCAGCCACCCACCCAACAGCCAACCACCTCACGACAGCCTACGTCACAAGCACCTGCACCCAAAGACAGCACACCTGACTCTCCTACAACCACATCCTCTTCCTCCACTCCCATACCCACTACACCTACCCTTTACATTGGTCCTAAAAAACTTTACCTCTCCAAACTTAACCTCTTTGCCCCACCTGACCCACCCCCTCCATCTGCTAAGAGTCCCAAGAGCACCTCAGCCACCACCAGCCCTGCTTCAAGTGCCACCATTGTGCAGGGGTTTTGGAGTCCACCCTTTCCCAGCACAGATACATCGGCCAGCAGCAAGGGAACAGCCAGCCCCCCCCCTGGGAAGAGGACCCGTAAAATCAGGGGCCGCCGCGAGAAGACTGACACGGCTGCCCCCAAGGAGCGAAGTCCTGGGCCCTCACCTGCCACAACATCCAGGGGAGGCAAGGGCCAGAGAGCCTCATCGAAGGAGGGCAAGGGCAGCAGGGCGGAGAAGTCAGCCAGCAGGGGCGCGGACCAGGAGGGCCCCACAAGCCCCATCCCGGGTGTGAGGGAGGACACCCACGGGCCCAGGACTCCGTCACAGAAGGGTCCAGCAACTGCACGGTCGGAGGGCGACTAAGTAGGGAGTCCTGGCCAGGTCTGGCTCCCTTGGATGACTGGACAAGCACCGCTGAAGAGGGCCCCGCCGTGCAGAAAGACACCGCTGAAGAGGGCCCCGCCGTGCAGAAAGACACCGCTGAAGAGGGCCCCGCCGTCTCAAGCACCGCTCCGCTGGGCCCTTCCTGTCAAGCACCGCTCCACTGGGCCCCCCGTCTCAAGCACCGCTCCGCTGGGCCCTTCCTGTCAAGCACCGCTCCGCTGGGCCCCGCCGTCTCAAGCACCGCTCCGCTGGGCCCTTCCTGTCAAGCACCGCTCCGCTGGGCCCGCCGTCTCAAGCACCGCTCCGCTGGGCCCCGCCGTCTCAAGCACCGGTCCGCTGGGCCCTTCCTGTCAAGCACCGCTCCGCTGGGCCCCGCCGTCTCAAGCACTGCTCCGCTGGGCCCCGCCATCTCAAGCACCGCTCCGCTGGGCCCTTCCTGTCAAGCACCGCTCCGCTGGGCCCCGCCGTCTCAAGCACCGCTCCGCTGGGCCCTTCCTGTCCAGCACCGCTCCGCTGGGCCCCGCCGTCTCAAGCACCGCTCCGCTGGGCCCTGCCGTCTCAAGCACCGCTCCGCTGGGCTCCGCTGGGCTCCGCTGGGCCCTTCCTGTCAAGCACCGCTCCGCTGGGCCCCGCCGTCTCAAGCACCACTCCGCTGGGCCCTTCCTGTCAAGCACCGCTCCGCTGGGCCCCGCCGTCTCAAGCACCGCTCCGCTGGGCCCTTCCTGTCAAGCACCGCTCCGCTGGGCCCCGCCGTCTCAAGCACCGCTCCGCTGGGCCCTTCCTGTCAAGCACCGCTCCGCTGGGCCCCGCCGTCTCAAGCACCGCTCCGCTGGGCCCTTCCTGTCAAGCACTGCTCCGCTGGGCCCCGCCGTCTCAAGCACCGCTCCGCTGGGCCCCGCCGTCTCAAGCACCGCTCCGCTGGGCCCTTCCTGTCAAGCACCGCTGGCCCATTGGCAGTCCCGGTTCTGTGTCGGGCAGGCCTTCACGACGCACTCTGCCCACCATGCCTCCTCCATGACCAGTGGTCTCTGTAATCCACCTGATGGACTGTGGCTTTGCACACCCCAGGATGTAACAGTGGGCAATCCACCCACTGTGGAGACTTGTGAGACTGTGGCTTTGCACTCCCCAGGATGGCACGGTGGGCAACCCACCCACTGTAGAGACTTGTGAGACTGTGGCTTTGCACTCCCCAGGATGGCACGGTGGACAACCCACCCACTGTAGAGACTTGTGAGACTGTGGCTTTGCACTCCCCAGGATGGCACGGTGGGCAACCCACCCACTGTAGAGACTTGTGAGACTGTGGCTTTGCACTCCCCAGGATGGCACGGTGGGCAACCCACCCACTGTAGAGACTTGTGAGACTGTGGCTTTGCACTCCCCAGGATGGCACAGTGGGCATGGTGGACCCTTCGTGGATCTGGCGTCGTGGACTCATGTGGCTGAGGTGCCCCCCCTTCCCTTCCCCCTGAGGTGCCTGTAGTTTTGTCATCTGATGCCCCAGCAGTGTTCTCTCCAACGGACTCAGGTCTCCTGTGTGGGCTTTGCCCATGTGTGGATCCACTTTGGCCCACGGACAGTGGAAATTTAGGTGACTGTGCTGGACTTATTGCCTATGTTTATCGGTTTCGTTATTTTCTTACTTGTTTTTTTACTATTCATATTGCTATTTTACCATGACTTCAAAGAACCTCTTATACACATAAATGTTGTTTCTCACTTTAATTATGTCTTTGCATTATTACGGGGGGTTTGGGTGGTGTCACTGTGACTTGGTGCTCTGCATTGGTGTGTAGATAGTTGGGGGGGGTCGCATATGTGTGTGCCCGTAAGCTTTCTTCCTCCCCCCTCCCCTGTGTCGTAGGTGCGGTACTCACCGTTGTCGTCTGCGCCGGCGTTCGTACTCGTGGTAGATGAGCAGGTAGACAATAGCCGGTAGGATGTGTAATTCGGGCTCCATGCTGTCCTCCTTCCTCGTGGAGTGTGTATAGGTGAGCGTTTTCCCGTTCGTAGTCTGTTTCCGCCGTGTTTTTATCGGTGGGGCTCCCGCCCCGGAAAGGGTGGCGGATTGGTGAGTTGTGATAGGGTGGGCGGTACATTGTCTGCCGCCTGGCTGTTGGCGGTGACCGCCGAGCTGTTTGTCTGCGCCGCCGTGGCGGGCGGAGTGTTAAAGTGGCGGCCTGTGTTGGCGGTTCCCGCCAGGGTCAGAATACCTTTTTTTTTACCGCCTGCCTGTTGGCGGGTTGGCCGCCGCTTTATCACCGGCCGCCAGGGTCAGAATGACCCCCATAATATTCATTACTAGTTTACTAATTCTTTCTGTGACAGCCGCATGTGAGGCTGTGATGTCCATCTGACATGTAACATGACTTACATGGTTAACATCTTCACACCTGTTACAAGGTATTCCCCCTTGGTAAGTGAGGGATGTACATAGACGTTTGTGATGCCTCATCAGAATAGACAACATGTATGTTGAATACCATTAATGTGTTCGAATATTTCTAGGGGCATACATATGTTGATGTCAGAAGCTAGGAATGTTGCAACATAGCTAATGCTCTGTGAGTGGGAAATGGCAGCACAGCACTGTCCTTGGGCATTCTGTTGTTTGCATTACACATGGGCAATGGTAGCCTATTCACATGTACATACTTGACAGATATGTATCATCATCATGTATCAGTGGAAAGGTTCAGGAAAGAATCAACATTGCAAATTGTTATGTATATTTGCATTTGCTATGAAGGATGTTGCGAATGGGTCCTGGCTGTTTGGAAGACTCATTTTGGCATGGATACCTATGTGATGCTGGTGTGGTAGTTCACATACATGCATGAGCAGTGATGTCAGTGTACCTGGGCTCTGAGCTAGCATCATGGTAGGTGTATCTGTCATGTTAGTAACACACGTGCTTAGGCCCACAGAATACAGACAGCTGTAAGGTTTGGCATGTCTGATGTGTGTGTAGTGATGTACCCACTCAGTCAGCGGGCCAAAGATGAACTAATTGCATGATGAGGTAGATCTGATTGTCATCTTGCAGCACAGTTTAGCTGTCCATATTTCTGGTACACTCTGTTTGACATCTTCTGGAAGTGTGTGGGACATAGGTTAGAGGCAACTTGCCCCTTAATTGATAGATGATGTTAGTTGTCTGAAGATCAGTAACCTAGATGACTCAGTCCACTATGTTTTTCAATCCATGATACATCATTATTGGTGCATGTGTGTGACGTGTTCTGACTCCTGTACCTTAACTAGCAATGTATCAAGACACGGCACTGGCACGCACACAGACAACATCCACCTGCAGACACAGCAAAAGTCACAACCTGCCTTGACACCCCCACCATCCCCAGCATCACAGACACAACACCTGGCACACCTGTAGACACCACACCAACATTCAGTGTTCCAGCCACCACACTTATCCTACCCACAGACATCACCCCAGTAGACCATCCACCCCAGTCACCACACCCGCAGATACTACAACCCCCGACATGCCTACATGCAGTGCATCCACCATACCTGCAATCAACACCCCAGCAGACAGCTATCCACCCACCACGGTATCCCCCCAGCATCTCCACCACCCCTCAGCCAAGAAACATAAACACCCACACTCACCGACCCAACAGACACCCACAAGCACACCTCCTTCAAACACGTACCCAAAACATCCACACCAACACATCATAAAACCACTTCCTCACCTTCCACACCCAAACCGCCTTCAGATGATCATCCCCATGTGTCCAAGAAAAATTTCCTTTCCGGGTTTGACCTTTTCCCTAGTCTTTCTCCCCTTGACATCCCAAAAAAGTCTGTTTCCCTTGCCAAGTCCATCCCTTCCACTTCCAAGGCCACCCCTATCTCCCTGCGTGCACCCATGCCCCTCCCATTACAAGAAGAAGTCCAGCCCTCCCAAACAGATCTGCCCTTCCCAAGCCCCCCACCAAGGCAAAGCCTACCCCCTCCCAAGCCTTGATGTGTGGTGTGTGTGTGCCAGCTACAGTGTGTGTGCTGTGTATTTGTGGGTGTGTTTTTTGCTGTATGTGTGTGTCACTGTACTGCTACGTATGAGTATAGCCCTTACACTCCCCTCCCTATAGTATGTTATGTGACAGTTGTAATTCATATATTTTAACAAATGTAATAGGTGAGTGTGTGTTCTTCAGTGATTATTCTGTTGTCTTTCGGCATGCAGGAGCAGGGGGATGATGTCCAGTAGGGGTTCCATAGCGGCTACGGACGATTATGGCTTCAAGAAGGTGAGTGTCTCCTTTTATTCTGTTAGTTTCTGCCTGTTATTATGTGATGGTACGACCGTGGCGGTTATGTAGGCACGGTGCAACCTTGTAATGAGTGCAGCAGAAACATGATCTCTGCTGGACTAATGGTGGCTCTCCTCGACTGGGGTGGTCTGGCCACATTGGCGGTGCCGGCAGTGCTTTGGCTGGATCCTGTGGGCATCACCACCAATGTCCTAATTTGGCGGTCTGCTCCGCCAGCCTGTTGGTGGTTGGGCAGCCACTGCCAACATGGTGGTATTCGGCCCTTAGATTCCAAATGGGATGCCTGACCACAGAACGAACTACAACATTTGAATCTGCAGGTTCTTGGAGGTTGGGTGCAGGTATGTCAGTTAAATTCCCAGCCAGACCTCTTCCTTGTCTCCCTTGCCAGGCCACTAGAGGACCCAGTCCCCGGTCCGAAAGGGCTGACCACTGGTACTGGTATGACCACTTCATATATTGCAGCCAAGTGATGAAGTCAATCTCGTCCCATCCCAGGGTTTGCTTGTTGTCTTTAATTGTCATGAACTCCTTATCATAATCCTTCCAGGCTGTCCCACCATACTCATCATGAGCACCCACAATCCTATTCTGATAACAGGCTAACTGCTGCCCCAGATTATTGAAACACTCTGCCATAAGGGCCTGATAGGTTGAGAAACTCCTGATGCAATTCACAAGAGTCTTGTAACTTTTTTCTTGTATGTCCAATGGCAACAGTACCTAGAATGTGAACATTCCTTAAAATGCATGGCCTCCTCTTTCTAAGACTTATCCATCAGCAAGTCAAAAATATCCACATACGCCCGCTTCCATATCTTCACCTTCACCTTCACTGCCATTGACACATGCAAACCTAGTTGCTCATGCTCAGAGTGAATATCACCCAAACCCACAGGTGACAAAGAGGGCCCAATACCTGTAGTCACCGCTCCCTGAGCAGGGGAGATGTCACTTTAGCCGCCGCTGTCACAGGAGTGCTGACACTCACTGCAGGATCCAACGCAGTAGGCTTTTGGCTTTTCAGCTGTGAGGGAACCCCCGAGCCTGTTGAACCTAACTTCTTGTCGGAGTTGAAGTGGTAGTGAGGGAGGCCCCATCGACCTCCTCAGTGGGCCTAAGCCCAGTCGCGTTCCCTATAGACCCTTGACTGTCCTTTGCTTTACCTAGGTCTAGGTGAACTATTAGATGTCTTGCCTTCTCCATAACATCACCCTCACCAATCCCAGTCAAGGCGCCCCTCACCAGGGAGGCGGACATCATTCCCACCTCTGAGATCCAAGGCAACACAGATGCCACATTAGCCACCAGATCCTGCTGAACAGAACCTCCTGCTGAGGTAACCCCTATAGCAATAGCCGCACCAACATTCTGCACAATGCCACCAGCAGCCACCGACCTAGTTACTGCTGCGGTAGTACCCTGTACTCTCACCTGGCCCGAATTACCCATAGCTCAGGTCAGGCACCCGACATGAACCTGGAATGGGACCAGTACATTTGCAGCGATGGACTGCAGTTTTGCTGGTACAGAAGTTTCTGGGGCCAGGGTCAGACCCACGGGTGCAGCCACCAAAGGGCTAGTGCCCTGATTCCCTTGCATACCCAGGCCACCTGCTGTCTGTCCCTGCAGCTCCTTCTTATGCCTACTCTGCCCACAGGTCCTCTTCAGGACCGGGGGAATGCCTCCCTGGGAGGCACTCCCATTCTCGTAGGTCTTTCAGCGTGCTCCACAGACACTTTAGGCAGCTGCAACTTCAATGATGTGATGACCTGGTCTATAGCATCCTTCCTGAGCATTAACGCCTCCAGAAATGAATCAGCCTGTGACTGCTTGGCACTACGCTGTGTATGGCCAGCCATATTGGTAAAAAAACATCACTACAGGCCTCACCCAGACAGCTACCGTGAAGAGGCAGCAACTAGTAATGCAATTCAGGCTACGCACTACTGTGAAAATTAACTGCTGAAGGCCACCAAACACACTGCTTTATTCTATAAAGTACCAGTAAACAGCCGCTGGGCAGTAAGCCACCCCCATCAGCCCTGCCTCGCAGTCCCAAAATGCATGTCCCAAAATTGTAAAGCAAAGAAAGGGGGGGGCCACTGGGCAACATCTAAACCAAACATCCCTGACTCACAGAGTAAACCAGAAGAAAGTTGCTCTTGCCCACCGAAATTATTGCATTGCCAAATACATACCCACCTTGCAGGGTCAAGCACAGAAAGCTGCTGATGCTCACCAAAATTAGGTTCCTTTGCCCTCACAATCACTCCCCCTCACCTGAAGCACCAGTGCCCCTGCTGGAGCCACCACAGGGTAAACTCAGGTCAGGTGAGCAGAGAGCTCCAACCTTTGCGGCTCCCAGGCAGGGTACAACTGGGCTGCTGAAATGTTCTCCCAAAGTGCCAAACACCAAGCGAAGCATGCTGATAAGCATGTTTGCAGCTTTGATGCCTGGAAGATGGGATGCTGCCTGAAATGAAATAGAGAAGAAAAGACAAAAATCCCCTGCACAGAGCATGTCGAACAGTGCGTGTCCTCTGTGGGCGGCGAGCGGGAACAAAATACCCACTTGTCACCTGTGGGCCTTTTTAAGGGCAGTGCCTTCATGTGCATACAATTCTCTTGACCCAGAAGCACTGAAAGTGCTTCTGGTGTTGCGATGGCACACTGAACAACCCATGTCCTTGTTGTGGGGGCAGGGCACCTTGCGCCTCTGATCCCACCCAGGCATTCGGCCCAGCATGACCCACCATGTGTGTGGCTCCTTCGAGATGGGGGAGTCCGGTGCAGAGTTTTTGCCCTTCTGAATATTTAACAAGAGTGAAACACTGGTGTCAAGAGCTAACATGTTCTGTTAAAACTTCAAAAATAAAGTGACCACACACAAAAATTGTAAGTTATGGACTGCCTTCAGCTGCATTTAAAATGATGCATTGAGGAGGGTTGGGCCAGAACTGTGACATGTGTATGGCTTCATCCCTTAGTAGCATCCCTTAGTAGCATCCCCTCATTGCATGGGGGCATGGCTCTATACAGCTGAAGGAAATACTTTGCCTCTGCACCTGTGCCATATTTTGGACGTGGATGCAGATGCAAAGGGAAGTGCACTGACTGTGCAGCACAAAGAGGTGGTGCACAATCAGTGCATCCTCTGGGGTGATTCCAGAAATAGTTTAAAGGGGACCTATGGATCCTGCAGATATCCCCCTTCAGGCAGGTGCAGTCACGCACTGCATCCGCCTGCAGTATGAATTCTGTTCCTCCTTAAAGTACAGGTCACTGATTGCCTGCACTATGTAAGAAGGAGCGGCTGCTTCTAAGAACTGCCCTGGCTTTCATTATTTGCTGCCTCCAGGGAATTCAGGAGTTAATGTCTTCCCGGGGAACAACACATTATCTGTAATAGGGTGCACTGCCCCAGTGTGTGCCTGAAGCACCTTATTAAGGTGCACCACAGAAAAAATATCTGGCACAATGCACCCTATTTATAATACAGCCTGGGCTGCTCACACAAACTGCACTGTGCTCTATTTGCTCTAATCATTGTTCACTTATAATCCAGAGTTTATAGACATGTGTTAGAAATTGGGTCTCTAGTTGGCAGAGGTATGCACCCTGTCCAAGAAGGGACCACAATCCTAGCCACAGTAGGTCAGTAACAGAACCTAAATTATCATGTGCTCACCCTCTGGTAGCTTGGCACAGAGCAGACAGGCTTAAGTTAGAAGGCAATGTGCAAAGTATTTATGCAACACACACGCAAGTGATCACAGTGAAAACACCACAAAAAAGAGACTCAACACTGGTTTATAAAAAAATAGAGATTATGGGCCTGATTCTAAGGTTGGCGGGCGGCGGCAGCCGCCCGCCCGGCGGGAACCGCCAGAAGACCGTACCGCGGTCAAAAGACTGCGGCGGTCATTCTGGGTTTCCCACTGGGCTGGTGGGCAACCGCCGAAAGTCCGCCCGCCAGCCCAGCGGGAAACACCCTTCCCACGAGGAAGCCGGCTCAGAATGGAGCCGGCGGAGTGGGAAGGTGCGACGGGTGCAGTTGCACCCGTCGCAAATTTCAGTGTCTGCAAAGCAGACACTGAAATTCTTTGTGGGGCCCTCTTACGGGGGCCCCTGCAGTGCCCATGCCACTGGCATGGGCACTGCAGGGGCCCCCAGGGGCCCCACGACACCCCATACCGCCATCCTGTTCCTGGCGGGCGAACCGCCAGGAACAGGATGGCGGTATGGGGTGTCAGAATCCCCATGGCGGCGCAGCAAGCTGCGCCGCCATGACGGATTCCCATGGGCAGTGGAAAGTCGGCGGTACACCGCCGGCTTTCCGCTTCTGGCCGCGGCTGTACCGCCGCGGTCAGAATGCCCGGCGGAGCACCGCCAGCCTGTTGGCGGTGCTACCGCCAACCTCCGCCCTGGCGGTATTTACCGCCAGGGTCAGAATGACCCCCTATGTATCCAAATCAATCAAGACCAAAACAAAAAAAATCCAATTAACCAATCATTTGTAAAAAAAAAATGAATCATCAGAATAAAACAGTGCTTCAAGCCTCCTTAGCCTACATAGAACAGATGTTTAGAAAGGCTAATGCGCTCCTTGTGGAACAGTTATGGTAATACTTCCAGCCATGCTCCTCTCTATAGAGCGGCCGGTATTGTGGTTTCATGAAATCCAAAAGCGTGGTGGAGAGAAATGACACAAAGGATGCTGGGACTGCTGTTGTGGGAAAGCAGTACATTTCTTACATTTTATTGAAATCAGAAAGCATGGTGGGGAGAAATGCTGCACAAGATGTGGGGGCTGATACCGCAGGAAAGCAGTAAGTTTCTTTAGTGTAACCAGGTCCACAAGACCACTGTACCTGCTAGAATATTTGTTGTTGCAGGGGGCACTCACGCTGATCAGAGCTATTTTCTGATATCCATATCAAAGATCGTGGTTCTCCTGGTGTGCGGCCCTGAGGAGACTCTCTGTCCTAGCCCATAAGGAGCACTCGGGCGAGAAGGGCAGTTCCCTGATGGAAGGTGTTGTGGGGCGGTCATGTAGTGCTTGCCTTGTCAGTGAGAGGAAGCAACCGGGGAAGGTTTCCTTTTGTGCAGACAGGGCGTGGAGTTATAAGTAAACGCCACACTCGCTCTGTGACAGTGTCAATCTTCTCAACACGCTCCAACAATGAAGCACTTGTTTCACAGGACGGGCTCTGCGCTACTGGGTGATGGAAAAGATGCAGGGAACAGGTCTTTGATGTCCCTGGGGTCTTGCGAACAGGGGGCAAGCCAACAAGCCCTTGGAGTCACTCTGGATTTAACAGTAATCCTTCAGTCTCCTAGCAGGGCAGAGGTCAGCAGGCAGCAAGGCATCTCAATCCAGCAGGGAAGCAGTTCCTCAGAACAGTCAACCCAGCAAGGATGCAATTCTTCAGCAAAGCAGTCTCTACTCCAGTGTAGATTCTTCCAGGTCCAGTGGTGTACTGATTTGAGTGGGTCAGAGATTCATTACTTATATCAGAAAGTGCTTTGATGTGGGGATGTCTTCAAAAGGAGGTTTCTGTGAAGTGCACAGGTCCCCCTTTCAACTCAGCACCGGCTCCAGACTGTCAGCGGGAAGTAATCAGTCCCTTTGTGTGGACTCTGGTCACTACCCTTTGAAGTGTAAGTGTGGGCCCTTCTCAACCTCCTTGGTTCACTGACACAATATTGAGAACAAAAATATTGTGATACAGAAATATTGTGTCAAAAATATTGATCACAATATTATTGTTTTCCTGTACATATATATTGGTAAGTACACACATATTAAAAAATATAATTTTACACTCATATCGAAAATATATACAATAATATTATTCTTTAACATATATAGTTAAATAGTAAATGTTAAATATTATAATATATAACATGAATATAGTATAAATTAAGTATAAGTAGCATTGAAACATATATAAATACAAACCTATTTAAACAAACACACACCTATACATTTGAATGTGTGTATATTTATATATACAGACAAAATATAAAACTAGTTAAAAAATGTGAATTATATTATATCTTAATTTTCTAATATTTTCAATATAACTACTATATATATCTATATCTATATTTGTACATATATGTTTACTTGCACTTATAAAAATCATTAATACATATAACAAATAAACTCCAAAAAAAATAAAATATTTGTTATTTAATTATACATAAAACAGTAAACAATATATAAAAATAAATTTTATTAACATATTTTTAAAATTACATAAAAATACATAAATATAACATTAAATATAATAAAGAAAATATGTAAACATCACACAAAAAAAAAACTATTATATTGCAAGAATAATAAATATATTATTCCCACTGCAGTATGTGCAGCAGTAGGGAAAGCCCAGGACTCGGGAGTGGTAAAATATGCTATTCCCACTCCACTGCGTGCAACAGTAGAGAAAGCTTCGGATTCAGGAGTGGTAACGTTTACTATTCCTTCTCCAGTGAATGCAACAGTAGAGAAAGGATTGGACTCAGAAGGCGTCAAATTTACTATTCCCACCCCATTCATCGGTACAGTACAGAGAGAGTACTTCATTTCAAACAAACAACATATTTTAACAACTCTATTAAATACCTGAAAATATAAAAATGTAAATATAAAAAATGAAATGTCCTAGGGCCTCATTACAATTGTGGCGGTCCAATGACCGCCACACTCGTGTTACCGTTTTGACTGCCACACTTCGGGCGGTCTGACCACCCAATTAAAACCCTGATGGGTGGTCCTACCAGGGGACTACCATCCCAGCCGGGAACATGGTTACTGACCTGGTGACGTCGGACTGAGTTGTACTCAGCCAGGGCAGTGCTGAACTCAGTGCGTATCAAAAAATAAAGGGATTCGGAGGAGTTAAGGTCCAGTGCATACCCTCCAGTAACAGTTACTAATAATATAATGCACTGTTCCTACAGAGCAATAAGAAGAAGGCAGGGTGAGTACTAGGGAGTACTATTCAATAGGAGCAAGTGTCCTCACACACCCAGATGGGTGTCATGCTTCATCATCGGACCAGCTCCTCGTCAGACTGGCGCTGCAATGTCTGACGGGCACCACCCTTTCGGGGGGCTCTTTGCCGGAGTTCTTTTTTGATGCCGCACTATCCCTCAGGTGAGTAGGGAGAACAAAAAAAGGGGGAAGAAAAGGAGAGCAAACAGATAAACAGGGAGTAAAATTGGCTCAAAAACCCTCTATAAGAACTATCTTTATTGATACGGGGTGAAGGCCAAGATTAAAAACAATTACCAGGAGAGTAAGGTCGACGTGATGCTCGACCACTCTCAAACTGTATCACACAAACTCAGGTAGTCAAGAACTACAAGACCCACCTCAAAATAGGGTCGACATGTTTCGCGTCTATCCGGTCCATAAAGGATCCAATGACGCTTCCTCAGGACCTAATGAAATAATGCTTCTCCAAATATAAACTCAAACTGCTCTTGCCTATAACAGCTGACAATCAAAAACAGGGAGATTAGTATCGTCAGTCACTTACATAAGTCCATTTTGACCCAGTATTTCATTCCTGTTCGTCGCCCCTCCCAATTTGAGACAGGACTTCATGGGATCACGCAGACCTTAGGCCTGGTCCACCTAACACGTTGATTAGGGCTGGCCGTCGGGAGTTGCTCCTACCCCGGGTCGCGCTCCTGTGATGAACTCAGTGCGGTCTCGCTGATTACAATTTCCCCCATCGCCATGGTGGTTTAACCAGTGGGTGCTGAAGAGAAACGCGCTGGGGCCACAGGGGTGCTAGCTGGACCTCTATGTGCTAGAAGATAGCACTTGACTCCTTTAAGGGATCCGAGTGCTATCTTGCAGCAATGTTCTCACTGGGCTGACTGGAGGTAACTCTCTATTACAAATGTTCCCACCAGTCAGACATAGGGCAAGGGGGAACACCTCCATCATGGCGGTGGTATCGTCCCCACGAGTTTGATGGTCCCATGTTGGGACAGCCAAACTCATAATACGGCCGCTAATTTGAACAAAAACTAAAAAAATAACATAAACATTACAATTTTTTATAATTATTATCAATTAACACACAATTTTATGAATATAATTAAAATAACACACTATGGCCCTCAGTACAACCGTGGCGGACAGTGCAATGTTGGCGGTAGGACCGCAAACAGGCAGGCGGGAATTACCGCCCCATTATGACATTGGTGGTTTGGCACATGCCAAACCGCCAACGTACCACACCGTCCGCCATGGCGGTAACGACCGCCAGGCTGGAGTCAACGGTCTCCAGCCCGGCGGCCGTCACTAGTCCACCTGCGGGATCATGACCCCGCATACCACCATGGATTTTGTGGATTTTGAACAGCCACGAAATCCACGGCAGAATTCGTTCCCTGGCACTGATAGGGGTCTCGCCCCCCCTCCCAGGAGTCCACCCCTAACAACCACGACCCCCCTACCACCTCCAAAGGTGGTAGGGCCCCCTCCCCACCCCCACCCCTTGACCCCTATAGGCCCCCCAAACATACTACACCCCCCACTCACGCACGCACACACCACTCACACACATACAAGCGCACTTACAAGCACACATACATACATGTTACATCCCCACTACACACATCACACCCCGCAAACATACACGCACCCACACACCCCCTCTAAACACTCACTCACACCCCATTCACGCACACACCACACAACACCCCCGAGCCCCTTCCCCTGTTGGACGATCACCTTACCTGCTTCGGTGGTCGGCCAGGAGGGAAGGGGATCCATAGGGGCTGCTCCACCGCCAGCACCCCATCACCAGAACACTGCCACGCCGAATACTGGAATGTAATTCGGTGGGCGGTGTTCTGATGACGTGACGGTAAAGGAGGAACAGCCTCCACTACACCGTCGACCGCCAGTATGGCTGGTGGCGGCTCTCCGTCCAAAAAATGGCAGAGGGTCGCCACCAGTCATAATATGGTTGGCGGAATACCACCAACACTGGTGGTCTTCAGGCCGGCGGAACCTGAGGTCGGAATGAGGGCCAATATTTCCACAAACATAGCAGCCAACAATTAAAATGTAATTAAAACAAACAAAGTGTAATTCATTTAACATATGAAATAATAAAGAAAGTTTAAATAAATGAATATAGTTTATTTATTTATGATTACTTAAATAACTTCCCCATTCCTCTACAAAGTAAACAACAGACAGCTAAAATTAAACTTAACAAATATGATAAGCTCACAATTAACATAATTATCAATTAAAAAATTATTAATAAAGCAATAATTAATTATCAATAAATTATTTCTTAATTAACTTCCCACCCTGCAACCCTAAAAACAACAACCCGCACCTATCATATGATTTAACACATAATGAATAATCAATTAAATAATTAATAATAATGTAAATGAATTATTAATTAATTATAATTCATTTACCTCCCACCCTGTACCCCTACAAACCCAACAAACCATGCATGACATATCATTTTTAAAACAGCTTAATTACAGAGTTTCCATAATTATCAATTAAATAATTAATCATTCAAAATAAAAAATTCACAAAAACCAATTACTTCCCATCCTGTACCCCTACAAACCTCACAACCCGCACCTAACACATAACTTAAAAAATAAATTAACTACACAAGTAACATAATTATCAAGTGAATAATTGACAATAATAATTAAAAACTAAATTATTCATTAATTGTAATTAATTTACTTCCACTCTATACTCCTACAAACCCTAAAACCTACACCTAAAACTTAATTAAAAAAATTATTTACACAATTTACATAGTTAATTATCAAATAAATAATTAATAATGATTAATAATTCATTATTAATTTATTGTAATTAAATTACTTCCCACCCTATACACCTACAAAACCCAAAACCCACCACAACACTAAAAATTACAATAAACAATTAAATTAAACTAAAAAACAGCAAAACATTTACAAGTTTTATTAAAAAACATTAACAATACTTCTACAATTTAAAGCATATATAATTAAAACATATACTGACATACATAAAAATAGTTAAAAAATGATATTAACAACAATATTTTTTCAAATGCATCGATATTTTTAACATTGGTATTAACATGGATATTTTAGCAAATTATATTAACAACATAGATTTTTTTGTAAACGATATTAAGAACATATATATTTTTAACAATGATATCGCTTACATTAAAATACAATATTCTTGTCAACGCTATTCCTGCATCACAATAAGAAAAGCTCAATAATTCTGCATCTAGTTTTTAATTCAATATTTTGTCCAAACACCACCTCCTCCCCAGGAAGACTCATAAGTATACAGATGAATGCAGATACAGTTGAGTATCCTGTGTTGTGGGTATCTGAAGGGAATTCACAGGTGTAGCTATCACCTAGCCCAGGTCAGCCATGTATTGGAGACAGGCTGTAGGCACACAGGGCAGTGAGAGAAGAGAAATTCCCACTTTCTAAAATAGTAATGATGAATCCATCTTCACAAGTAAAGTGGATTTATCATTACTATACCAATGATACTAAACATGATGCAGCTAATCCTGTCAGATCAGGAATTACATCTTTAAAGTATTTTTGTCAGAGTCACCAGATCCTCGGGGTCTGTGCATGTTCCCAACACGTCCACCACTGAACAGCTCCAAGACTCTGATAGATAAATCACAGAGACTGAGCGAATTCAAGAGGGGAAGAGGGGATTAGGAAGAGAACAGCTGGGAAGGAGACCTGTAGTAAGAAAAAGGTTAGAACACATGATATGAAAATTATATCTCCTGAAATCAATACTAGACTATGATTCTAAGCCTAGTCACTCTGAAAACATGAACAATCTAAGAGTTAAGTTTAAAATGACTAAGTTTCAAGATGGCCGGATACCTGTAAGGGAATCAAGATGAATTAAATGAAAACTTTCTTATCCAAGTACTTTCCTTTACATGAGAATCAGAAAAAACATTCTGACTAAATTTTAAACCAGTCATATAAATCCTGTTTTGAGAATGTATACTAGGACCATACAATATTGCATCTAGAAACTCTGGCCTTCTGTGTACTCTTAAAATGTTTCAACACAAATTGCGCATATTGCAGATATATATATATATATATATATTTATATATATATATATATATATATATATATATAGTAAACACCATAAAAGGATTGTGCACCATGAATAACATAATATGGATTCAGGAAACAAATCACATAACTTGTCAACTCAAATATTACATAATAAATATCTTAGAATAGTGGCATACAATAAACAACATGAAATAAACTTGAGGAGAGAATCGTGCGTCTTGCCGATTCGAGTGTCACCATGTAAAATACTAAGAAATGGTAGCACGCAATGAATATCAAAGTCAAATCATCATTAATCGAATTGCGCGTCTTGCCGATTCGTAAAACACGATGTAAATGTCAAGAAATAACAGCTCACAATAAATAACAAGATCAAAGTACAATGAAACAAATTGCGCTTCTTTTGCTGATTCTTAAGCCACCATGTAAATGTCAAGAAATGGTAGCGCGCAATGAACAACAAAGTTAAATCCTCATGAAACGAGTTGCGCGTCTTGCCAATTCGTAAAACATCATGTAAATGTCAAGAAATAGTAGCGCGCAATGGACAACAATGTTTAAACACCATAAAACGAATTGCGCGTCTTGCCGATTCTTAAGCCACCATGCCAATGTCAAGAAATGGTAGCACGCAATGAATAACAAAGTCAAACCTTTATGAAACAAATCGCGCGTCTTGCCTATTTGTAAACTACCATATAAATGTCAAGAAATGGTAGCGCACAAGTAATCTGTTACTCATTTAAGAATTAAACCAAGAATATGAAAATTCTCAATAACGGTGTCGGAACAGTCCAACCACTGTCTTACCGCCTGGAACAATGATCACCAATGAAGGATGAAGGGCAGAAGACTGGAAGATCAAAATAGGCTGCCGGGACAGGAGCTCAGCAAGAAGCTGCTGCTCTGCACCGGGATCTCTGAATAGTGAGCACTGGGAGTTGGGCTGGCTCTCTTTTATAGAGTCTTGGCCCAGCCCAGAACCACGCCCAGGCATGTTGCAGGGAAAGTCTCTAGAAGGCCCTGGAAAGGGGCCACACCCTAACACACTCTGAAAACCTGCAGCAATACATTGCAAAGGAACAGTATTTGTAAGCATATTAAAAATAAGTTTTCAGGATTGAACTCTGCAATGCAAAAGGTTAAACCACAACATATCAGCACAATGCATAAATTACGTTGTTTTGAGAGTGCTGGGTTTTTGCATTTTTGTCACCAATAGAGCGCGTACTGCTCTGGTGTTGACAATTTTAAGGAATTCCCAATGCTGGCCTATGAGAGAGACAGGACTCACAGTAATGGAAAATGACTTTGGGAGTTTTTCATTACCAAGACATGTAAAACTCAAAAGTACATTTCCTGCCTTTTACTTATATGCACTCTGCCTGAGTGGCTACCGAGAGCCTACATTAGGGATGACATATGCAAGATAAAGGAGAGTTTAAGGCTTGGCAAGAGGTTTTAAATGCCAAGTCGAAGTGGCAGTGAGCCTTCACACACAGGCTCTACAGTGGCAGACCTGAGACATGTTTACAGGGCTACTTAAGTGGGTGGCGCAATCAGTGCTGCAGACCCACTAGTAGCATTTAATTTACAGGCCCTGGGTATATGGCATACTACTTTACAAGGGACTTACAGGTAAATTGAATGTGCCAATACACCAATGTTACCATGTTTAGGAGAAAACCACATGCACTTTAGCACTCGTTAGCAGAAAGTGGTAAAGTACTCAGAGTCCTAAGGCCAACAAAAAGACACAGCAACAAAAGAGGAGGAAAAAGGAAAAATGTCTGGGGTAAGCCCACCCTAAAGATGGCAGGTCTTCCTCATCATCAATGTCTATAACTATGGTAAAATAAAGTTTGAATCTAACTTAATCAAGCTGTCTGCTTTCAAACAGACCGGCACAGACATAACTGTCTGTAAGGTGGTCAGTGCAGTGGCATTGGTGCCCAGAGGTTGTAGATGGCCCAGGCTGACTTGCACAAGCTGCATTTATTTTAGAAGCCAGACTCCACTCAGAATGTTTTAAACACCGAGACTGCTTAGGACCTAGCTCGGTGTTTACTCTTTGAGATGCTGAGTAACTTAGGAAAGGTGGGGAGGGTGATGGACAGTGTAGGGCTGGACTTTCTGGCAGAGTGGCACTGCCAAATGGGCCAACTTGAAAGCACTAGCATGTGGGTTCTTTCTTTCAGCCAAGTCATGGCACAACTGTACCAAAAATAAATTACCCACATACTGGCCCTTTCAAGCTGGCCCATCTGGCAGTGTCAGACTGCCCAATTGGTTAGTCCTACATGGATGATGGGGTAAGGAGGAAATTTAGAAGATCGAAAAAAAAAAGGATGAAAGAAAGGAGAGGGTGATAAATGTGCAAGGGAGATAAGAAAAGGTGATAGAAAGGGATATTGATAGAAAGGAGATGAGAAGAGCAAAAGGGATTCTAGAAAGGAAAATTGCAAGAAATAAGGATGTCAGTGAGAGAAGGGAAGAAAGTGATATGGACAAGTGAGAGACAGAAGATGGAAAAAGAGAGAGAACAGTGAGGGAGACAGGAAGAGGAGAGAGTGAAAAAAAAGAAAGTAAGAGGAAAGAATATGCAATTAACAAAGAGAGAAGGAAAAGGAGGTAAAATGAGGAACTTGGTGAACCATGAGCAGAGCTGCGTTATCATTAGTTAAACACGTGCAATGAAACTAGGAGCTAGGGGTCACGTCTGTATTTTAATAGTGACCCTGAGAGATCAGGAGGCTCTTGCTTGCCATAGGGCCCATGATTCGCAAGCAGCTCCACTGCAGACTGTGGCCATTCAGAGACAGTAGAGCACAGGATCTGTTTCTTCTCTTGCTCCAGTCACCCTTACATGTTCCTTTGTCTCTTTAGTCCAGGAGAGGGTTGAACCATTTGGACAAGCTTGCCCAATGACATTAAACACAAACCTTCAAGGCCACTTTCTACCAAAAATTCAAATTAATTCTCCAGTTACCAGGAGCATCCACTCTCAGTATATTTGCCTAACATGCCCCCCTCACACACCAACTTCTAAGAGTTAAACTGCTCTTAGGTCCTGCCCCTGACTTGAGAGCATCATTGAAGGCCAGTAGAGTTAATTATAACCTTTCTTTCCATGCAAAAGAACAATACAACATAAGGCTACTTCCTTGCTGACTACCTCAACTCTGGCAAAACAGAGGTTTTCTACTTTCAGGGATTAGCTACTTTATATAAAATAAGTGCCCAGGCAAGACATTAAAATCCAGATCATTGTTTAATGTGCCCAATTTCATACTATTACCAAATTACTGAAATACACATTATCATCTCTACTCCTTGATTTCTGCTGATACCTGCAACATACTGAAAGGCCCAGGAAACAGATCATGGCTGAGGACCATTCCACAACCAGTATGTTGTTAGCTCGATCGGACTACAAGTTCTTTGTATACTTTCCCATATGATATATTACTTATAAGAAAAACCTCTCTTTTTACCTAATTGATTATATACAGCCTGCTCATAAAATTACATGCCTCACTCCCACTGACTTCCTTGACATTGGGCAACACACTTCTACCAACTCCTTGACTATTGCAATATTTCTGTGAACAACTTCATGGAATCCGATGCAGAAGCAGTGACATTTGTATGTCAGAATATTAACGCCCTTTTTTTAATTTTGAATGATTTTTTTTACATTATATTTGCTTTTCCTATAAGGCCCAGGCCATGCTCACTGAGCCTGTTTTATCTGCCAAGCTCATTTGTTGCTCACCAGTGTTCCACTGCCTTTCCAAACCTGCTCCCTCTGTTTTGAATGTTTCCATTATTTGTTTTTTTCCCGATGATTTGTCAGCAGCAATGTGCTACTGGGCTGCTTGCTTCTCTGCTTTGGCATTCCTGTCCACTGTATTTTTCATTTTTGCCACTCTAATTTAGATTAATGCTGGCCATGTTGGAATGATAAATTAAAAGGGCCAAAAAGACTACACAGTTGACAATACGTGCACACAAAAGCCAACACATGGTGGCCAACTTGCAAAGATTTTTCTTGATCTTTATTTATGATACAAAAATTACAAAATGGCAACCTATGCACGGTGATGCACTAGTGGCCATCTTAAGATGGGTTTTCTCATGAAGAGAAGAAAAAACAACGATTGTGCACCACTGGCCATTTTCGCATTTTAAAGCATCTTTCCTTTATAGACAGTGGATATTTTAGAATGGGAAGTTAAAACTAAACAATACAATGTGCAGTAACAATAATGCCACAGTAAACATGCATTGGCAAATTGTAGTAAGCCACCATTCACTTTTTAAAGGTGAGGACCATTTACATTGCCAATGCTTGGTATAATAGGAATGAATATTATTATTGTGTGTAATAATAATGATGGATATGTTTTTTTTTTATTATACATACTCTAGAATAAAGCATTGTTGATTGATTGAAAGAAAACTCATCTTACTTACATTGAAGACGTGGGCAATATCTCCTGACTAAATAGGGCAAGCTTCAAATCTCTCTGTTTTGTGCACATAACGTTCATGGCTGATATCCAGTCTACCTATGGAAATTGTTGTTGTGCAAGTCAAGATACGAAAGAGGCATGGATGTCATTTAGTGATCGCTAGATGTTACAACTTCGAACCCCCTGGCTTGCCCCTTGCAATTGTGCTTTACAATAATAGTGAATAATATTATAATATTGCTTGCTACAATTTAGGAATAGTACTACGCCCCAGAAACTTCAAAGATGATGTAATCACCCTAATATAGGTGGTATGTAAAACAGATCTTTGAAGTCTTACTTCTTAGGCTCCCGGGATCTCAGGGAAGGCACTTAGAAGCCAGGACAGCTCCACCAGAGGCCACCAGCAAGGTCTAGCCCACTTCCAGTTGTAAGTTGTCCACTTCTCACTCCAAGGAAAAGGCCTCTGGCAGCTTATGTCCCTGTAGCTGCACAGGAAGTCAGACAGCTGTCTCTTGGAGTCCACTTCTTATTCCGGGATACAAATGGGAGCAGGTATTGCACTCCAGTTGACCTCGCAGGCTACATACAACAGGTTCAGTCCTCTTCTGTTCTGCCACAGGTCCAGAGAGTCTTATGAGGGGCTGGGGATGAGGTACAACTTTTGTTCATTTCACTTTCCTGTGGGTGAGGGTGACTGTCCACTCCCTGACCAATGAGCAAAAGGTTCCCAAGGGCAAACCGCCCATGTCTGATGCACATCCTGTTTGCCTCACTGCAAACTAGCCCACAGCATTCCATTCACAGTAAACCCAAGGTGGCAAAATCTTTCTGTCCCTGGATGGAGCTTGTGGCACATATATGGGTGCGTTGAAGGTACTGAGCAGTCCTTTTCCACATAGCCACTCTAAACTTGTTCTGGGGCCAGCAACCTCCTCCATTGAAACAAAAACCAGGAGAATGACATGTGTTTTGGGATCAAAAGACACTGTTCTTCTCTTATCAACAAACTATAAAAGTACAGGTCTCCCCCAGCCCCTTTTAAGTTCTGGAAGCTCCTGGACACTCCTAAACTGCCCTGCATGGTTTAAGCTGGGTTACTTTCCTCCTCTGAGCCATTCTGCCAGGTCCGGGCTTTTACCTCTGTTCTGAGCTCAACATTTCACACCTCATCACTGAAGCACTGACCTTTCAGCTTTAGGCAGGCTAATGGTAATTAGTCTGCAGGGGTGTCAAGCTGGGAAATTATAACTTTCAAATAGTTGCTTCTAGGGGTGGCTCCTTCACTTTGGCAAAGGAGCATCGCCCCCCCCGACCAAGAGCCAGGAGATGAACAAGATAGTTGCACTATTGTTTTATTTTTCATCTGGTGGCTCATCCGGCAGTACAGGGAAAGGCAGGGCAATGGGAGGGTGGAGGGTGAGAGAGTACACCTAAGTGTGCATGTGTGTTTGGCCGGCCATCTGAGGCTGGACAAACACACATGCGCACTTAGGTTTCTCTAGCACGGCTGTATTTAACAGCCGGGTTGGAGAAACTGCACAGACCCCAGGGCTGCGTCTGAGCGCCAGTGACTGCTACTGTAACCAATCCTGATGCTGCTTTCATGCTATGTTTAGAATGGAAGCAGCAACAGGATTGCTGGGGAGCCTGTGTTGGGAACACCACATGGAGGAAAGAGGAGCGAGGCAGTAAGGTAAGTTTTTTTTTTTTTCCCCTCCATCTCTGTCCCTTCCCCCAAACCCCTCCCCATGAGATTTGCGGCGACAGCTGCTGATTGCTTCCCCTACATATGTATCTAATATCCAGCTTCACCATTAAAACGGATTTTAAATAAATATTCAAAACAGTGGTTGGACTGCCACCGCAGCTTATTCCAAACCAAATATGCAGAATTACCTTAGTAACTGCCCTTTAGATTTTTCTTCATAGAACGCGCTGTAGCCGTAACAGTGAAATTGCTCTTCGGAGCTAGTCACAGTAGGAGCATGCAAACCTTAATTTCTTACATGTTCCACCTTTAAATCCCAGACTTCCTATTTTTTGGGCTGCAATGCTTACCTAGGGGTGAGTCAGTTAATATTTAAAGGTATGCTTTCCCTACAGTCACAAGGTTTATTTTTAGAGGTCTGTCTGCATGTTTAAAATCTACAGGAGACAGGCTACACATGTAGGCTTGTAGCCATGTTTTGCTTGTTAGCATAAAGAATGTCACAATAGTTGTTTTTTTTTTGTAAACAAAGTTTATTGCAATTTCGATCAACCAATGATTAGGTAAACATAGTATAAGAGAATATACAGTGACCTACATAGACTCTGAGATCAAGAGCTTTTTCAATCTACACATCTCTGCACTAACAGCAATCTGATGTTGCAACAACTACCCTACCCCCCCATCCCTCAACCTCCCCAACAGTGCCCCACCCCCCAGTGATGGTACTGGTAGCTTATCTGGACAGTTGTATTGTATGTAGGTGTGCTATGAAGGAGTCAACCCTCCGCTCACAGTGTGAGAGTGTTTACTCCGTCTAGTCCAACCGTAGGTTCCTGCCCCGGGGTCATCTGTACTGGCACCAATGGATTGGGACTATTGGTAACTTCTCAAAACATCCAAACATCATTCAATCAGGGGACTGGACCTAATCGGCATTCCTCCTTAAAGGAGTCTAATATCGCGTCCCAACCTTGCGCCACCTCCAGGGGCCGCCAACCCCTTCTGGCCTCGCTATGTAAAACAGCGCTCTCACACCCAGCCCACCTAGTTAATTCTCTGGTCCATAGGGACAGTCTCGGCCCAACTGGATTCTTCCAGGACATCGCTATTTCCCTCTTGGCCAGTACGTAGGCCAAGTCCCGGAACCTGTTGGTTATTTTGTACTTAGCCGTGCGTGGAAACCAGCCAAGCAGACAATGCCCTATTGTGCAAGGGACTTCTCTTCCTATCGCTCCAGCCACCAGACGGCTCACCTCCGCCCAATACACCTCCGCCGTAGGGCAGCTCCAGAACATATGCCTAAATTCTGCCTTCTCTAGTCCGCACCTCGGGCAATTTACTCCTTCCACTTCAAAGTACCTGCTGATCCGCTCAGGGGTGAGATATGCCCTATGAAGTACATAAAAATTAATCAGCTTAAATCTGGCATTGCGAGTCATTTTGGGGAAGCCCCCCAGAATACGCTCCCAGTCCACATCGGATATAGTTGTGCCCAGGTCTACTTCCCATGATGATTTGAGTTGAGTCAAAGGTATGTTCCTATCCACTTGAACCCTGCTGTAGAGATTAGAAACTGCCTTAAAGGTGCCAGAAGAAGTCGCCAAATATGTACAGGTTGTTTGTGTAGTGAGCTCTCCTGTCCGTGTCAGCCAGTGTTTCCTGATACTAGCCACTACTGAGCCATACAATAAGAAGTGTCCTCCCTGTAGACCGAATTGTGTCCGAAGGACTTCAAACGGCATCAGTGCCCCCTCCTTAAATAGTGCTCCTACCGTCTGTATCCCGGACTCCACCCAGGACTGGAGTCCTCCCCAGTCACCCCGATGGGGCAAAGCTCTTAGGGACAAGAGGGGTAGGTCAGGGGAGTAAGGGGCCTTTACTTTAAGTTTACGCAAAAAGCTCCTCCAACAGCGCGCAAGGACTTTAAATTCAAGGGAATCATGCGTCCCAGTACCCGGACACCCCAACAACAGTTCGTATAATCTAGTCTCTGGGGGAGTAAATGCCTTTACCCCCAACCCTGTTGCTGCTCTGTTGGCTATCCATTGCGCCAACCATTGGAATTGCGCTGCCAAGTAGTAAGCCTCAAAGTCCGGGACTGCTAGGCCTCCGTCTGTGGACCGCCTCTGAAGTTTGGCCAGAGCCACTCGCTTCCGTCCACCCCCCCCAGATAAAGGCTATGACCATGGATTCTAGTTCTGCAAATATGGCCTTAGGAATCCATACCGGCAGGACCGTGAAGTGATACAGAAGGCGAGGCAACACCACCATTTTAAGGATGGCTACCCTCCCCGCTACAGATAGAGGTAAGGTTTGCCAGAAAGCCATGTTGGAACGGAGGGAACGCAATGAGCCTCCAATATTGCTATCTATTATATCCTTTGGGTCATGGAAAATTTTGACCCCCAAGTATGAGAGGCATCTTGGAACCCACTGGACATTTCCCAACTCTAATGGTGGGGCTACAGTAGCGTTCAACGGAAACAGGCCGGTCTTGCCCCAATTCACCCGAAGACCAGAAAGCTCACCAAACTGCGAAAGTAACTGCTGGGTCCGGGAAAGGTCTCTGTGTACATCGTCTAAGAAGATCAATAGATCATCCGCATACAACGCTATTTGATGTCTCTTGCCCCCTGCCACTATACCGGGACCCCCCCCACCACCGCGCGCTGCGGCCGCTAATGGCTCCATAGCCAGTGCAAATAGCAGCGGCGATAGGGGACACCCCTGTCTGGTACCCCGCTCAACGACATAAGGTCTGGATATTATCCGTCCTGTCCGTACCCTAGCAGTGGGCTCAGTATACAACAATCTGACCCAGGCAATGCATTCAGGTCCGAAACGAAGGCGGGACATCACTGTATAAAGGAAGGCCCACTCCAAGCTATAAAAGGCCTTTTCTATATCGACTGCGAGCACTCCAGGGGCTGGGCTAGACGATTTTCGATCGTTCATGACCGGTATAAATCTGCGTATGTTATCCGCTGTGTTGCGCCCCGGGATGAACCCTGCCTGGTCAGTATGTATTAGTGTTGCCATGTGGGGGAGAAGCCTAGAGGCCAGAACCTTGCTGAGGATCTTGTAATCCAGGTTCAGCATGGATAAAGGTCTGTATGCCCCAGCTTCCGCAGGATTTTTCCCAGGTTTAAGCAAGGGCACTATTACCGCCTCCCTCGCTGTTGCCGGTAAAATTCCTCGGTCTCTGGCGGATTGATATAGAATCTCAAGCCTAGGAGCTAACAAATCTATATACGTGGCATAGAATTCGATAGGGAGACCATCTGTCCCCGGAGTCTTTCCCCTCGATAGTTCTCTAGTGGCCCTCCGAATCTCTGGTTGTGTAATGGCTCCCTCAAGTTGTGTCGCAACATCTGGTGGTAGTGTCTGCAACTGCAGACTAGATACATAACTATCGGTGGAGTTACCGACAGGACGAAGAGTGCTTTTATATAATCGTTCGTAAAAGGACATGAGGTGAGAGTTAATTTGCTCCTGCCCCTGAAGGGGATTTCCACTCTCCGATATCATTTCCAGGATAGGGGATGTTTTATGCGTTTGCAATATTACCCAAGCTAACATCCGACCCGCTTTGTCTCTCTCCCCGTGTGCTCGTGTAATATAGTTTTGGTAGTCAAAGCATCGAAGACGCTCCACACAGTCAGCGACCGTTGACTAAGCTCTAAGCTCTAAGATAGTATGTTGAAGGAGCGGACTTTCAGGCCTTTTTTTCTCCATCTCTCGCAGCTCACTCTCCGCTTGTTCAGTGTCCCTAAGTAGAGTCCTTCGGACCCCTACCGCTCCCGCAATACAGCGCCCACGCACCACCACTTTAAAAGCGTCCCATTCAATCAAGGGGTTATTGGTCGAAGCCTCGTTATCTACAAAGTAGTGGGTAATATGTTGTCTTAGCTCCTCCCGAAAGGGTGCGTCTTCTAGGGACTCAGTCTTCAGCCGCCAGGTGGGGATGCGAGAGGGGGGCGAACCCCAGCGTGACTCTAGTAATAGAGGGTTATGATCAGAGATTGTGCGGGTCAGGTATTCAACATTATGCACCTGAGGGAAAATGTCTGGGGAGCAGAAAAACACATCCAAGCGGACATGGAGCTCATGCCGGGGGGAGAAGAAGGAATAGTCTCTGGTCTCTGGGTGTACTCGTCTCCAGATATCCACCAGCCCCCAACTCGCCTGCCAGGAGGAGAATAGCCCTGCTACTCTCATCAGAGGGGAATCATGTAACGGTGGGTGGGAGCGATACCTGGAGGGATCGGCCACACAATTAAAGTCGCCCCCCATCACTAGGGGGAACTGCAAATAGGTGGCTAGGAGGCCCGATAAGCGTGTAAAGAACTCACCCTGGTCCCAGTTCGGGGCATAGACATTGATCAACGCTAGATCTCTTCCCTCCAATCGACCCCGGATTGCTACAAAACGTCCCTCTGGGTCTATGAGCGTGTCTAATAACTGGAATGGAACCCCGGCTCTGATCCATATCAAGGCACCCCTGGCGAATGCGGAATAAGAGGTATAGTATGCCTGGCCCCTCCACCTTTTCTGTAGTGCTAGCCCTTCAGCCTGGGTTAAATGTGTTTCTTGGAGCAACGCAATCTGAATCCCCCTCCGCTGTAAATGTGAGAATACCTTGGCCCGTATTTATACTCCGTTTGCGCCGAATTTGCGTCGTTTTTTTCGACGCAAATTCGGCGCAAAACTAACGCCATATTTATACTTTGGCGTTAGACGCGTCTAGCGCCAAAGTATGAAGAAAGAGCGTCATTGTTTTGCGTGAACGCCTTCCTTGCGTTAATGAGATGCAAGGAAGGAGTTCCCGTCTAAAAAAATGACGGCGACGCAAATGCGTCGTATTTATACTCCCGGGCAAAAATCACGCCCGGGAGGTGGCGGGTCAAAAAAACCCGCATTTGCGCCTGAATTTAACGCCTGGGTCAGGGTAGGCGTTAAGGGACCTGTGGGCTCAGAATGAGCCCACAGGTGCCCTCCCCTGCCCCCAGGGACCCCCCCTGCCACCCCTGCCCACCCCAGGAGGACACCCAAGGATGGAGGGACCCATCCCAGTGAAGTACAGGTAAGTTCAGGTAAGTATAATTTTTTTAATATTTTTTTTTTTTTGTGGCATAGGGGGGCCTTATTTGTGCCCCCCTACATGCCACTATGCCCAATGACCATGCCCAGGGGACACAAGTCCCCTGGGCATGGCCATTGGGCAAGGGGGCATGACTCCTGTCTTTACTAAGACAGGAGTCATGAAATGGCGTCTGGGCGTCGAAAAAATGGCGCAAATCGGGTTAAGACGATTTTTTAGCGTCAACCTGACTTGCGCCATTTTAAGACACCCTAACGTCATTTTTTCCCAATGCCGGCGCTGCCTGGTCTACGTGGTTTTTTTCCACGCACACCAGGCAGCGCCGGTCTGATTGCGCCGTCTAACGCCATTCCATAAATACGGCGCCCGCATGGCGCTTCAGAATGGCGTTAGACGGCGCAAAATTTTTTGACGCTAAACTGCGTTAGCGCAGTTTAGCGTCAAAAAGTATAAATATGGGCCCTTATATCTCTTAGACATTGTGTGCATGCCCCGTACATTCCATGAGAGAAATTTATAAGTGCCTAACGACGCCATAACTGTGTTTCAATCCCCATCTGTGACATACCCCATGCAGGGCTAGCATATACCACGAAGATCCCTACTCTCACATTATATAACATCAGCAGACCAGTGTTAAACATCCACCACTCATCACTCCCCCTAAACAATCCCCAACAATTAACATCCCAACTCCCCTTCCCCGGGACAAAAGTTTGAACTACTCTCATCCAAACTTCGCGAAATGTCAACTAGATTATCGAAAGTGGGGTAACTCCTAGATCACAAGAGGAGTGGGCCATCGCCCTAATCCCCACTACCGGATTGCAAGATATATTAGTACTTGTGGACCCCTGTCTCATCCATCTGGTGGGTACGACCGCCATAGTGACAGCTAGTACGGCCTCCTCACCGGCCACCATGGTGCCTGCCAGGGGAGGCTCTCATTACCAGGACAACTGGCTCAAGTGTAGTTCGATGGGAAGACTTTCATATGATACAGTCAGAAGTGCCCGGTGTTATGGCCGGGCCCGATCTGTCGGATACTTGGGAAGTCTCGGATTCATGGTCCGAATCAGATGGTTCACAGTCCGCAGCAGTCTGTACTTGGGATCCGCGATCAGAGCCGCTCAATGAAGCTGCTGCCTCCATGGCTTTTCGTCTCTCAGTTTGCATCTCCACAGGTGAGGGACTATTTACTATACGGGCCGTGTTGCGTTTAGCCCCTCTCCTCCGTCCATGCTCAGGGCCCTGTGCCGGAGGACCATTCCCCTCATGTGGAAGCAGATCAATCCATTGCCATACCTCCTCCGCCGTAGTGAAAAACTGTGTACTGTCTTTGGTCACTACCCTAAGCTTCGCCGGGAACAGCATGCCATATTGTAGACCCAATTGACGCAGTTTCTGTTTTGCAGCTCTGAAGGTGGCCCGTTGTTTCTGTACTTCCCGGGAGAAGTCTGGGAAGATACGAACCGTGTGATTGTCCATTGTGCGGTCCCCTTTGGCCCTGCTTTGATGCAACAGGTAATCCCTATCCCGGTAATGAAGAAGCCTGGCTATTATAGGTCGCGGGGGGGCTCCCGGAGGGGGAGGACGCGACGGAACTCTATGTGCCCTCTCGATCGCAAAAAAAGGAGAAAGTCCGTCGCCCGCTAAGTCCTCTCTGAGCCACCGCTCGAGGAACTCCGCCAGGCCAGTTTGTGGAACACTTTCAGGCATACCAATCACCCGTATGTTATTGCGACGCGATCTATTTTCCGCGTCTTCGGCCCTTAATTCCAGGGCCTTGATCCTGGTCTCCAGCTGCTGTGTAGACTTAGTGGCATCTTTGACCTCTGGAAGGAGCTCTTTAAGTTGTCTGTCGGTGGTGGACACCTTTTCGGCTAGGCGGCGGTGATCATCTCGCAGTACTGTGAGATCTGTGGCCAAAGCGTCGATTTTCCCCTCCAGTGCTACACGGGAAGCCGATATAGCTTGTAGGACATCTTGAAGTGTGGGGTCGTCACGGCCCTCTCCTGAAGCGTCATTCCTGGGTTCAGGCGGGACTGCCTGTGCCTCAGCTGGGGACCCACCTTTTTGTTCTATGTCCCTCCGGCGACCGACTTTACCCATTTTCTGGGGTATGGCTCCAACTCCGTCTGATCGGTGGGCTCTGGACCCCTACTCTCCCACCACCGCGCTGTATACTGCACTGCCAGAGGGATCGCCAAACTTTTTATTAGAGACTTGCTGTTTCTGGCGCTCGGTACACGTGTAAGAGGATTATCGCCTTCCAGTGCCAGCCGCACTCCGCACTCTAGGCCGCTAAGAACCCCTGAGGTACTCCACACGCCAGGTAGATAGGACACTCTCTCTCCTCCCAGTCAGGGTGTGGACCCGTCGAGCCAAAAAGCCTTGCCGTTCGTGGAGGGTGCCTTCAAGCATGCATGACTCCCATCCAGTGTCTGGGGGCCCCCTGCACTCTCCTGTATGTAGCACTGCGCTTCTAGGGGGACCCCCGTAGAGGGGGGCCGCATGCACCGTGTCCCAGTGCAGGCCAGGTTCGCCCCATCAAGTCGCCGACTTCGCCCTCCTCGTTCCAGCTCACCTGAGGCGGTCCATGGGGTCAAGCCTCCCAGAAGTACCCCCCGGCGCTGTCGTGCAGACTGCGATCAGACGTCCTCAGAGGGGAGCTGCCAAAGGAGCTCTGGGGGAACCCCAGAATTATCGCCTCTCACCTTGATCCACTCGGTCCTTCCCTCGGGTGTCGGTCGCCATGTTGTGTGTGCTCCGCGGTCCTTATCCGAGCACAGACGCCGCGCTGGGCCCCACTGTTCGTCGGCGTGGGACCCCAGAGGGAACCACCAGGACCCCTCGTACTTCCTGTCTCCCAGAGGGGTGAGTGGGAAAGGAGCAGGGAATTGCTTTAGTGGCTCTTCTGCCACCGGGGACGCCGTTCAGATCGCGGCCGCCATCTTTTTCTTTTCCGCGGCACTCCGTCGGCCGCCAATTCGGCCCCGAAACTCTCTTCACTCCGGGACCGGACCCCTCAAAATGAGCCTCGGGACCCCTGCGCATATTCAGCCGGGCAATGGAGCGGTTTGGGGGTCCACTGCCTTTCAGGCTGGACCGGAGTGGGAATCGCTGGCAGGAGCCTCACGGAGAGGCTTCCTCTGCCATCGGCGTCAGGCCACGCCCGAATGTCACAATAGTTGTTGTAGTCCACAGTAGATATTTAACTCTCTATGACATTAGGGGTATTTTCATACACTGTACTATGGCCTTAAAGGTTAAATAATCCAAATGGTGGTTAGTCTTGTACTTTTTTACCATGTTCTAAGGGTCAGAGTACATGCACTAGGGACTCAAAAACAGGACCTTAGTGAACAGAGTTCAAAAACTATCAGCTTGCAAAAATGGGGATGACCATTCAAAAAGAGACACATTCTTAGAGAAACGTACACCTGATTAGAACAATTAGGAACAGATAGTGCCATACAACATAAGAAGGACCGAACATCCCATGAGACAAAAAAATCTCACATGTTCAAGAAAAAAAGGGATTTGCAAGTTCTCCTTGAACCGTAGATTATGTTGGGCCAAAGTACCCCAACAAATGTCTCCTTTCCCTCGCTCCCATCACACTATCAGTCATTTGTACTGGGCTTGTTTGTTGTGGTTTTCAGAGCACAATTGTCACTTTATATTGAGGGTGTTTTAATACAAGCTATGCATACAAACCTTTTATTATTCAAAATGGTTCAAATGAAACAAAGAAAGCCTAAACTGAAAAAATATTAGATGCCTTTGTCATTAATATTATCCTTTATTTTAATGTTTGTGAAAGAAAACTTTGATTTTTTGAAGTTCATACTACTCTAATTGAATAGGTGACAGCAGGTATATAAAATATGCATTCTTATTGTTATAAATGGGGCCTCTAGTTGGCAGTCAGTTTACACCCTGACCAAGTCGGGACCCTCACTCTAGTCAGGGGAAGGGAGTCACACACCCAAGATAACCCCTGCACACCCCCTTGGTAGCTTGGCACAAGCAGTCAGGCTTATCTCAGAGACAATGTGGAAATTATTTGTACAAACACACACAGTAACACAGTGAAAACACCACAAAAGACCACCACACCCATTTAGAAAAATGGGCAATATTAATCTAAATAAAACAAGACCAAAATGGCAAACATCCAGCATACACAAGCAGAGATATCACGCTTTAAACTTAAAAGAGTCTAAGTTCAATAAAGTAATTGGATGAATTGTTTTAACGCGAAATACCTGGTATGCATCAAAAATAAAGCCATAGGAGTGGTGATGTGTCAGAAAAGCAAGCGATGTGTTGATTTCTTACTCACAAGTGAGGCCATGTGTTGAATCTTTCCCCGCCGGGTAGGCGATGCATTGATTTTTTCCCCCAGAGGAGATTGATGCATTGATTTCTGGTTACTCAACCTCAGGTCCTTGTGCTGAAGTTGAAGATTTGACACCCTGGGATGATACATGAAAAATCTGTGTGCACAGCAATGATGGATCCATGCTGAAGCCGGCGATGCATCAATTTCACAGACGCAAGACAGGGGCTGCATCAATTTTCCAGCTGCTGTGTAGGCGCTGCATTGATATTTTATGGCTGCATTGTCTCCGATGCTTGGATTTTTTACTCAGGTTATCAGCTTCCATTTTCAAGGGCCCAGGAACTGGATTTGGCACCACTCGGCAAGTCAGGACTCTCAGCAGAAAAGCACAGATGCTGGCAGATGAAGTCTTTGATGTCTTTGATGTCCCTGAGACTTCACAACAGGAGGCAATCTCAGTTCAAGCCCATGGAGAAACGTTACAAGCAGGATACACAGCAAAGTCCAGTCTTTGTCCTATCCAAAGCAGAAGCAGCAACTACAGGCCAACCTAGCAAAGCACAAACAACAAAAGGGCAGTACTCTTCCCCACAGCTCTTCAACTATACTTCTTGGCAGAATCTTGATCAAGAAGTGTTCTAAAGTTGTGAGGCCAGCACTCCAATACTAATACCCATTTCTGCCTTTGAAATACCCTGCCTCTCCCTGTCCTGGCCCGGACACACTCTAGGGTGTTGGAGACTGAATTGTGTAAGTACAGGCATCCCTATTCAGGTGCAAGTGTCAGCTCCTTCCACCACTCTAGCCCAGGAAGACCCATCATGATGTGCAGGGCACACCTCAGTACCTTTTATGTTACTGTCTAGAGTGAATTCACAAACAGCCAAACTGTCATTCTGACCCAGATGTGTATTCAGCAGCCAGGCAGAGGCACAGAATGGTTGAGCAAGAAAATGTCCACTTTCTAAAAGTGACATTTTCCAATTTACAATCTAAAAACTCATTTTACCAAAAGATGTATTTTTAAATTGTGAGTTTAGAGTCCCAATATTTCAAGGCAATCCCCATGTCAACCTATTTGAGAGCAAGGCCTTGCAATAGTAAAACAGAATTTCGCAGTATTTCACTATCAGGACATGCAAAAACACCAGTACGTGTCCTACCTTTTAAATACACTACACCCTGCCCATGGGGCTACCTTGGGCCTTCTTTAGGGGTGCCTTTCATGTACTAAAAGGGAAGGTGTTGGGCCTGGCAAGTGGGTGCACTTGCCAGGTCGACATGGTAGTTTCAAACTGCACACACAGACACTGTAATGGCAGGCCTGAGACATGTTTACAGGGCTACTCATGTGAGTGGCAAAAACAGTGCTGCAGGCTCACTAGTAGCATTTGATTTACAGGCCCTGGGCACACATGGTGTGTTATATTAGTGACTTACTTTTAAATCAAATATACCAATCATGGATAAAATATCATCATCACAATTTATACAAAACCAGCAAAAACGAAATCCAGCAGACAGTCACAAAACAGGAGTCAGAGGCCAAAAGGCAGAGGAACCACACCAAGGATGCCAGGACTAACACTTATTCTTTTCATACTTATGTGTTTGTTAATCACACTATCCTTCTGAATTGTTTTCCCATATTTCTCTCATGACCTTTAGAAGAATGTATATTAGTCTACCCATATATGAATTCAGGATCCTGATACTTATGCAAAAGCACATCTAAATAGCAAAGCACAACAAGGTTAGAGGGCAGGGGCTAAAAAGGAGTGACATTGAAGAGGATCAAAGAAGAAATTCAACCCACTACTAGATTCAGGTAGTACGTATTGGTTAGTTTATAATAAGATGAGTCATACCTACACTTTCTGCACCAGAGATAATGGACAATCACAAGCAACTTACTCTAACTCAGGGATTAGAGGTTTGTATTCAGTAATAGTGAAGTAAAGCATAGACCCTGTTAGGAGATAGCAGAGTGAACAGCTATTTTTTAGACCTCAAACGTTAACCCACTCATTGATGCAGCCTGCAGCCACCTACCCTCCAGTCTTCTTGATAATGTCAGCACATCCACACTCACATAAACCTGAAAAAGTAGAATTCGGTAGTTTAACAAAATGTTCACAGCACAGTTTCATTATTTTTCCTTTGATGTGAAGTGCCATAGTGCCTTAGCTCTCTGCAGTGATCTGTTTCCTTTATCGGATAGTTTGTTACTCCGTGCACCAAGAAGATTCTTCCCCTGAGAGACTTGCGGTGATCCAAGAGGTCATAACATTTCCTTCTTAGTTTTTTTTTTTTATTTCTCATGCTCAAAGGCTTTCCCAGTTCCCTCACTGCTGTGAAAAGTAGCCCAGAGTTGGCTCAGGGTGGGTCAGAAGATTTAATCCCACCGCACTTTACTGTCTAATACTCCTCACAATGCAGGTAATAAAAAGTAAACAGAAGAAATCGAGGCTTCTCCTTGAGTTCATGGATACTCATGGTTTCCTGCTAGGTGTAAATCGGAGCAGAACGTCTAGTGCAAACGTCAGTATAACAATATTTAGTGGCTGGTCATAGGCACAACTTCCTTAAACAGCCAATCTCTGCCCAAAAAACATGACTACCAAAGCTTGTGGCAATTCACCCACAATTGCAATGTCTTTGACTTCAGTGAACCATTGCATTCACCATGTCCACATAGGGGGACACGATGGGGGTCTTGGCTCCCACAAAGTGCCACTTAGGCTGTCACTTAGGCTGCAAGAACTGAAGAACTCTGCTGTATCTACACCTTGTCCTCCTGCCTAGGGACAGGCTATGGGGAAATTGGTTTAAGTCAATTTGATGGATGTGGGGGTGGCTCTGAGCACCTTGGCCAGAATGGTGGGCTCCTAACATATGATAAGACGATAGTCCACTAGTAGAGACCCAGGACCTCATTTAGTGTTCTTAATAAATTGACAAAGTCTCATCCCCACCAAATTTACAGTTCTCTTACCTGACTTAGAGACAGCCAGCGCTACCAATGACAGTAGCAAAACAACTACTGATTAAACTCCTCCAAGTGTGACAATTCAGACTGTTCCAGTCTCCTAAAGCTCTAAGAATGGTTTGGGAAGCAGATATTAGTCATTTTCAAAGTATATTGAATTAACAAACAACTGTTGTTGTGGTCATCTCTAAATTAGACAAACATCGGCCCCATGTGACTATTAGAACAGATGTTGGCAATTAAGTGCCGGTACCAAGCACCGGAAACCACAGGATCAAATTATGCACTGCATTTAGCAATCTAAGTTTCCTTCGAAAACTTATTTTTCAATCCCTGGTTGCTGTAACTGAAACTCATGCGTGACACTCCGGGGTCCTTTTCATCATTTCTGTGTCAGATGTGGTCCAAAAGGACTCTGTTAGTTTGTTGTAATTCAAATTAGCACATAATACAGGTCAACATGTAAAATCAATAATACATGTTTAACATTTCTGCGTCTGTGCTAATTTCATTGCTCTCAAGTGGCCCCAGCTAAATGTCAAAAATTGAGTGAATTCAGATTTTTTTAGTCAAGATACAGAATGGTGCAAAGTGTGCATTCGTGTGTAAATGCAATTAAATTTTGCTTCAGTGCATTAGTTTGTTGTATTAATGCGTAAAAACTAGTCATAATGAGCTACTCTCCTCACAATAAATCTGCATATGTTCAAGGATAGCTATTTAGGTGAGAATTATGGCACGCCCCATGTGTGTTCTGCTAATTTATGTCAAAGTAAAGGTTTTGTGAACTTGATGTTGTATGTTCAGAAACAGTTCTCTTCTGCTTTGTAGCCAAAAAGGCTACTTCTTTTCAATGGCATAATCATAGCCAGTGAGTTTGTCATAATGGTGCCTGTATTTCTGTGTCTGTCAAAACGTGAGTGGGTGTCAAGAAACCCTGCTGTGGAATCAATGCACCCATGTTTACTGTGGTGAGTCAAACGCGACTTACGCTGTTTTCTGATGACGGTCAGCTCCTTCTGCACAATCGCCATTCAGAGCATGTTCTGGGCCTGTTTGTGTGGTGACTTCTTAACAGCCTTGTTCTTTGTTCTCTTCCCGTTCAGTGAAGGCCTAGTTCATGAGTGTAAATTAATTAAGTTGTAGTCCACCACAATTAGGGCTTCCACAGTGGCATAATTACTCTCTGAGAAAGTTCAAGTCTGGAGACAAAGGCAATTATCAGAGCCATTGCTGGGAAATAGCCCCAACAGCTGCTCTTGAGAAAGAGATAAATAAATGGCAGTTTTACATTTTTTTTTCACTCTCGTATTGTTTTCTAATTCATGCTATACAATTTACTCTTAAACTACGCAAGGTTTTTCTAAAAATGGAATTCCAACTACTATTAAATGAATTATTTAAATAAATATTTGTTGAAAATAAATTATGCCATGTTTTTATGCTATGCGGTTTTTACTTGAAGACCTCCAGTTATGCACGTGTCTACTTTCTTTAAACAGCCACAACACCCCAGTCGTTGTAGTACCACTTTTCTCATTCTTCACTTCCCAGCTTCCTGTGAATACAGATTATGAAGAAGTCTTGACTTTTAATTAAGACTACCGAGATACAGAACAGATCCTTAACAGAAACGTGGTTGACAGCCCAAGTGGAGAAGAAGACTGTATTATGATAAAGGCCTGGTGGCTATACCCTTTTAAGTAATTTACATATTTGAGTAAATTCACTGTTTTTTGTGAAAAGCCAAAAAATAGTAAATGTACACAAAATAGCAAGTTAACTTTGTAAATCAGGCCCAGAGTGTTGAAGATGGTTGAACAAATATTACATACCAATTAGGCTTCTTTGAACATTTGCGCTTATAAATCACAACTAATGTTAACCTCCTACATACTTTCTGCTTAGTTTTGTAAAAACTACTGTTCTACTGGATTGAGTGCTGCTCTGCAACCACAGTCAGTTTCAACACAGTGAGCCGCTGATTGCTTAAGTCAGACAACTTTGCCATGGGAAAAATGCCCCTTATCAAAACTCCTGAAGGAAAAAGATAAGCAGAAATTGTCCCTAAAGCTCCTTGTTGGTGACTGGAAGCTCATATTGGCAGACCTTTACATTCTCCATTGGCTGGGATCCTTGTTATTGTTTGTTAAAAAGCGTTACCAGCTTCAAAAATGTGCTCTTAGTTGCACGTCATGGCATTGCAGCTGACACAGTAAGAATCACAATGGACTTTGGTAAGAACATTCGATAGCATCCCTGACTCTAGATACCATAACTGGTAGATAGGAATCCTTAAAACTGCAGTTGGCAGATTCTGGAAATAATTACTACTGGCATTCTAGAGCTTACAAAACATAACCAGCCACAACGCTGAGAAAATGTGCACGTTGGAGCTTTTACCTTGGAAAACTTAACCAGAAGCAACTCAGACCCAACCATGGAAACCATAAATAATGGGCATACATGGCAAAATATGGAGTTGATATCTTCTGCCTCAGAAACCATAGCCAGCAACATCCTTGAGCATGTAAACCAAAAGTGTTGCCGACCTATGGAAAAACTTGATATTCGAAGCTCAGTCCTTGGAAACCATAACGAGCTTCTATATGGAATAGAGTATGCAAATCCAGGGAAATTGAACCATTGTGTCAAATCTGTGCAAGTCATTGCAGTAGTCACGACTTCTCTGGGCATTGCTGAGAGACAATATAATTATCTTTCACTGACCCATGTCTCCAGCATATCATTAGGCAACCATTGTGATGTTAGTATTAACCTGTTTCAAAGTAACAGTGTTTGTAGCATAATGAAGGTTGTGTGCTTCCCTCAGAAGAACTATAACCCACTCCTTTCTATGCTTTGTTCCAGTTGGAGGGGTCACTCAAACTCCTTAATGAGAGGAGAGGCTACTAAAATCCCAGATTCCCCTCTGAATATGGAAAACACCACGTAAAAACAAGTCACAAGTATTTGTAAAGTGTTAAAAGCCTTGTGTAACATAATGTTGCAACCAGTCTGATCGCCCAGGCCATCACATTTGTAAGGATGCTGGACACTGATATACAGTAGACTTATGCCTAATTGCCTCGCTTTGAACATACAACATTTAGCTGCTTCACAGTTCACTGATATTTTTCGGCACCGCCATGACTCCTAGCTATTGGAGTGCATCCAGACCAGGATGATGCCCACTTTTCTCGGCTTGACTGATCCTGTTTCCTTCCTAAAGCTGTACTTGCTTGCCTCACTACTGACCTCTCACTACTGACCTCTCCAAACATTAAAGCATTCAGCAAACCGGTGGCATATTGTGAGCCAAAACAAAGCCTGAGTCCCCTATACCCTCCACCACAAGAGAGAAGTGAACTGCCAACGATTTGATCTCAATGACAATGATGTTACTCCCTGTGTTTTTATTGAGATGTGAGGTACCAGTACCTACAGTGTACCCCCCGTACATACACATACTCCAAAACACTGTTATCTTGCTTTACATATACTCTTGACACTATTTATATCGTTGATTTGCTTCCTGTAACCGTTCACATACAATTACATTTCTTAAATAACAGAAAGGATGTAAAGTATCCAACTTTAGTATAGCATTTACAGCCCTCCATTTTGGACAGCAGTGTACTTAATCATAAAGCTTCCAATCAGTTGTTTGTGAATCTTTTCCTAAAAGGTATGCTCAGAACATTTTAAACAATAGAGCTTAGCGAGCAAATATTATGTTCTTTTTTTCCAGGAAGCCTGGTTTCAGTACTGTATGAGGTTTACATCTTTTTTGCACTGTATCTAGGCTCACCTCCACATGCTACCTTTAGATAAACCATGGAATGCTCACACACATATACACAGAGAGTCAAGAACACTTGAATGACTCCTAATTTCAGCTATGGACTGGGTACCTCGCATACTGATTGATACAAATCCTGAACTCACACTCAGTAAGAGATCTCAGTGTTCCCTGTATGTACCGTATCCAGTAAACCCAGGATGACAGTAACCTAGTCAGCATCATGACCTCAGCAACATCAGCGTTTGACACTTGGAGCAGGGTCAAAAAATACTCATGTCTGTGGCTCGTAACAATGTAATAGAAAACCTATAAAGTCAGTGTGCATCAAAATTGATCTCTGAGTGTAAATTGCAAGATCCTATCTCAAAGAACCAAGATCTCTAGATTTTTATGTCCAATGCTAATACTTTACTGCTTTATTGCATTTAGAATGTCTGTCCATTTTTGCTTTCCATTTGTACTCTGATGATGAAAATACAATTGCTGATTGGTAACCAGCTGGCACCATTCTCAGTGCTTAAACGAAACCTCTGGGGCTTTTAGCTGCATGTGGTGGACAGGCAAAAACGTAGGGGCCATATTTACAAGACACATACGCCACCAGAGTGTCACTTTGTTTGATGCTCTGTTGGTGCATAGTGCAGACCCATGAGAAAATGTACATAAAGTTAATCATACACCATAGCTGCTAGGCATCTGTTTATGTTTATTATGTTGCCATGTGCTCGACAAACCTCCTGAACTTTGATGATTGACCTTGTGTTCACAGCCTTGGGCTGCAATCTGCTTATTGCTGTAATTTACTTGTTCTAACCGTAGTTCCGAGAATGTTTGTGCCAGAACAGGTTCGTACAGGTCGTTGCCACCTCCTGCCAGCTGCATATGTACCTTCTCCCACCACACGTGTATCCCTGAAATATTTTGAAGGCCGCAGAGGACCTTGAATACGCTAGGGGTGGAGTTGTCCTCTGACTAAGCAGTTTTGTGTGTATATAAGGTTGGGTGCCCCAGAGTGAAGGGGCAGCCTCCGTAGGATAGTCACTTGACTGTCCTGGGACTCTGTATTAGCTCGAGCTATAATCCATGTAATAAACTTCTCTTTATTCCTCCAGTTGGTGACTCCGCTTGATTTGTGTACTCTCTGCTATACGGACCCTGAGGACTAGGGTGTCCCTCCACCGCTGGGAAGGAGACCCCGGGTGGGGATTCTATCTTTCCTGGTTCCTCAGTTGGTGCCCGAACAGGGACCCGAGTCAGGCATCCAGGGGACCGACCAGGTGACGGAGGACTCACGATTGGACTTCCAAGGGAGGCGCCCCACACCAGATTCTGAGCTTCGTTCTCTGTCGTGGACCTGCGGATCTCCACTGTGTGTCTTCCAGCTGGCTCGACTTCTCCTGGCGCTGTCTGAATTCGGGTCTCTGTTTTCCGTGAACTACTGGAGTCCCTAACTGTCGTACTATAACAGAAGTGTCAGGTAAGGGCGGGAGTTGAAAGATTCCTGTCTAAAAATAGGTCTGTGAGTATTGTACCGCTTCTATCGCTCTTTGCAAAGATCGACGTCAGTGGTAAGACTGACCTCAGTTGTCATTTAAGTATATAGGAAGCAAAGGGCATATTTGCCACTCATTTGGTGTATTCAAACCACTGGTGTAAGAATTTCTTTTTAAAAAAAATACTGGAAGAATGCCAGCATTCAGTTGTTTTAGGAAATTGTGTTGTTGTCTTTGCAGTACGGACTCCCGCCTGGAGGAAACATGCCCCGCTCCTCCGGCCGGGACTCTGAATCATGATATATATGTTAAATATGGCATAGGTCCGATTATCTGGTCTGATATATGGAGAAAAAGAACCACAGGTAGTTCTGATTTACAATGGCCTATTCATGGGACATTTGATAAAGATAAATTAGACTATTTACAGGAACGTTTGTTTGTGACAAAAAGTAGACCAGGGATGTTTGATTCACTACGGACTTGGCAGAAAGAAACAGACCAAAGACGTAGGAAGGCAGAGAAAGAATTACAGAGACATAAGACCAGGACGGTGACTGAAAGGTATATGACTCTGACGTAGCTGAACATCAACAGAAAATTTTAGAACATGACCGAAGGCTTCACTTACAAACTGATAAGTGTTACCCTTCCAGGACAGTAGTTGATAAGCCACAAGAGGAAGACCCCCTTTTAAACAATATGTTAGATAAACCCCCGTTATATACTCCACCAATATATCCTACACTACATCCTCAACCTGCACCAGGTGACCCTATTGTGCCACCCCCGGTTGGATCTCAGGCGAGTGCTCCGCCACCCACCACCACCCCTCCTGTCACCAGACCTATAGAGGATACACCCCGCCCGACTGTACCCACCCCTCGACTGGCCCCCGTTTGGCCCACCCCTGACTCCTGTTTAGACACCATTCCATGACCCCGCGAAAGCGCACCCTCCGCGGACACTTGTTCTCTAATTCACAAGAGGAAGATGTCATTGAAGAAATGACACGGAGGTGGATGACTAATTGGAATGACTATGGCGTCAGGGACATTGTCCACACTATGAAACAATGGGATAGTTTAGTTCAGTTACATGCAGCTACCCTTATGTGCAACATTATAATACAAGCATATGAGGATGATGGTTCCTCAGCTCCCGCAGGACTGGTGGACCTCCGAAAACACGCCTCTACTGGACTGCCGTTTGGTTCTGGTCTACATGATTATGTTGTTACTCTTCCCGTATATAGGGACCGCCCGTGGACATGTAGCCCTTCTATAAGGGCATCCATGTTTCCCATGAGAGAGGTTCCGCCGGTTTGGCGAGAGCCGGTGATGGATAACGCTGGCCAAGTTAATACCGCAGGGCATTTTCAACAAATGTGGGTACACACCCCATGGAAAAGATCTGAAACATATACCCTAAAAGCCGCCTTACCTGACCCCCGTAAGAATCCTGCAGGATATTATAAAGAACTGCAACAAATTCTTGAATCCTGTACTATGACGTTGTCCGATATTGACATGTTAATGGCAGCAGTAGTCCCGCAGGAAGTATGGTCAAAAGTACGGAGGCACGACCATGCTGAACTAGGGGGCACGTGGAACCAATTGCAAGCAGCAGAAAGGGACAGGCTTGGGGGAGTGAAACCAGACCCACTTATATTGGCTCTCCCACTGCGTATTTTGGATTTAATGGAGACCATACTTGCACCACACAGGATAAATTGGGATAAATTGGCCGCCTGTAAACAGAAAAAGGACGAGGGTGTTTCAGACTTTTATACAAGGTTTGAGGGTGTCTTTTCTGATTACAGCGGCCAAGACATGACTACTGAAGGGGGGATAAGACTCTTTGTTGACAAATTTGTGGACAATTTATTACCAGACATAAAGGGAAAATTGAAATTGTGTGAAAGTAAAATTGTGTCTCTACTGCCACTGGAATACTGACAATGGCCCAATATTATGAGAACAGGGAGATAGAAGAACAAGAAAAGAATGAGAAAAAATCGAAGGAGTTGAAAACAAAGGTGTTATTTCAGCAGGCCTACCCTCAGCCCCATCAACAGCAGTCCAGATCAAGGTCACAAGGACCTCCCAATGACAGAAGGCAGTCCCAACGCCCTCCCCGTTGTTCCCTCTCCTACAATCAGTGCGCCTATTGCAAGCAGGAGGGCCACTGGAAGAATGACTGCCCCAATAAGGACAACTCCACAGGCCGCCCCATGCCCCCACCGCAACAGGACAACAGACCACGCGGTAGGTCTGGTCCTGCAGACAGACCCCGCCAGCAGGCCCCTTCACTGTCCCACAGTACCCCCGCCCAAATTATTTTGATGCTTCATCCCAGCGTCAATATTTTAATGACGACTATGATGCGTATGAAGGTCAGGGGTCCTCCTTTGACTAGGACAGCATTCGACAGAGGGGGGTGGGACCAGTTTCTATTCCTGTTAGGCAGAATGGCCCTCACGTTGAGGTACAATTAGACGGTACTTCACATGATTTTTTGGGAGATACTGGGGCCACCAAAAGTTCTATTAAACAGGAAGAGGTCCAAGGGGTCCCTCTGTCTGGCAATATTAATGTCTCTATGGGTTTTTCTGGTGTTCCGGTGGCTAACCCCGTCTCCCAGCTGCTGCATGTTGCTATAGGTCCTTACACCATTAGCTCTCCTCTCATTCTTACTTCGGCCTGTAGTGAGAACTTATTGGGTTTGGACCTATTAAAGAAATTGTACGCCACCATTTATTGCTCTCCGGATGGAGTTCATGTCACTTTAGGTCCAAATATTTCCCAGTCACAATTTTTGTCAAAACCACTTCCACCCGAACTTCGAGATTTGCCAGACATTTTCTGGGCCACACATAAGGACGATGTTAGATGTCTGGACATACCACCGTATGTCATATGCTTGAAAGCCAATGCCAAATTACCTTGTCTTCCCCAATACAAATTATCCCAACACATTGAACAACAACTCACAAATATTGTGACCCAGTTGATTGATTTGGGTGTCATTGAAGAAACGCGTGGTAATGATTGTAACAGTCCTGTTCTTCCTGTTCATAAAAAATTATCTGATGGCACCGCGTCTCCAGGACTCCGATTTGTTAATGATTTACGGGAGGTCAATAAGATTGTAATACCCCAGTTCCCTGTTGCTCCTGACATTACGACATTATTAACAATGATACCTGCCTCTGCTACTTGGTTCTCTGTTATCGATCTTAAGAATGCATTCTTTAGCATTCCCATTCATCCAGATAGCAGACACATCTTTGGGTTTTCACTGGGTGGTCGCAGTTTCCGGTTCTGTCGCGCTCCACAAGGCTAAACTGAATCACCTAGCATTTTTAGCCAGGCCCTCAAGGGCCAATTAGATACCCTTGTTTTTCCTTGCTCCTCGACGCTGGTTCAATATGTGGATGACCTTTTGATAGCATCCACTTCAGAACAAAATTGTAAAACAGATACTGTAGCCTTATTGAAACATCTTGCACACCATCACCATAAGGTCTCCCTCTCCAAATTGCAATATTGTAGACAGGAGGTTATATACCTAGGACACCTCCTGTCTAAGGAGGGACGTACGTTGACGGCTGAGAGAATACAAGCTATACGAGACATACCGGTTCCAAGGACACAGAGAGAGGTTAGGGCCTTTATAGGTATTACCTCCTTCTGTTGTCAATGGATTCCTAATTATTCTCTTTTGATAAAACCTTTTTTGCATCTCACCCACAAAGATTGTCCTGAAACAATTGAATGGAATGACGATTTTCAGTTTGGTTTTGATGAATTGAAAAATACACTCTGCACAGCACCTGTACTGGGTACGCCTGATTATCGTAAAGATTTTCAGTTATATGTGAGCGAGAGAAATGGATGTTCACTATCAGTGTTAACCCAAGAGCATGGCGGCAAACAACGCCCGTGCTTATTTTTCGGCCCTACTGGATCCAGTGGCCCGTGCACTCCCGAGCTGTCTACGGGCAGTAGCCACTGCAGCGGTCGCAGTGCGCCAGTCGGCCAGGATAGTCATGGATTCACCCCTCACCCTGTTGGTCCCACACACTGTTGACGCACTATTAAACAAAACAAAAACACAGCATCTTACTAATGCACGATTAACTACTTATGAACTGACACTTTTAGCTAGTCATATAACATTAAAAAGGTGCAACACGCTCAATCCTGCCACTTTATTGCCAATTACTGAAAAAACTGAAGATTCTTATGATGACATACATGACTGCATTCTCCGGACGGAGGATGAAACAAAAGGGAGAGTGGACTTACAGGACACTCCACTGAAAGACCCTGATGGCATATTATACGTAGATGGCTCATGCATCAAGCTACACAATGGCACTACCTCTGCAGCCTATGCAGTTACAACAGCTACCACTGTAGTTGAAACAGCTAGAATACCACATAACTCTGCTCAGGACGCAGAATTAAATGCTCTAACACGAGCCTGTGAGTTAAGTAAAGGACTTAATGTGAATGTTTACACAGACAGTCAGTATGCATTTGGCTTAGCACACAATTTTGGTCGCTTGTGGGCAGAACGAGGATTCCTCACCTCACATGGGACACGTATTCAACATGGGACCCTTATAACTAACTTACTTTCTGCCTTGGCATTGCCCAAAACAATGGCTATCATGAAGTGTAGTGCACACAAAAAGCTGACAGATGAAACTGGACGGGGCAACGCCCTAGCCGATCAGACAGCAAAAGATACAGCGTATGCAAAGACAGGACACATGTATGTGGTAGATAGTACAGAGAAGGTTTGTCCCCATGAAATATTTGGGAACACGGTAGAGAGTGTCAGGAAGATACAGGATGAGGCAACTGAACAGGAGAGAAAGGAATGGGAAGAAGGGAAGGCCAAGTTAGATGAAAATACGCTGTGCTGGACAGATCTGTCACAGAGCGAAAGATGGATGTTACCCGATGCATTCGTTCTGCCAGTGGTGACTATGGCCCATGGTCCTGCACACGTTAGTGCGAAAAGCATCTGTAATTTGCTTGATCCGGTTTGGTCTAATAAAAATATCAGAAGAGTAGCTGACCAACTGGTTCAATCCTGCATGATTTGTTTACTACATAACATAGGGAAGGGTGCCTCAGTCCCCGCTGGGCATTTTTCACCACCAACGTATCTCTTTGAAGTACTACAAATGGATTATATTGAGATGGAAAGGTGTAACAACTGGAAATATGTCCTAGTTGTGGTCTGTATGTTTAGTAAGTGGGTAGAAGCTTACCCTACTAAAGATAATACTGCCCTTACTACCGCAAAGGTACTTCTGAAGGAGTTCTTCCCACGGTTTGGGGTCCCAAGGTGTGTCTGGTCAGATAATGGGAGTTATTTTGTAGGGCAGGTGATGAAAAGGGTATGTGAAGGGTTGGGCCTCAGCCAGAAGTTTCATGCAGCTAACCACCCCCAGTCAGCAGGACTAGTTGAAAAATATAATGGCACACTTAAATTGAAGATGTCAAAGATATGCGCAGAACACGGTATACGGTGGCCGGACGTGTTGCCCCCGGCTTTAATGTCTGTCAGGATGATGCCTCACTCTAGATCAGGGTTGTCACCCCATGAGATAGTGATGGAGAGGCCAGCAAATGTCTGGGGGGTCCCTCGACCTCACAAGTACTCAGAAGTAGAACATCCTGTTTTGATGGACTATTTAAATGAACTCACTAATTCTTTGCGTTCTATTCACCAACAGGTGCGTGAAGCACTCCCATCTGTATCCACTGATCCAGGTCACAAGATACTACCTGGCGACTGGGTTCTCACAAAGAATTTCCAGCGGAAAAAGAGTCTCGAACCTCGATGGAAAGGTCCGCGACAGGTCCTTCTTGCTACTCGAACAGCAGTTAAAGTCGAGGGAGCTAAGAATTGGATACATGCATCCCACTGTAAGAAAGTACCCCTACTCGTACCCTCTGATGAAATAAAAAGTGGTGACCACCCTACGACTGAGGACCATTTCAGCAACACTACGCGGAGTGATGAAAAACAGCACGACAGTGTGCTGCAGGATGTTCCCTCAGATTTAGGTCACACTGAACAATTGTTTCCTGACCATACCATACCACAGTCCACAAGATACGATTTCCGCCCACGAAAATAAGAAAATGAACAATGAACTAATTGCTTGTTCCCTGTACTAAGTCTGACGATAGCTGCAGGGCAATGATTTTGTCTGTCGGGGCGGACCAGAGTGTGTCAATAGGACTGCTGGTATCACCCCACAGTGAAGCAACCACCAGTCACGGGCAGCACTTAGGTCGGACTGAACTGCTAGTAGGACAAGCAATAAAGAGAAATGGGTGTCATACAAGAAGACAAGAGGAAAAATAAGAAAATAAGAAAATAAGTAATTTAAAAAGACTATTAGGCCCACATATTGCTTGTCTCACCATAACAATACTATTTTTGGTACTTCTGTCCTGCATTGGGTGGGTGATACATGATTCTGATTCAGAGGTCTCACCAACTACGCCACCGCCTTCAGAACACAGCCATGTTTCCTTATCACCCCATGAGGAAGGACGACGTAAGGAATATGAAAACAATACCTTCATATCTATGTTACATCAACATCAGCTGGCTGTAAATAGAACAAATTGTTGGATATGTGGCTTGCTACCGAGTTCTGTGCAAAGAAGGTTGCCATATATTTCATTCCCTTTTTCTTTTGATGGCTCCTGCAGCGCCTGGTATGAACTATCAGCCATTTGGGCTACCTCAATGGATGCTACTAATTCCGGACTATTGGTCACCCACCTATACCGGTTATGCTGGCCCACTGGAACGAGAGTTTATGGAACAAAGGAAGAAAAGTCAGAATATGCTGACCGACGAAATAGGTCTACTGACATATATTTTTTATCCTTTAATACCACACCCCGGATTGGCCGAAGATTTTTTGTAACACAGGTCAAGGCTCCACTTTGTTTTCAGAAAAGTGGTAATAGAAGTGTAGGTGCCAGTAACTGTAATGCTACGGTAATATTGAATGGAACTAATTGGCCTACCATGATACCATCACGAAACTCGTATTTTGTTTGTGGTAATAATGCCTACACCTCCTTGGTACCCACCTGGACCGGCACGTGTTACATTGCTTGGTTACTACCACCAACTTACACAGCTGGCCCTTAACACCACAGGACTCGGAGAGGGGTAACATCTGCAGAAGATACCTCAGCACAAGAAGCATTGGACTACTTTAAAGGAGTCCTTCCATTTTGGGGCCCTATTGAACAGTAGGGATATCAGACATCTCACACGAGTCGTAGAAGCAACAATAAATGAAACAGCAGGAGCTCTGAGTAACATCACTGCAGAGCTCGCTGCTGACCGCCTTGTTACTCTTCAAAACAGAATGGTTCTTGACATCATCTTGGCGGACCGTGGTGGAGTTTGTACTTTGATCGGATCGAGCTGCTGCGTTTATATACCAGACAATGCCCCTTCAGTGTATAAAGCTATTCAAAGGTTGCATACGATAGCTTCCACAATACACCAAGACGAAGGAACATGGTCCTTAACCGACTGGTTTTGGGGCTTGATTTCCCAATGGGGCTGGAAGATACTAATATTCCTTTTTGTGCTCGCTGCTGTATTCCTCACCTGTTGTCTTTGTGTACAGTGCCTACCTGCTTTGTGCGGTTGCTGTATGGCATCCCTTGCCCCTTGGCCTGTTCGCCCTCCTCAACACACGCCTATGCTGTCCCTTGAGCAGGAGATAAAAGACCTTATGTCCATTAACATAGACACTGAATGATGTTCAAACTTGCCTCACAATGGCAAAAGGATGGATTGAGAAAAAGTACATAAAGTTAATCATACACCATAGCTGCTAGGCATCTGTTTATCTTTATTATGTTGCCATGTGCTCGACAAACCTCCTGAACTTTGATGATTGACCTTGTGTTCACAGCCTTGGGCTGCAATCTGCTTATCGCTGTAATTTACTTGTTCTAACCGTAGTTCCGAGAATGTTTGTGCTTAATCAGTAACTGCCAGAACAGGTTCGTACAGGTCATTGCCACCTCCTGCCAGCTGCATCTGTACCTTCTCCCACCCCACGTGTATCCCTGAAATATTCTGAAGGCCGCAGAGGACCTTGAATACTCTAGGGGTGGAGTTGTCCTCTGACTAAGCAGTTTTGTGTGTATATAAGGTTGGGTGCCCCAGAGTGAAGGGGCAGCCTCCGTAGGATAGTCACTTGACTGTCCGGGGACTCTGTATTAGCTCAAGCTATAATCCATGCAATAAACTTCTCTTTATTCCTCCAGTTGGTGACTCCGCTTGATTTGTGTACTCTCTGCTATACGGACCCTGAGGACTAGGGTTTCCCTCCACCGCTGGGAAGAAGACCCCGGGTGGGGATTCTATCTTTCCTGGTTCGTCACCCATATCTATGCGGCCACGGAAAACGTGGCTTTTCATGGTCTCGTAGATATGGTGTAAGACAATGCAGGGCAAGCCACTGCATTGCCTTACTCTGTATCAAGGGGCCGTTCCATGGACATTACAGTGGGTTTTCCCATGCAACACCCATGTGTTTTGATGCATTCCAGGATTTACAAGAATCTGTAGACCTGGGAATGCATCAAAACCATGCACCTCCCCAAGGGAAGCGCAACAAGGAGAAATATCTCTATTTCTCTTCCGATTTTCCTCTTTTTATGTGTGCTGTATTCTGCAGCACACATAGAAGGAGGAAAGCGCCTCCATAGATTGTTTTAGTGCAGGCAGATGTCCCTTTCTGCACAAAAACAATCCTGCATGCAACACAGACACCCTTTCACCATGGTGCAAGGGTGCCAGCATTGGCGCTAGGCAGCCAAAGGGGCGCAAGCACAGGGGGAGAGAACAGAAATGCACCATATTTTGTAAATATGGTTCATTTCTGCCCTTTCCCTGAGGCACAGCAAGGTTACTTCCTGCGCTGCCATGCACACTTTATAGGCCATATGACCCTAGGGGTGTGCTAAATTTGTGTAATTAACTTTTGCATAATTACGTGAAAGTTTGGGCAAAATTACATACAATTAAGCATAATTGATGAAATTAAAAACTGACATTTAGCACTGTATTGTAGCGTGAAATCATTCTTGTGTCTACTTTGGGGGATGCATTTCACATAAAAATAGTGCCAAAAAAGCACCACGACCAAAAGCAACTCGTGCTTTGTCGTTTGTTGTTCCCGTGCATTTGGGAATTGTGCATAACTATACGAAGTGGCATTATAAATTAATTTTAAGATTAACGTAGTAAGAGCAATGTGAAATGAAATTTTCTATCCTAATTATGGTGGAGTAGCACAGATTTTGCCAGGGCCTAACAAAAACTGCAATTCCACTTTCGTCAACTCATCAGTCCCAATAAACAAACTATGAACTAAGCACACGATGGTGCTTGGAAATCAGTGATTTGCGTAGAATAATATGCATTTTCATAGTGATTTATGTATCTATCCAAAAGATAAAATGTACACAAATCAGAGGCAGAAATCTATGTATTGTATATTTCCATCCTTTTACTAATTTGTGTAACGTGTGCCCTCAAACCTTGGCAACTGTTTATTACACAGCTTTCACTACATCTCATATTTTAGATGACATCAGGTTTTCTTATGCAGTCAAACAGGTCTGGCAGGAATAGTATGTGAGAGAATCACAAATGTCTTTGATTTGTATTAGGTGACAACTGGGGTCGGATGGGTGCTTATTTGTTACAACTTAAAAGCTCGTGGACAAATAGTATCGACTAGCTCCTCGAGAAAACTTAGTATTGTTTTTCTAATACAACAAGCTCAGAATGAGCACACCTGTTTATTCACGCAAATTTTGTGTTTTTATGAGTATTCATCTATGAAACGTGCTTTCGGCCCCATATTGTAACATTTGCGTTTTATGTATGTACAGCCCTTGCTTTATTCTACAAACTGTAGGTTTGGGAAAAGGTAGCATGCAAAACAATTGTGTTGTTTTCTATCAAGTATATATTTGTTATTCAAGAGAACATGGTCTAAAGCACGTTTTTATTATTCAATAACAGCTATGTGATATTATGATTCCTTTAAACAAAAAAAGAGCAAGGATTTTTGGTTTATGCTTTATTGGTCTGATGGAAAAAACTCCCTTCCCTAGGGGATGCAGTAATTTACTCTGCTTACAAAAAGGCGGGGTGGTGGAAGGTAGAGAGGGCCCCTAGGAAGCGAGAGTATTAGACAGTAATGAAATCCTTTCCACAGATGGGGCCCTGCTTCCCCAGACAGTTGTGTTGCTGATTTTCAACTCTGACCTGCAGGGACCCGCCTTTATGGAGCCTGCCAAGTCTCCAGTTTGCAAAGGGGCACAGTGGGTCAACTGCAGTTCATAGGAAATGAGTGGATGCTAACGTATTACTCTACCCAGGATCCCCTGCAGCCATTTTATCACAACACTCTCAGCTTTCCTCTGCTCAGAGCTCAAAAAATGATTGAAAGTCATAGCATCGCAAGTAGGTATCCAATTGGAAAATGAGCAAAAGTCAACCGAATAGGAAAAACAGGCAGATAAGATTATAACCTACCTAGTTGAAGTTTTTCGGATTAAAGTTTGCATTTTGTATTTTATTAAAAAACAAGTACCCATTGCTTTAATGTTGCATGGCCAGGTTATTAAGTATGCTTTTAGATGAAGAACTATGCAATCCACACGAGGAATATTTATGCTAAATAATTCTCGTATTTGAAATATAGCTTTATTATTTGAGATTTTTGAACTGTTGTCCTGATATCATATACATTCATAGGAACATTCTATTAATCCCATTATGCACCTGTACCATGAACAAATCATTAAAGCAGGTTACTTAGGGGCATATTTATACTCTGTGCTGAAATAGCGTCATTTTTTTATACGCAATTTCAGCGCAAACTTAACTCCATATTTATATTTTGACGCTAGACCCGTCTGGTGTCAAAATATTCAAGTTAAAGTCCTTTTTTGCCTGGGGAAAACCACCTTGCATCAATGAGATGCAAGGTAGGCGTTCCCGGGCAAAAAATGACTCTAAGGCCCAGCCGCCTTATTTATCCTCCCGTGCAAAAAAGGTGCACAGGAGAGAGGCGGGCCTAAATAATGGTACTAAGCTTGCTTAGTGCCATTATTTAACGCATGGGTCAGGGCAGGCGTTAGGGGACCTCTGGGCGTTTTTCCATGGTCAGAGACCATTGAAAGAGCCCACAGGTGCCCTACCCTAGCCCTAATGACACCCCTACCCACACCTGAGGGACAGCAGAGGATGGGGGACCCCATCCCAGGTAAGTAGAGGTGAGTAGAGGTAAGTAATTTTTTTTTTTTTACTGCCTTAGGGGGGCCTAACTTGGGCCCCCCTACATGGCACAAGGCCAAATGGCCATGCCCGGGGAACATATGTCCCCTGGGCATGGCCATTGGGGTGGTGGGCATGACTCCTGTCTTTACTTAGACAGGAGTCATGTCCATGGGGTTTTAACGTCAGAAAATTACGCTAGCCTGGTTAGAGGCATAATGTATGCTTCTGCCTATACTAGCATCATCCTTTGACGCTAAACCCCCTGTTCTCCCTACGCCTCCCCCACCCAGCTAGCATCCTTTTTTATGATGCTAACCAGACCTTACTGCCAGCTACCGTCATCCCATAAACATGATGTCCGGCCAGCGTCTTGGGATGGCGCTAGCGCAGTTTAGCATCAAAAGTATAAATCAGGTCCCTAATTCATAGATAGGTCAGCAGGAGAAACGCTATAAACTTCTGCTACACTAAACACACCAGGAGAGATACTTGATCACTGAGTAAATGGGTGTTTAAGTCTCCTAAATAATGCTTGAGAGGATTATTTTTTAACATTCTGGCATCTAAATGCATTAATTCTACACAACTCACACTCCACAGGCATGTTCTAATTGTTCATCTGTCAATAGGTTCGTATGTTTCTGTAGTAATTATTCAATAACACAGTACTCAAGCAAGGCGGAGGAGAGTCTCCCTTCACCAGCAGCAGCAACTGCAAAACCTTTACTATAAAACTATACTAAACTATCTTTATTGTCGTTTTATAGTATATAGTATAGGGCCATGGGGCTGCGAGAGGGATGAGGGGGCACAGCACTCCCCAAGTACCCCTCAGTGTGCATGTTTGTTTGACCGGCCTGCCGTCTCGGGGCGGACAAACACACATGGGCACTGGGCTCTCTCCAACCCAAAAACTCAGGCACTGCGTTCCCAGGTTGGAGACAGCAGGCAGAGACTTCCACTCTGCCTCGGAGCGCAGTGGCTGGGTGCTCTGTCCAATCCTAATGCTCGTTTCATGCTGCCAGCAGCATGAAAGCAGCATTAGAATTGGATGCAGGACAGGCTGGGAGCCTGTGCCTGCAGTCCAGTCGAGGAGCGGACGGGAGCGGTGAGGCATGGAGCAAAAGGATACGTTTAAAAAAATTATATTATTATTTTTGTCGTCGGGTTCCTCCGCCACATGCCACGCCCCTTTTTCCTCCCACGAGCCAGCACTGAATGCCTCTGTTTTTGAGGCCCTCAGAACATTGCAACCTGATTTGCACAATTTTATGTCTACAATGCAAGAAAATTGTGACAAAAGTTGTGGTATTTTTTGCGACAAGCACAAAATGTTCTTTTTACAAAAATACTGTGGAACAGCCAGCAACAAATCATCACTGTGCAGTAAGCATGAGTTTTTGAAGAGGTGTCTGATGCCAAAGAAAGTGCAGAATAAAGTTTAAATCTTTGCTCTCTCTGGAACCATCCAAGCACGTCTCTTCCTAGCGTGGCTTATGAGAGAGATCAAATTTTATTAATATATTAGTAGCATAGAAGTTAGCATATGGTGACAAATTAACCTACATTTAAAAGCCTAACAAAGAAAATGAAACGAGTTGTAAAATGTGCATGTTTGAATTATAGTGGATTAGTGTTAAGAATGTCTTTGAAAGTCTTAAATGAACATGAATTAATTATTTACATAGAAATCAATGGGTAGTAGTGGTCCCAATGGGTGCACCACCTTATCCAGAGTTGAAACCTGTTAACAAAAGTCAAAAACAATACAAATGTACAATAGCACAGTGCTGAACATTAGTGTATGCTTTACTACCCAAAAGCACATGCTGGTGCCCCCAGGGTGACACCATTGATGTGATCCTAGACATACCACAGCAAACCTAAACAGTCCGAAATAGCATAGTCATCCAGATGAGTTCAGTTGTAGTGAAATCTTTTCATTAATGGTAGAAACATCAATTTGGCAAGATGAGTATGATTCCACAGACACAGCAACATGTGTTTCGTCACACTCGTGACTTTTTCAAGGCTTACTGTGGCAAAAAACACTAATGTTATGAGAGCGACATCATGTCTGAGGGTAAGAGTAACCAAGTGTATTGTTCTAAATAAGTAAAAGTTAATGGTATTAAGAAACCGGTCGATACTCCTGTAGCAATAACTAGTAAAATCCGTGAGAACCAAGAGACCATGATAATTCAGTTCCCGATGTGTCTGAAAAAGTTGCGGCGTCCTAGAAGTGTAAGCTACATCGACCGGTTTATAATGGTTTATGGAGTCACAGTATTAAGCTGTGGAGAGGAGTGTGGTGCATTGCACAGCCACATGTTTCTGTAGATATGGAAGCCTATGAGACTTGACAGTATATTTGCTAAGATAGATCTCTCTGGGACCTGAAATCAGGGTAAGAAAGATTTGTCCACCCCTATGAATTTTGCACCAACTGAACCCCTTCCTATTGTTGGGTAATAGTCAATACATGTTTCCAACCATGCTTTACCACTTTAATGTCAACTTAACAAAACTGTTGGTTGATAATATCATAGGAGAAAAATCATTGTAAAAAAGAATATTGTTGGAATAAATATGTGGCCTGATGAGAATTTTAATTACAGTGGAGTAATCTGAGTAATTTTGGTAATTTTATGTTACTCTTGTGATGCAAAGTTACAGAAAGATATGTGATTACACCTGCTTGTGTAATTTAGGGCCTAATTACAAATTTGGCGGTCCGTGGACTGCCATGGCAGTGGCTTGACTGCTTTCGGCTTGGCAGTCGGAATGCTGTATTACAATGCATACGGTTCTGTAGAGGAAAGACCGCTGTGGTCCCGCCGGCACAGCAAGACAGCGCAAACCGCCACTGTGGCGAGAGTGGCCAATGAGGACATTGGAGTTAGTGTTTCTGCCGGACACATTATGATGTTGCCTTCAGCCAGCGTGACCGTGGCAGTCCAACCACAACACCTCAGCTGGCGGAAACGGAGGCATAAAAGGAAAGAACTCACCCACAGGCAGCATCACACATCCTGTGCTGCCATGGAGCATATGTCCTGCCGTGCTCATAGATGAAGCACAAAATCCATGCCACTGTAAATGCAACCGATGGTAAGACAAAACACTTACCTGTGTCCCAAAACTCACCAACAGATCGAGGCTCCGCAGTCCACCTGGTATGTAGGTTACTCTACATGGACTATGTACACTTGTCCTTGTGTCTCAGGTCAGAGTCGTTAACAACGAATGAACCATACACAGCCACATGACACCCTCTTTGGGCAGGTGACTCACACTGCACTGCCAAAATCCACAAAAACACAAGTATGCCCATCACAGTTTTAGGAACAGTGAAGTGTACAAGACATTGTGTCACACAACAGCCACACCACATCAACATCACACATAATTCAACTGACACCCTCACATTGATCACATGCTATGGGCTGTTGTGATATTGAAGACACATATGTATGGATGTATCATTTAATACAAATGCCCCTCCCATGAAACATCCCTGTAATGGACCCACATATATCACCCACATTGCAACACAAGGAAGGTCAATGGAATGCACAATATTTTGTGAGACAAATATCCCAAGCTCACAGTGGAAACAATATGTGCACAACAGGGGTGGGGGCATCAGGAACACTCCTGGATGAATACTAACCTGGGACACATATCACTTTGCGCATTGCCCAAAACACCATTTGGACAGGAACTGGCCCTTCATGTATCTCAGGGACAAACAATAGTAGATTCAAGTGACATGCCTATCTGCCAAATATTTAAGTGCAAGTCAAGAAAGCAAATGCAATAGCATGGGCCATACATGTAGATGGAGTAGCTGGAAGGTACACACATCAAAATGGACTCATAGTCAGTCAAATGTAAAGGAAGGTAGCACAACTGAACACCCTCCATGTGTGGACAAACAAAACTATAGCTTCCACACATGAGATGAATGTCTGATCCATATCAGGGAGACAAAGCTAACACAATGCATGCTGACATTGGCCAACCCTAGATGAAATACTTACGTTATCAAACAAAACACAATTCAGTGACACCCCAATTGTATTACCAACCACGTATCCATACAGTGAACATCTACCCATGTCCTGGGTGACACCAGCACCACACACAAAGTCAGATTTTTCCAACCACAGCAAATGGTCAGCAATCAGGCCGAAACACACAATACTGTAAGCATACAACACAAAATACCCAATAGTAAAAAGCTCAGAAAGTAATGGCAGGACAAATGTGTATCCAAAACACAACAACTTGGATTTATTAACAGTAAATGCTGATGAGCAAAGGCCATTGTCCAGTCCAAATTGTAGTCCGTAGACATGATTGTGCCCAAGCTTGACTCCAATCACTGCCAGGGAACCTGCACAGGAAGGGGCGTCAAGTGGGCATGAAGGCACCTCAGGAATCATGTTTGGTTGGGGTGAGGTCAGATTTGGGATCAGTGTGTTTGACTTTGGGCGGAGTGGGCTTCTTCTTTAGGGGAAGGGGTAGGGGTGTTTGCGGGGGCATGTGTGACAGGGGCCTATTTGGATGTGAAGGGGATGGTTTGAGATGTAGGTGAAGCCTCAGGTTTGAGAGGGGGGAAGAGGTCACAGGGGAAAGGGCAAGGTAAAAAAGGAAATTTCCTTGGGAAACCGAGTAGGGTCTTCAGAACGGATTGGGGTTTTGGAGGTAGAGGGAGTGGTGCTCTTGCCTGTGTGTGTTGATGCTTTTAGTGTGTGCCTGTGCGAGGTATACTTGGGTTTGGGTGGTGTCTTTTGCATGTGTGAGTGTGAGGGCTTGGGTGTCTTGGTGGGCTTTGAAGTGGAGTTACTGGGTGATGTGGGAATGGTGGATATGTGTGTGGGTGTTGGGGTGGTGCCTGGGGATATGGTTGCTGAGGTGGATGTGTCTGTGGGTGTTGTGGTGAAGTCTTGGGATATAGGCCCTCATTATGACATTGACGGTAAATCCAGCTTACCACCGCGGTGACAGCCGCCAACATACCGCCGCAGTGGAGAAGATCCGTTCGCCATATTATGACACACACACACTGATCCGACAGAATACTGCCACATACAAAAATCCGCCAACCCAAACGTCAGTGCTAAAGTGGCAGTACCAACACCCATACCATTACGCTAACAAAACAACGCCCATCACATTATGACCAACGAGTCACCATGGCGGACATTCAATGGCGGTAAACCATTGGCAGTACATACTGCTGCGCTTAGAATGGACACCACATTGGCCAATACTAAAGACACACACTCGACACTCATACACACACCACACCCACACACCCACACCACTATAAAACACACACCCACATTACCCAAAACCCTTCACGGATACAAATCATTGCCACCAGACTGACACCAAGACCACTGCGACAACTAGACACCACTTACACCCATACATCCCTCACACACCCCACATCACACACACCACATTACTCAACTCTCTCACACCAACACACACCACACAACACACATGTCCCCACAAAGGTCCCCCCGTTTCACTGATGAGGAGTTGCGGGTCATGGGGGAGGAAATTGTCAGGGTAAAGCCACAGCTGTTTGGAGCACAGGTACAGCAGATGTCCATTGCAAGGAAGATGGAGCTATGGCGGAGAATTGTGGACAGGGTGAACTCTGTGGGACAACACCCAAGAACAGGGGATGACATTAGGAAGAGGTGGAACGACCAACGGGGGAAGGTACGTTCCATAACAGCAAGGCACCAGCTCGCTATACAGAGGACTGGCGGTGGACCCCCATCTCCTCCCCCACAGCTCACGGCATGGGAGGAGCAAGTCTTGGCACTACTACATCCTGAGGGACTCGCTGGAGTAGCCGGAGGACTGGACACTGGTAAGTCAAAATTTACTACTCATCACTCCCCAAACCTGCATGCCATCTCACACCCTCACTCCCATCACTCCACCACATCCCACATACTGCACCTACACATATGACTAGCCCCAATGCCACGCCCTGCATGCTATACTAATGCATGGACAGCCCTCCCAGCCCAGCATGACACCCATCACCAAAGCATGCACAACATAGGGAAACTAACAATCACACAATACATCACCATACACAAGCAAAAAGTGGCAGGGCAACAGCAATGATAGAGGGGAAGCCAGGGATGTACAATATGTCACACACATAAGGCATAATGCATTACTTACATCCCCACAGGTACCCCAGCCAATGTCAGCGGAGAGGAGGTGCCAGGACTATCCAGTCCCCCAACAGAAGATGCCCCCAGTGATGACAGTAATTCTGGCCTTCGGGACCTGGATGACCTACCTGGCCCATCAGGGACCCCCGGAGAGCCGGTCACCCAAGCCCATTCACAGTCCACCACACAGCCTCCCCATCAGTATCCAACACCACAGTAACTGCCCAGAGTACCCACACCTCTGTCCCCAAGACACATCAATCAGCAGTGTGCCCACTTGTACAGGGAGCCCAGGCCACACCTAACCCCCAAGACAATCAGGGAACTGGGGTCAGCGGCAGTGGGCACACCGTTCAGGAGACAAAGGCACAGGCCAACAGGGACACTGGGAGGACTGCTGTGCGCCAGGGAACTGACTCTCCAAGAGGCAGTCTCCAAAGATCCTGGGAGCCTACCAACATTCCCAGGACACGATGGGCCAGATACTTGACAACGTGCAGGAGAACAGGCAGCTGAAGGAGGGACAGTATCAGGTGATCAGGCAGGACTTGCAGGCCATGAACACCACCCTGATCTCCATAGCAGGGATACTGGCAGACATGGCCAACATCATGAGGGAGGCAACAGCACACCAGCGGGCCCCTACCACTAGCCAGTCCATTGACCAGCCCTCCACTTCCGCTGCAGCTTGTGGGCAGGAGGCCCCACCACAGGACCCACAGGCCATCAGCACCCCTGCAGAAGGTGAGCCACCCCACCAATGTTTCCTGAGATCCAGACAGAAGCCTGAGACACTTGCCAAGACCACCGCCAGGAAATGAGACTCTCCTGATTGTCACCCTAGTGTCCCACACTGTCACCTTGTCCACTTTGAACTGCCATTGCTCCCCTTCCTATGGCCACTTGGACACTGCACCTGTTCTACAAACAGACTGGAGCAATACCCTGGACTTTCCTCCATCATCACCCCATTCCATTGTACTTTCCCCTCAATTTCATAGCACTACAATAAACACCCTTGAACACAACTTTACTACTAGTGTTTTATGTATTGAACATATGCATTTATGGAAACAGTCACATCTAGTGCAAATGAACTGTACACTTTGAAAGCATAGAAATAATGACCTGTAGCTGGCTGTAGTCAGCACATCAGTACCAAGTTGTTATATCACCAACATCTGTAAAATGACAAGCCACAGGTGACAGTAAGTTGAGATGCAAAGGAAGTTAATGCCATCATGCTAAAGCCACACAGAATACACCAATAGTGATAGGAATGTGCAGTTGCACTGTCTCACCTGTGTGTCATTGGAAGTACTGATGGATAACTAATGTTGTTTTGTCCTCATCCTCAGCCTCTTCATCCTCATTGTCCTCAGGGTCTACAGCTGCCACAGGGGCATCTCCAGTCTCCTCCTCCTGCAGAAAGGGTACATGCCGTCTGAGGGGCAGGTTGTACAACATGCAGCATGCCACTACTATCTGGCAGACCTTCCCGAGTGAGTAGCAGAGGGATCCACCTGTCAGATGGAGGCACCTGAACCTGGCCTTCAGGAGGCCGAAGGTCCTCTCGATGATCCATTTGGTTCACCCATGTTCCTCATTATAACGTTCCTCAGTCCCTGTCCTGGCATTCCTCACAGGGGTCAGCAGCTGCGATAGGTTTGGGTAGCCAGAGTCACCTGCAAAAATTGAGGGATAACATTTAGCCTCACACTATCCTATGGGGGGAAGACCTGAAGGCATACACTAACATAGAGTGGGTGGGGACCAAAGCTCACCTATTAGCCACACCCTGTGCCTCTGTAGTTGGGACATCACATTTGAGATGCTGCTGTTCCTCAGAACAAAGGCATCATGCACCAACCCAGGATACTTAGCCTTGATGTGGGAGATGTACTGGTCCGCTCGGCACACCATCTGCACATTCAGTGAGTGGAAACTCTTACGATTCCTGAACACCTGTTCATTCTGGCGGGGGAATGACAAACGCAATATGTGTCCCGTCAATCGCCCCAATAACATTGGAGATATGTCCCATTGCATAGAATCTGGCCTTCACAGTGGCCAAATCTTCCACCCGGGGGAAAGAAATGTAACTTCACAAGTGTTTTACCAGGGCATACAACACTCTTGCCAGCATGATTGAGAATATTGCCAAGCCCACTGTCATTAGGAAAGAACCAGTTGCTAAGAAATGGAGCACTGATGGCACTTGCACAAGAGGGGGGAATCCCAGTCGCATGACAGATAGATGACATCAGGTCTGGCTCCAGTTGGGCACACAACTCTGTGAGTGTGGCCCTGTCCAGTCTATAGGTGAGTATAATATGCCTGTCCTCCAGTATAGCCAAGTTCACAAGGGGTCTGTACACGGGGGTATGTCTCCACCTCCTATTCATCCACAGCGGTAGATATCTAAGGGGCACAAGAGTGAGTAGGCTGTCACAATTGGAACAATGGAACCACAACTTCAGTATACTTAGTGCACTTATGTAATGGGACAGTGCTAATGATGAGATGATGAGGAATGTGCCAATGTAATCTGTGACGCAGTTAATGTTAATATGAACGTTGCCCCCCCCCCCCCGAAATGGTGACCGCCTGTCCTGTATGTAGGGACAGGTGCAAGTGAGGTAATTCTGCTGACTTTGGGCGTTGTGGCGGAAGGTGGTCTTGCACCACCATGCAATTCCTCATTGGATAATATGGGGCCCTATGGAGTACAGTGGCCAATGGGGATCTGCGCCGGCGGTGACGGTGTATACTGCTGCGGACGTGACCACCATTTTCTATCTGATTCCTCACTTTTTTCCTGACCTTCAACAGGAGAAGACCCACACTACGTATGCTGCTGTGACCTGTGTCTGGAATCCACCATGGCCCCTGTGACCGGGGAAAGGGCCCCTGCCTTCACTTTGGAGGAGTTGGAGCAACTGGTGGATGGGGTCCTACCCCAGTACAGACTGTTGTATGGGCCTCCAGACCAACAGGTGAGTACACATTGGGCACAATGCATGTGGGAAGGATGCATGGGGGTGTGTATGCAAGCATCGTGTCATCGGGGGGCAGGAGGAATGTCTGGTGGTGGGGTACATGGTGTGCACCGGGTGATGTGTGTGCCAATGGTGTTGGAAATGGGTATGGTGGGCATTTGTGTGACAGGCTGGACTGTTTGTTTAATGGTGTTTTCCTGTCTGTATTGCCTCTGCAGGTCAACACACATCAAAAGAAGGTATTATGGTGTGCCATCGCCAAGGACGTGCAGACACTGGGGGTCTATGGCAGACAGAGCACCCACTGTCAGAAACAGTGGGAGGACCTGAGACACTGGGCACGTAAGACCGCGGAAGCCCAACTGGGGATGGCCTCCCAACGAGGAACTGTTGGAACCTGACCCTCTGATGGCCCGCATACCGGCAGTGGCCTACCCTAAACTGGATGGGCCCTTTAGGGAATCACAGCAGCCACAAGGGGGTGAGTACAGTGGGTATCATTCAAATATTTGGCACGTGGGGTGGGATCCAGGTGGTGGATGTGAGTTAGTGGGTGCCCCTAAGGCCAGGCCAGACACTGCAGCATGGGTCAACTCTGTATATCAGATGCAGGTAACCTGGCTTGTTAGCATTCCAGTTCAGGCAGGGCTTCGTGGGTAGTAGGAGGGGTGCAGTTAGTGGTGTATGGCCCTCATCTTGCCTTAGCAGCTAGCCATATCTCTGGCAGTGCAACACATAGGGGGTTATTCTAACTTTGGAGGAGGTGTTAATCCGTCCCAAAAGTGACGGAAAAGTGACGGATTTACCACCAGCCGTATTACGAGTCCATTATATCCTATGGAACTCGTAATACGGCTGGTGGTATATCCGTCACTTTACCGTCACTTTTGGGACGGATTAACACTCCTCCAAAGTTAGAATAACCCCCATAGTCCTTAAGCCTGTTTCCTGTGTGTGACGGTGCTGTGTAGGCCAACTGTGGGGTTGGTGCAGTCATTGACCCAGTGTTTCCTTTGTCTCTCTCCCCCCTTTTTTTTCTGTCATCCTGTCCTTGTATGCATTAGCATTATCTGGCAGAGGAGCAGGGGCACTGGTGACAGAGGGAGCTGCATCCCACAGAACTGACACAGAGGGAACCAGTGGGACAGAGGGTGAGGGGAGCATCATGGCAGAGACAGGAGGTGGCAACACAGACTCAGGTACCTCCTCCGATGGAAGCTCCCTGGTGGTGGTGGATACCTCTGTGACCAGCACTGCCCTCCCAGTAGCCCCTCAGGGAGTTGCCTGTGCCCACTCACCCAAGAGGGTGGGCATTTCCTTTGCCCCAGGCACCTCAGGCCCTGCCCCAGTGAGCCCTGCTGCCCTGAGTGAGGACCTCCTGGGATCCATCTCTGTAGGGCAATCAACCATTGTGAATGCCATCCATTGGCTGGCATCCCAGATGCAATGCATTCCTGGAGGGCATTCACAGTGGATTGGCGGCCCAACAGAGATCGATTCAGGCTCTGGTCTCCTCTCTAATGTCAGCCATTGTCCCTGTTTCTACCGTTCCCCTCCAACTACCACTTCCCAGCCCCAGTCTCCTCAACCATAACTCATTCCAGGGACATGTACTGACGAGCATGCACACAAGACAATACCCAAGAGTGGCACAGGCAAACACAAGCACAACACTTCATCCCACAAGCACTCATGCAAACACCAGACAGTTGCAGACACAACAATATTCACTGCCTCCACTGTCTCCCCTCCTCCTCCACCTTCCTCCCAGTCACGTCCACACTCACACCTGCATGCACTGAATCAACATCCACCGCAAGCATCATCACACCAAGCAGCACACACACCTCACTAGCAAACACCTCCACAACATCCATGCACGCGTCCCCTGTGTCCTCTCCACCCTGTCTGTCCCCCCTCCTAAAGGACAGAAACGCAAGCATTCACACACCCAACAGTCATCCACCTCATGTCAGCATACTGCCCATGCACCTGCACCCAAATTTAGCAGACATTCACCTCCTACAACCACTCCCTCAACCTCCACTCCCATCCCTCCTCCCACCCCACCATCACTAAGAAGCTTTTTCTTGCCCAACTTGACCTCTTCCCTCTCCCTCCCCCATCCTGCCCATAAGAGCAGGGTCCCAATGACCCAGCCCAGCACCTCAGCCAAACAGTCCATGCGGACAGTGGTGGCACTACCTAATCGGGGTGGGAAGGATACCACATCTCCAGCCAAGAAGGGGAAGGAGCCTGCACCTCCAGCCAAGAAGGGGAAGGAGCCTGCGCCACCAGCCAAGAAGGGGAAGGAGCCTGCACCTCCAGCCAAGAAGGGGCAGGAGCCTGCACCTCCTGCTTTGAAGGGGAAGAAGTTCTCGACTCCTGCCCGGAAGGCTAAGGACCACGTACAACCTGACATGAAAGGGAAGCCATCAACCCCGGTGAGGAAGGGTAAGGATTCCACGCCCCATGCCATGGAGGTAACAAAGCCCTCTACTTCAACGGAGGCTGTCTGGGTGACACCACCACCAGCGGTCATGGGGCCCCCACCGCCAACTGAGGAAGTGTAGCCATCATGACCTGCAGAGGCTGCCCAGGAGGCACCTCCATCTGCCACCACTCTGCAGCCATCACCACCTGCAGAGGTTGCCCAGGAGGCACCTCCATTTGCCACCACACTGCAGCCATCACCACCAGTGGTAGCCATGTAGGCCACTTTCCAGGGACTGCTGTATGAAGGGCCCCCTCCAGAACCAGTGGGAAAGTCATCCACTCCAGAGACTGTGGCCTTGTACTTCCCAGGACAGAATTATGGGCATGGAGCCCCCTCCAGAACCACTGGGCTCGTTGCCGACTTTGGCTGAGGTGCCCCCATTACCCTGAGGTGCCTGTCCACTTGCAAACTGATGCCCCTGCAGAGTTCTAGCCGGATGAAGTCTGGATTCGAGTGTGGCCTTGGACTGTGCCCTGTGTCTATGTGGGCCCTTTGAACATTGGACTGGGCAGCGTTCCTTTGTGTACATATCTGTTTCACGGACAATTACATTATTTATTACCTGTTGCTATTAATACCGTGCTGCATTCCTGTTTTCCTTGCATTATTCTGCTGTGTATCCGGGCAAATTGTTTTTCGTGTTCAGCTGAATGTGTGTATGATGTGTGTGTGTTGGGTGTGTGTTGTCCGTGTGCGTGTCACTTTCGTTTTCCTTCCTCCCTCCCTTGTGTGCTAGGCGGCTGTACTCGCCGTCGTCATCTTCGTCAGCGTTGATGTTCCAGGTGGAGCATAATGTAGAAGATCATCTGAAAAACTTGCAGTTCGGGTTCCAAGGCGGCGTTGTTTTCTCTTCAGTGATGTGTTTCCACCAGGCTTTTGGTGTTGGTACCACCCCGGAAAATGAGGCAGATTGTAGGGTCTTAATATGGTGGACAGTACTTTATCTTCCACCTGGCTGTTGATGGCGACCGCTGCCGTGCATGGTGTTTACACCCTGGCTGTTGGTGTGGTACATTGGCTGTCTATGGAAGTTATCACCGCCATGGTCATAATTTGGTGGTAATTACCGCCAGTCTGTTTGCGGTATTACCGCCACTTTATCACTCACCACCAGGGTCGTAATGAGGGCCAGATTGTCTGTGGTGTGTGGGTCTGTGGGTTGTGAGGTGTTGTCTGAGTGCATGGTGGGTGTGGTGGATGTGTAACTGGGTGTTGTGGTAGTGTCTGTGGGTATGGTGGCCATTGTGGTTTCTGTGGGTGACTATTGAGTACTTGCGTGTTGGTGTGTCTTGTGGTGCTTGTGTTTATATGACTGGGTCTGTGCAGATGTGACTGTGTGTATAGGACAAGTAGGGAAATAGGGAATTTAGATTTGGAAGACGTAGGTGGTAGATGGATGATTATGGGGGCTGGATGGCTGCCATCAGTGAGGAGGCCAGTGTATGAAAAGGTCTCTATAGGCAAGGCATGTCACTATGAATGCCTTCCAAGTAAGCTTTCACCTGCTGGAGCTGGCTGGCCAAACCTTGGATGGTATTCAGTACAGCAGTCTGCCCCACAGAGATACTCCTTAGGAGGTCAGTAGCCTCTTCACTCAGGGCAGCAAGGATAACATGGGGAAGGGGTGGGTGCCTGGGGTGAAGGAGACACCTACCCTCCTAAATGAGTGGACACGGCTAACTGGGTGGGAGGAACAGAGAGGGGGCAATGGAACTGGGGGTGGAGTAGAAGGATGGTACATGAGCAGGTCCTGATGGTTTCACCACCATTAGTGAGTGGTCACTGGAGGTAAGATCAGAGGATGACAAGGTTGATCCTGTGTCCTCAGTGGCACTCCCCTCACCCTCTGGGCCACTGGGTCACTCTGTGTCAGAGGTGTCATGACTGAAAGTACCATGGACAGATGCTTCCCCACCCGGTTCCACCCTGTCTCCTTTGCTTGCCTGGGATGATGCTGAAAATATAAACAGAGATAGGGTCACTACATGTGGCTCCTACATTTGCCACACCATGTACATGCATGCCACATGAACTGACAACTGTTGTCCACAGGAAATTCAGAATCACAGACAACTCCAATTGCATGGGTGGAGTTCTGCACTCACAGTATACATTGAACAAGTAGGAGACCTTATCACATTCAATTGTTTGCCTCATGTAGCATTCCTCAGTTACCTCTTGTCATACAATAGTAGGGCAATGCCAAGTTCATTTATACAGATCACACACAAGGTCATGCATACAGCTAATCGTCACATACCCATTACTCTATTATAAAGAAATGATGGACCACAATTCTGGCATTTGCTAACAGAAGTACAGTAGCCAGAAGAAGGTGACATGGAATACTCATGTCACACTGGAAATGAATCAACAATGCTCACTTGACCATGTGTAAATTGTCTTAATGGAGTCATGGAGGTTGTACTAATCTTGCACAGATAGATAACGCATCTAGCACAGAAATGTACACTGGAGAGAAATTGTGCAAAATGTCAAGGAGATATGTCTCCAAACCCACAACACAATGAATCAACTAGCCCCAGGGAAATAACCTTGCTTGATTGATGCCCCTGACAATAACATACTCTGATTGCTTCAGTAGAAGCCAATAGTCCTTTGAATGTAGAGGCAGGGATACCTGTAGAAGGCCCTCCACATGTTGTGCAATCGGAAGCCATATCACTGTCTCTATTTTTGTCCTGCAAACACAGATTTCTGTGGATGAATGGTTGTACACAATCACACATACTTCCCAAATAACTGCAAGTCACTCCATGATGCATGCCACAACTGAGGTAATGAACCTTCCCCATTTCACATGTGCAAAGCACTTTGCTACATGTTGCCACATCAATGGCATGAAAATGCACATTGTTGGTAAAAACCTGTAGCCCTACCTGTCATGTCCTTCATTGTTACTGCAGTTGTGCTTGCCAAATGACATGCAATGATGGGTGAGGGTATGTCTGAGCCACCAATCAATGGTGACACACTTCTGTGGCACCATATGAAATGTAGTCCCATGACATATGTCCAATTCCCAAAAGGTATTCATGCACACATATTTGACAGAATACAGAAATCATCCCATGAAGACAGGTAGACCATGCACTAAAGAGCAGTGAAAATGATTAGTCAAAAGTGGAGGGAAGACATGCTAACGTACACACATGGAATGATGGCAACAGTGATGTCACACAAATCATGTCAATGGACATTCCCCACTTACCAAGGGAATTTATTGCTCTGTAACTGCACCCAAAGAGTGCTGTATGCTCTGTCACATGTATGATCGGCACCTTCACATGACAAACAGTAGTGAGGCATCAGCACTCATGACACACTGAAGAAAAGTGGCCTCTGAGGGACAGTTGCCATTATACTCACTTGAGCAGAGACATGGCTGCCAACAGTGATCCATTATCTTATTTTGTTTTGGCTGTCACACTGAAGAGTAGGGGACTGGTGTGTACAATATACACCCACAACAACAAACAACATTACCTGATTGATCACAGTACACAGCCATGTGTTCGCCCTGGAGAGTAAATTGTTTGTGGACTGTGCTCGGTTGTGTCCTAGGTCCCTGGGCTAATAGGCAAGGCACATCAGCATGCACCAATTTCCATACCTACACAAACAGTTGCTCATCTTGTGTGTCACACTTGGCCCATTCCCAATTGTCAGGGACAGATGTCCAAACCTAACAAATCAACTTGGCAATGTGACAGGCAGGTATATGCACTGGACCCATCTCCTTGTGGCTGCTATGCTCTCTTTAAACGCCCATGAAGTTCTGGGTAGGCCACTGCCAGAATGCAAGCCAATAGGGGTCAGGCTCTGATGTGTGCTCAGCCCACGCTAGGAGGACAGCCCCAGCTGGACTTCAGCGATCTTCTGGACCCAGCGTCTCAGATCCTCGTACCTCTTCCGACAGTGGGTGCTCCTTCCAGACTTCCCCTTCTTCTCATGGAAGTTGACCTGTAATGATGCAAGAGACAAATCAAAAGGTTACAAACACTAGTTTTTACCCAAATGGTTGTGCCACACACATGCCAGAAACACCAAGCTTAAAATTTGCAACTTATCAATACACCACAAGCATAAAGCACCCACGCTCATAAGTAAAGGAACACAATTGCAAACTTTTGGAGTTATCTGCACACTAACCCGCTACCCTGCTCATGGCCTGCACTGACTAAGGAAGCCTACTGACATCAGGTAGCCCAGACAACATGTATTGTGATGCGAGCCACAGTGAAACACTACACACCATTGTGGCTTCTGAAGGGTAAACTCATTGAGTTTACCCTGGACAAACACATTTACACTCTGCAACATTGACTCACTGCATGCAGTCCCTACAGGCAACGGCCATAGTACACACTCCACTCTTAAACTTGAGTGGGAATGAAAGGGCTGGCATGGTGGGCAGGGAAAGTCTCTTCCATGTGCATGTGTGGACATGTGGTCTACCAAATGCAGACTTGTGCTACTTCAGGGTGGGTTTCTGGAATATGTACCTGTACCACAGAACACACCTTTGACCATATGTGGCAATCCTACAGAGATGGCATCCAACATACAAAGGTATGTTTAGTTAAATTCCTGCTATGTAACCAAGCTACTGAGTCGCATGCCATGGCCTCCCTGGAACCTACACACTATCTGCACTATGGGTTTTTCAATTGTGTAATACGCCTGTACTGGACAAATATGACTTATGTGAAGGTGACTACAGAGCTGTGAGAGTAAGGGACCTATCATGAGTCAAAGACACAGATTGACAATGATGCAAAATGAACATACGGACTAGTTCAGGGATTTACCTCGCTACCCATTCCTAATCTAATCAATGGACTGAGGCATTCAGGGCACGTTTAGCCAATAGAGCCTCATATTGGCCACATGACAAGATCTGCACGTCTATAGGGAGTGGGCACAAGGCCACAGTTGCATAGCCATAGTGACTCTCGCACAGCCTGGAATATTTCCTATACTGGGAGATAAATTTGACAAGCCCTGGTCTCTGCAGGGTGAGCATATAGAACCTACATGACACTCACATTTCCATCACTTCCATGCATGATAGTACAACATGTAGCCTTCATCAGTGTGGCTTGTGTGGTAATCTGGAGGGCACAGTGAGTCATGATAAACCTCTCAAACAAATGTTTGGCAAGCCAAATGTGGGGTGAAAGATCTGTGGCACAATTCACATTGCTTACAAGATCCTTAAATGACTCAAATAGGATGGATACGCAGCTCATGTTGTCATGCACCTACATGATGTATGACTATTACAACCATCAAAGCCAAAGAAATGTCATTGTATGGCAGTAAAGCCTCCTCACCTAGATATCTGCATCCCACATAAGAAAGATTTAGACCTCACAACACACCACACAACACAATGTGAATGTCAAGACATATTGGCCCTCATTATGACATTGGTGGTAAATTCCGAATACTGCCTTGGTGACGGCTGCCAACATACCCCCGCGGAGGTGAACATCCATCCCCAGATTATGACAGACACACACAAAACAAACAGAAACCCAGCCACAACCACAAATTCGCCAGACCCAACGAATGTGATAAACTGTCAGAACTAGCACCCAAACCGTTAAGCCACCAAGACTAGGCCATCCAAATAATGACCCACAAATCACCACAGCAGACATACAACGGTGGTAAACCATTGGCGGTGCACACCGCTGCGGTGGAAATGGCCTCCCAAAAACAAAACAAGACAACATTGGCCAGAAGGAAAAACTCACACATGACAAAGTACACACACCCCAAACACCCAACAACAGCACTAAAAAGCACCCCCCCACAACACCCACAAACCTTTGCAAACACGAGAAGAGTGTTACACCTTGCCAAGCCAATCCCAGAGATAACTGCACACATACACCTCAACTATCCTACCATCCATCACGCACCACACACCACACACACCACCACATCACACATCACCCTCTGCACGACACACACACCACACAACACCCATGTCTCCTCAAAGGCACCCCTGTTTCACTGTTGAGGAGTTGCAGGTTATGGTGGAGGAAATAGGCAGGGTAGAGACACAGCTGTTTGGAGCACAGGTAAAGCAGATCTCCATTGCCAGGAAGATGGACCTATGGCGAAGGATTGGGGACAGGGTGAATGCTGAGGGAACAAACCCACACACAGGGGACTACTTAAGGAAGAGGTGGAACGACCTACAGGGGAAGGTGAGTTCCATTGTAGCAAGGCACCAGTTTGCCATCAGGAGGACTGGCGGTGGAGCCCTATCTCCTCCCCCACAGTTGACAGCATGGGATGAGGAGTCTTGACAATTCTGCATCCTAAGGGCCTCACTGGAGTACCCGGAGGACTGGACACTGGTGAGTCACCATTACCAACCCACCACCACCCATACTTGCATGCCATGTCACCCCCTCACCATGACTCCCTTCACCCCACTCCATCCCACACAGTGCACCATCCCAATTACCACAACTAAATGTTTACCCCTGCATGCCTTACCCACTGCAAGCACATCCCTCCCAACTCTGCATGCACACCAACCACCAATACATGGACAGCATGTAGAACTACCATTCCCACAATCCCTCACCATACACTGCCAAAGGTGGGATGCCAACACCAAAATCATTGGGAAAGCTAGAAATACAGAATATGTGACAGACAATCACCCTAACATATCACTTACATCTCCACAGGTGCACCAGCCAATGTCAGTGTGGGGAGGTGCCACGGCAACGCAGTCCCCCTCAAGAAGATGCCCTTAGTGACGATCGCAACTCTGGAGGACTTGATCTGGATAAACTCTCTGGCCCACCTAGGACCACTGGTCAGTCGGCTATCACATCCCACAGCCAGTCCACCACGGAACCCCCTTCAGACTCAAACACCACAGCAGCCAGCCAATGCCCCCAAACCTCTGTCTCAGGACATGTCAATCAGTAATGTGCACACCTGTACAGGGACCTTAGTCGACACTACACAGTCAAGACGATGAGGGTCCTGGTGTAAGTGGGAGTGGGCACATCGTTCAGGGGACACAGGGGGCCAAGGACAGTTGAAGAACAGCTGTGTGACTGGGGAGGAAAGGCCCAGGGAAATGACTGCTCAGGAGGCCCTCACAAATGTCCTGGTGGCATACCAAAAAATCCCAGTACAGGATGGGTGAGGTGTTCAACATCATGCCAGACAACCAGCGGCTGTAGGGGAAACACCACCAGGAGGTCATGCAACAATTTTAGTTCTTGAATACCACCATCGCCTCCATTGCAGGGGTGCTGAGTGACATGGCGAACATCATGTGTACACAACACACCAGCGGGCCCCTTCCATCAGCCAGTGTACTGACCAGCCCTTCACATCTGCTGCAGCAAGTGGACAGGAGGCCCTGGCACAGGACTCACAGGCCACCAGCACCCCTCCCCCTGCAGAAGATGAACCACCCCGCAAATGTTCACTGTGACTCAGACAGACACCAGAGACAGTTGCCAAGACCAAGACCACTGCCAGGAAATGAGCCCCACCAGAATGTCCCCTTTGTGTGCCACTGAGTCACCTTGTTCACTTTGGACTGCCATTGCTTCTCTACCTATGGCCCCATGGACACTGGACCTGTGCTGCAAAAAGACTGACCCACTACACTGGACTATTCCCAACTGTCACCCCACTCTATTACACTATCCATTTTTATTTTTCTAAGTCACATAAATACCCTTCAACACAACTAGAGTAATAGTGCTTTATCAGTAAGAAATGTGCACTGTATTTAACTGTATTGAACTGCATTAACCTGTGCAAATGTCCTGTACTGTGTTAATCCATCCAACAAATGTGTTCCAGCAGTCTGTAGACATTACATCAGTACACTGTTGTGACCACACTAACATCTGCAATAAGGGAAGGCAAAGGTAACAGTCAATTGGGATGCAAAGCTAATGCCTGGCACAATACAACAGCCACACAACTCATTACTAAAATGGAGACATGGATAGATCAATAGTCTTTCCTGAGTGTCATTGGAAGTACTGCTGAATTATATGTGTCTTGTTGTCCACGTCCTCCTTCTCTTCCTCCTCCTCGCTGTCCTCAGTGTCCACTGCTGACACAGGTGCATTGCCACCCCCTCCTCCTGCTGATAGGGCACATTGCATCTGAGGGCTTAATTGTGCACCATGCAGCAGACCACCACGATCTGGCAGACCTTCTTAGGAGAGTAGCATAGGGAACCACCTGTCAAATGGAGGAACCTGAACCTGGCTTTCAGGAGACTGAAAGTGCATTCCACAATACTCCTGGTATGCCCTTGTACATCATTGTACCGATTTTCAGCCCTTGTTCTTGGATTTCTAACAAGGGTCAACAGCCAGGACAGGTTTGGGTAGCCGAAGACACCTGGAAGAAGTGAGGGACATGCATTAGTCATCCGAATGGCATGGGGTATGACCCCAGTAGGCATACACTGACGTACATTGTTTGGGGCCTCAAGCTCACATATGAGCCACACTCTGTGCTTCTGTAGTCATGCCATCACCTGTGGGATGCTGCTATTTCTCAAGTTATAGGCATCATGCGCAGATCCAGGATACTTGGCAGTGACGTGGGAGATGTACTGGTCAGCAAGGCACACCATCTGGACTATGAGAGAGTGGAAACTCTTCCTCTTCCTGTGCACCTGTTTAATTGCCCTGGGAGGGACTAAGGCAACAGGGGTGTTGTCAATGGCCCCAATCACATGTGGTATGCGTCCCATTGTGTAGAATCCAGCCTTCACAGTGGGCAAATCGCCAACCTGAGGGAATGCGATGTAGCTGCTCATGTGTTTCAGCAAGGCAACCAAAACCCCTCCAAGCACATTCAAGAAAATTGGCTTTGACATTCCTGCAGCCAAGCCCACAGTCACCTGGAAAGAGCCAGTTGCCAGGAAATGGAGCACTGACAGTACCTTCACAAGAGGGGTAATTTCTGTGGTGCTAGGGATAGCAGCTATCATATCAGGCTCCAATTGTGCACACAGCTCTGTGATTGTGGCCCTGTCCAGACAATGGGTGTGTATGATGTGCTGGTCCTCCAGTGTAGCCAAGTCCACAAGCAGTCTGTACATGGGTGCATGTCTCCTCCTCCTATTCCTCCACAGTGGTTGGTATCTAAGTGAGCCAAAAGTAATAAGGGTGTGACAACAGGACCTATGGACACACAACATCATAGTACAAAGAGCATTTATGTATGTAGGACATCAGAATTGTTTAGGTGTGTACAGTAGACTCCAATGACGCACATATGAATTCAAAACATGAGTACCAGCAGTAGGGAATGCCAAACGCCTGTCCTGTATGCAGGGACAGGTTGAAGTGACCACATTCCACCGCCATTGGACATCATGGCGGTAGGCGGTCTGCACCGCCGTGCTATTCCTCATTGGCTAATATGGGGCTCTATGGAGTACAGGAACCAATGATGATCAACGCCAGCGGTGATGGTGTTCACCGCCATGGACGTGACTACCATTTTCTTTCTACGACTGCACTTGATTCCTGACTTTCCACAGTGATACATCTCCACCGCATGTGTTGCTGTGACCTGGGTCTGGAACCTACCATGGCTGTGCCACAAGGGAAAGGGCCCCAGCTTCCAAAACGGAGGAGTTGGAGAAGCTCATGGATGGGGTCCTAGCCCTGCATGTGCAGGTGTATGGGTCTCCAGACCAACAGGTGAGTACATCATGGTTACGTTGCATGTGACATGGCTGCATGTAGATGTATGTGTGTGCTGGCAGTGTGTCATTGGGGGTATGGCTGCAGGCAATGTGCACACAGAGGTATGGGTCATGTTTGTGATTGAGGAGGGGCAAATGCAGGATGTGAGCCATTTGTTTGACTGGCTGGATTGTATGGTTCATGGTGTCCTTCTCTCTGTGTTTCCTCTGCAGGTAGGTGCCCATCAGAAGAAGGGATTGTGGCGTGCCATCGCCAAGGACGTGCGTACCCTGGGGGTCCATAGCCAGTGGAGCACCCACTGCAGGAAACGGTGAGAGGACCTGAGACGCTGGGCCTGGAAAACTTTGGAGGCCCAGCTGGGGGCAGCCTCCCAACGAGGGAGGGGTGCCTGTCAGAGCCTGACCCTCTAATGGCCTGCACACTGGCGGTGGCCAAACCTGAGTTGGATGGGCACTTGAAGGCAGCACAGCAGCCACAAGGGGGTTTGTACAGAGTGTGTGGTATTCATTTTTTGTTGCCTGGCATGGGATTTGAATGCAAGGTTGTAATCAGTGGATGCCCCCAATATGCTGGTTTAGCAATTCCTGCGAGATACTGTTTAGCTATATAGGGTGGTATGCATTTTTGGTATTGCTAGGTAGCTAGCATGCTATGGCAGACAGGTCTTAGTTGGTCCCAGTAGGTGTGCAGATGGTAGTGTCTGGGTTCCTTCCTGCTGTAGTACCTAGGCAATGGTTTGTCACTGTGGTCCATTCTGCACAATGTAAATCCCAGGGAGTGATTGTGATGTGTATGCCATCTGTGCTGTTGGTGCTGTGATTGACCCTGTGCTCCCTTTCTTTCTCCCCCTTCTCTCCTTTTGTCATCCTGTCCATGTGTGCATTAGCATAATCTGGCAAAGTAGCAGGGCCACCGGCAAGTGAGGGAGCTGCAGCCTATGGGACCCAGGAGGCAGAGTCCACCGATACCTAGGGGACCAGTGGGTTGGAGAGTGAGAGGGGCACCACAGGGGAGACTGGAGCTGTTATAACTGACTATAATTCCTCCTCCGATGGAAGCTCCCTGGTGGTGGCGGATTCCTCTGGAACCAGCCCAGATACAAGATCTTCTGCCTTCCCCCGTACCAGCACCACCCTCCCACTTGCCTGTGCCCGCTCACCTAGGAGGGTGGGTGTCTCTTTCTCCCCAGGCCCCTCAAACCCTGCCCCAGTCAGCCTGCTGCCCTCAGTGTGAAGACTATTGACCTCCTGAGATCCATCTCTGTAGGGCACTCAACCATAGTGAATGCCATCCCGTGGATGGCATTCCAGATGCAGCAATGCAATGCCTTCTTGGAGGGCATTCACGGTGGCTTGGCGGCCCTACAGAGATCATTTCAGGTTCTGGCCTCCTCTCTGACAGCAGCCAGTTTCCCTGTTACTTCCGCCCCCCCCACCTACCTCTTCCCAGTCCCTGTCTCCTCTCCTCCACCCCATACCACGCACACATTCTGACAAGCATGCACCCAAACAACAGCCAGGACTTGCACAAACAAACACAGGCACCACACTTCACTCCACAAGCACACACACAGCCAACACACAGATGCACTCACAGGAACAGCCACTGCCTCCACTGTCTCCCCATCCTCCTCCTCCCTCACAGTCACATCAGCACTCATACCATCACCACATGCGCAGTCACCACCACCACCATAACCACCTCATGCAGCACACCCACCTCACTTGCAGACACTACCACAACATCCATCCCCAGGTCACGTTTGTCCTCCCCCAACCTGTCTGCCCCCCAAGGACACATAAATGTTCCCACTCAAACACCCAACAGCCATACGCCTCACACACGCACACTGTCCAAGCACTTGCACCCAAGTCCGGCACACCTCCTTCTACAGCCACTTCCTCTACCTCCACTCCCATTCCTCCTCCCACACCCCACCCCACCGGTCCGAAGAAGCTTTTCCTTTCCTGCCTTGACCTCTTCCCTAATCCCCTGTCCCGCGCGTAAGAGGAGAGCCCCAGCACCCAGCCCAGTCCCTCCACCTCTCATTCCACTCCTGTTCATCCCCCAGGAGTTCCCCTGCCACTAAGGTGAAAAAAAGTGGGACTCCAGCCCCCCAGTCCCAAGGCCACTCCCCTGTCCCCTACCCAGAAGGACGAGGACCTGCTGCCTCCCAAACCCAAGCCGAAGGACCACCGTCCCAAGAACACCCCCCTGCCACCTGAGGTGCCTACCTGCCATCTCCATGATGCCCCTGCCCAGTGGAGTGCCAAGGTAGTCAGGAGTCAAGTTGGGCCTTGAACGTTGCCCTGTGGCTATTTGTGAACTTTGGACTGGCCAATGGCCCTGCTTGTAAATATGTTCTTAATTATTTATTTGAATTTACGCTCGTTATCCAACATAATTGCAGTGGTTGGACGGGAGGTATGTGTCCTAGCTTTCTTTGATCCTGGGTTCTGTTGCTGTCAATTTATTCTGCAGATTGTTCTGGGTGTGTGGTGTGTGTGTATGGTGTGTGTTGTGACTGTTTGTCACTATCCCCTCCCTTCCTTGTGTGCTAGGAGGCTGTACTCACTGTCGCCGTCTTCATCGGTGTTGGTGCTCCTGGATCGTGTGGTACAGCATCGGGAATACTTCCAGTTCTGGTTCCATGGTGGCCACGGACTCCTCTGTGTCCCTGGAGGTGAGTGTCACCTTTTACATGATGTATTTCCGCCAGGCTTTTGGTGGCATTGCTAATGCCCTGGAAATCCTGGCGGTCTGCTATGTCATAATATTGTGGGCGGATCCTTGTCTTTTGCCTGCCTGTAGGTGGCTACCGCCTTGGTCAGTGGTCGTACGCACTGATGGTTGGGTTAGTACATTTGCTGTATATGAGAGGTATCACCGCCATGGTCATTACAGCCAGCCTGGTTATGGTACTACTGCCATCGCCGGCGTGGTGGTCAGCTGACCGTCAATGTCATAATAAGAGCCATAGTACTTTTCTCCACTGCCTGCACCATGTACATCCCTTTGATGCCACACAAACTGTGACAACAGGCACACAAGAAGTCTAACTGGCAAACAGGGGCATATTGTAGCCTGAGAGGAGGTAAAGGATGGTATCGAACAGAGTCAATTGAGCCTATGAGATTCTTACCTGCTCCTCTGGGAGTCATAGACCTTACCATTCAAGGGAAGGACCTCGTTCACAAGCTTCACCAGCTTCTCATGAGGGAAGGCAGTGGCCCTTTCACCTGCTGGCTGTGGCATGATTGCTCCCAGAGGCTGCACACAGCAAACAAAGGGGTGGAGGTGTTTATTACAGCAGTGTCAAGATTCAAGTGACTAATTTAGTAAAATGTGGCATACATGTACCAAATACCTCGTCATCACCGCTGATGGCACAGCCATTGGGCCACGACTGCCACAGGCAACACCATTAGCTATGGCTGTGTCCACTGTGGTTGGTACTGATGTATAGCTATTTTAGCCATGTTTTAGATACATTATTTTAGCAAACCAGGCCTGGGGGATGATGTCTTCCCAGGGGAGAACCTGAAGGGTGATTAGGGCTTATCACACTGTGCTCTAACACAGGAAGTCCATCTATGTTATTCCTAGTGACAATATGGAGGGACTGTTTTTGTGTTTCACTCTTATTGTCACCATTTTCCTTCTAGCATGTTTTATCATCCTAGTTATTGCGGTACATGCCATTTTAGATAAGATGCAGTTACTTCAATAAACCTTATTGAAGGTACTCTGCTTCTGTTTGTGTTTGCCTGTGTGAGACGAATGTGACTTAGAGAAAGGAATGAGATCTGATCGACCACGATTCCCCTGAAGAGTCCTCTCTGTCATGCCCCCGGGTTTCCACAATCATCCCTGCTCTCGGGTGGAGATGAGGCACTGCTAGTTGGCCAGAAAACCCGGATTGGGCGACAGGTGCACATGGTGTGGAATTGTATTCAGTACCCACAATTCAGGTGATTGCCACGCCCAAATCCAGTAGTCACATCAGAATCATGAGAACCTACGTGACAGTACTGCCCACCGCGTAGATGACTTCCGCCGGCAGTTGCGGGCTGTTCCTAATGTCCAGTGGAGTAGGTCAGGCATCCACTGTTTTGACGGTTGGAAATACAGTATATGGCCCTGCTAAGTGCACCACAACAACAATATATGCGTTGGATCATCACAAACATCCTAAATCAGTCTTGTTGTGTAAGTCCTAATACACAATCCTCAATGTAGTTTGTTTCTGTGCACAGTTGGCATATGACGGAGGTGCACTGTCCACCGCAACTGACTCTATTTTTGGAGGTCGGAAAATACTGTTAAATTTCGAGGGGCAATAGAGTAGCAGATAGTTGGGTGTTGGCCTAATCCTTATTGTAGGCACATGTCTTGTCAGCCATGATGGTCACATTTGACCCTTGTGTAGTTGACAGCTGTGATTTGTACTTTGTGTAATGAATTTCCTGTCTGAAATGCTTTGACGCATGATTTTTCTGGTATACATCATGAATGTTGGTGTAGACACGGTGCCTAATGCTCTCACTCATATATTTTCATACATAGGTACCCTGGGAGGGGGAAGATGCAACAAGCTCCAGTGTACTGTCCATTTCCAGACCTTCAAACCATGGAAGAATGCCACATAATAATCTGTACTGTCTGAATAGGCAACCAATAGTGGATTTATGTTGTCAGTTGGAGCCAGATCTGATGCATGAAAACACAAATCCAACAGGGATACCACCAATTGTGAGACACATGAAAGTATTGCACTTCCTGGCCACAGAGTCCTTTCAAAATACAGTGGCCATATCTGGTGATATGTTCCAACCTATGTTCAGCCTTAAGTCGAGAGATTTCCTATAAACAATGTTGAACTACAGTGACAGCTCTATAAGGTTCCCCAGACATGAGGATTTAGCCAAAGTGAAGGCTGACATCTAAGGTTTAGCCCACTTCCCACAAGTGTTGGGAGCCATTGATAGCACACATGTTGCTTTGGTGCCACCACAGACCACTGAGCAAGTCTATCACAACAGGAAAAACGTCAGTTCTATAAATGTGCAAATTGTCTGTTTATCTGATCTCTGCATCTCAAACATCTGTGCCCATTTCCCTGTATCACTCCATGATTCCTTTATAATTTCGGAACAGCACCATACCCCAGATGATGTCACAACTGCCACCAGAGAGGGCCTGGCTGGTTGGTAAGTCACATCTGTCCTGATTGTGTGTAAGCAATGTCAAGTGCTACAATCATGAAGTGAGTGACTCATTGTTGCACTTACGTCCCATTCCTAAACAGGAGACTCAGCATATCCAAACTGCCCTTGGTTATTGTCGCAACAGAGGAATCCAACTATGCCAGGGGAAGGCCGCTTCAATGAGGCCTGTGGAACAACATGGCGGTCAATAGAGCGTACTTTTGTGCTCCTGAAGGCCAGATTTCGCTGTCTGGACATGGCAGGGGGAGCCCTCCTCTACTCACCCGGGAAAGTGTGTCAGATCACTGTGGCATGCTGCATGCTCCACAACATCGCCCTGGGGAGGAATATCCATTTTCATCCCAGAAGAGGGAGAGTCTGCAGTGCCACTGGGTGAGAATCCTAAAATGCCAAATGTAGATGACAGCGGTGAAGAGGAAGGAGCTGACTTGCAACAAGATCTCAGCAATAGCTTCTCCTCATAAAAGTAATGTCATGACTTTGACTGTATAATGTACTATAGTTGTGAGAATCTATGGAGTTGATTCTTTGAAATAGTTAGGGAGCTGACACACAGCCAAAATTAGACAAAGGCTGTTTAATGAGCTAGCTATTGACAAATCCCCACCTTGAAAATGTTGCTTTGTTTGTGTCAGATTTATTGCAATGTACTTTGTTTTCCAGATGCTTGCTATGTGACTTGTGTCATATGTATGGTTTCATGCCTATACTCCATGTTTGGTTCCTTGTTCAGGTACCTTCACCATTACATCTTCATACGGGCATTTCAGAGTTGTGACATCGGCAGGTATGTGATACTGTTCTGACATACGAAGTACACATGGATTGTGTCAGGGAATGTAGGTCACAGAGTTTAGGTGTAGGAGACCTGTGCCAAGATACCTTGGACAGTGATAGGATGGACGTTTATAAGACTTCACTGGACTTGTTTCTTATCCTGTGTTGGCCCTGATGCATCATGCGGTCATAAAATATGTAGTCGTAGGTCACAATCCTGTCATTTACCTTTCACATTGGCTAAAGACTCTTTTTGTATGATCTGTATGTAGCTTTTGATGTGTTTCATCATTTTAAGCCAAAGTGCGTGCGCCAAATCGCTGACATATGTTTGTGTCATATTACCAGATGTGTGAGCACTGGATTGTAATGACTCTGTGATCAAAAACTGTTGTACTACCATCTGTCTGAGTCTTACATTATATGATGTTGGATTACTTTGGTGTGGTAGGTGATATAGCTCCGGCTGATGGCATCAATCACTTTAATGCTTGCCTATTCTAGAGGACAATGTCTGACAAATCCCTTTCTTCCATGGTCTGGAGGTCTTTACCTGTAAAAATTTTCATTTACCCTGTATGATTCTATTATGTATAATTTGCTATGTTTCAGACATACTGACAGCCTATGTGCTGAACAATGTAATAACATTTCTTCTTTGACAAGACACTTGTATGATGTGTTTGTGTGGAATGGTTGTAATGCTGAGCTAGAGAATGTGTACATGTATCATATTCCATCTTGAACAAGTACCTTGGATCATCATCATATGGTTTTCATGGTCTGACATATCTACATGGCAAAATGTGAAATTAAAGACAGCAGACAATGAGCTAATTATGGGTAAATGTATTGGGAAGCTACAGCTAACCGAACATATCAGTGTGGTGTTAATTTCCTGCAACACCCCTGTTAGGGTGCCCAATTTGGTATTATGGACATCCATTTTGTCAGTCATGACCCTCTGCAGCTGCTTAATGTCCTGGAGTTCAGTCAACACCTGGCCCATCATGCTTTGTGACCCCTGATAGAACCTCAAGAGGTGGCTGATGGTGTTCTGGCCAACAACAGCCCCAGTGGCCTCACTCTGCTGGCCCACAGCATCCCTCCCACGCACCCTACTCCCATGAGCCTTTGTCCTTGGCACAGGGTGCACTCTTCAACTGGATCCTGGACTCTCAATGTCCGGAATGTTGAGTTGCATCTCAGGATCCAGCACTGGGGAGCACAAGGTGGTAGAAATTGTGCTAGGTACACAGGTTCAGGAGCTCATGGTTGACTAGGATATTGAAGCATCAAGGCTAGGAGGTGATGTTGTGGGCACAGTGAGACTCACTGTTGCCATCTGACCAGGTTGCCCAGATGGGCCAGGACCTTCCTCTGGATGACGAGTTCAGGAGTGTTGTCATCACTGAGGGCTTCATCCAGGAGTGTAATGGTAGTCTGATCTGTGGCCTCTGTGTGCCCAGTGGCAGCTCGACCTGTTGATGAAGAATATACATTGTTACAGGTTGAAGTGTGACAACTACCTCCAAAGGTTTTGTGTTACAGTAAGCAGAGGCATTGGACATTCTTAAGTTGTAGGTTATCCTATTGTGCCAAGTTACCATGGTATTGGGTTATTTGACATGACATGTGTGAAGCATGCCTAAACTGTTTCACTCAAGAAGCTCATGAGATGTGCAGATCAGTTGCACTTTGGAAGATGGACTGAAAATGTTCATCTTACCACCAGTGAAGCCGACACAATGGAGAGGCAACATATGGCTTTGACCATTTGTAGGCCTAGTTGAGGGAGATAAATGCAAACACAGGGCTTTTTTGTATACGTGACTGGAGTCCTCATGTGCAAAGTGCTGTGTCAATGTGTTTGCTGCCAATACCATTCTGGTGATGCAGCTTGAGGCCTTAGAAATACTTGTTGTACACCTCTGGCAAGGTGTCATTCCTGCCCTCAATATTTTTGTCTTGGGTTAGCAGGTCAAGCTGGAGCTAGGTAGACAGACACCTCCCTGAGTTGAGCATGATCTGTATATTACTCACTCCCAGGTGAGACCACTTTAATTGAGAGATACCAAACAGGGGTATTTGCACAATCAAACACTGGGCTGGTGTTTAGAGTTACAGACACAAGGCCTGCTGGGAGTTGCAATCAGGTTACGCTCTCTACTTCCCACACTATATATATAGTATCCTTCCAGGTGGGTACACTTCAATTGAGAGCTACCAAACAGGGGTATTTGGACAAGTGAACCCTGGGCTGGTATTTGGAGTTACAGACACAAGGCCTCCTGGGAGTTGCAGTCTGGCTACTCTCTCTACTACACACACTATACAAAGGGTATCCTCCTAGGTGAGTACACTTCAATTGAGAGTTACTAAACAGGTGTTTTTGGACAAGTGACCACTGGTCTGATGGTTCAAGTTACAAAAATAGGTCCTCCAGGGAGTTGCAGTCAGGTCACTCTCTCTACTTGCCACACTATACAAATGATATTCTCCCAGGAGAGTACACTTCAATTGAGAGTTACCAAAAAGGTGTATTTGGGCAAGTGACCACTGGGCTGATGGCTGGGGTTACAGAAACAGGGCCTCCTGGCAGTTGCAACCAGGTCACTCCCTCTACCCCCCAAAACAGGTATATTTTGGCAATTGACCACTGGGCTGGTGGTTGGAGTCACAGAAACAGGGCCTCCTGGCAGTTGCAGTCAGGCCAATCCCTCTATTTCCCAACACTTCACAAATGTTGGGTATTACATATCTGTAGGCAGACTGCATTTAGGTTTGGGCATATATTTGCATTTTGGGACATACAGTGAATCCTGGAATATTGTTTTTAATATTGCAAGATTTAAAGCGCCATTTGGATATATGGCACGTGATGGGCCATGGTAGCTGTGATGTTGGGTCCAATAATACACATTGATAGTGTTAAAACTCAGATGCTCTGGGCATTGAATGTTGGTTAAATGGATGAACAAGACAGTGGCAAAATCTGAATTCTGAGCATGCAGAACATTGCAGTTTTGTGACAGTTTGTGTGTTGTTGCTTACCAGACTCCACTACCCCAGGGATTCCTGTCAAACCCTCAGGATGCAGAATGGCCAAGACCTTCTCCCCCCAGGGAAAGAGTCTTAATGGGGTGCTGGTTGGGCCACCATCAGTCTTCTTGGCCTCCAGCTGTTTCTTGGAGACCAGGGAATGGACCTTTGTCCCGAGGTCTTTCAACCTCTTCCTAATGCCCTTCTTTGTGCGCAGAGTGGTGCCTACAGCATTCACTGTGTCGACAATCCTATGCCACAATTTCATTTTCCTACTGAGAGGAGTGTGCTGGACTTGGGCTCCAAACAATTGTCGCTCTACTCTTATGATTTCATCCACAATGACTCCCAACTCATCTTCAGAAAAACAGGGGTTTTTGGAACGTGACATGGCGGACAACTAAAGTTGGTGCCAGAGACTTACTTAACAGTGGAAGTGAAATAGCGAGTGAATGGACAAAAGTGTGTGCAGGTTGTTCTATGGGATGGTGAAAAAAGGGGTGCCTAATCTGTGTAGCATAAAAAAAGGTTCTCTGGGTTCTCTGGCAACCTGTGGAAATGCACAGGATTGTGGTCTGTGAAGGAGTGTGTTTTATAGTGTGATTTGCAGGTGTGTCCACTTGACCAATGTGTTTTAGCTGTGTTGTTTTCAAATTAATCTAATGTGCACTTGTCTGTTACTTTGCTGGATGTGTATTGCTGTGGTGGATCGCCATTGGCTCACCACTGCGAGGAGACTGCCACGGCGACTGTGTTTGTAATAGGCTTGGTGGTTGGCCACAACACTGATGGAGCTGGAGGTCAGACTGCCTAGATAAGAGGACGCTGGGCTACTGGTGGTCTGTCTTTTTTTCTTGGAAGGTGGTGGTTCTGCCTGTTTGCATCACAATTCCATGGTCTGGGGACCACCAGCGCAGCAGTTTTTTTGGGACCGCCAAAATGTCTGTCTGATGGTCTCACCACCAAGCTCATAATCGGGCCCTTAGTGTATTTTGGAGCAAAAATGCCTACCACAACACCATAAGATCAGAGCGCAAGCGGCTGCTGCTGCTGCTCATGTTCTGTTGCATTTAGTGCTAGTTTCTTAACGCAAAATGCATGCGCTCATTGAGTAATTCTGTGCAGTCCCACACAATTTTGCAGTATTTTCACGTAACTATGCTATAGCAAATTAATCAAGTTACGCCCACCCCTACTAAATATCCAAGTAAGAATATTGTTTTATTCCAATTTGTAGAAAATATTGAGGTAAATAATATTCATTACTTTAATGTCAGTGAATATATCCAAGTTGATTCTGCAGGAGTACATTTGTTCGCTTATTTGTTTTATAAATGTTTGTACAATTTAATTACATTTTTAATATTTTGTCAATAGTATTTAACTATAGGGTGTTTTTTATGTTTTTTAGCAGTTTATTGGATATTTTAGGGGAGTAGGCTTGAAAGTGTTTTCAATATATATTTGTGTACTTTTTTAAAATAAAATCTCCATCGGATAATTTATCAATTATGAGAAGTATTTTTTCATGTTTTAATAAATTTGTTGTGTTATTAACTTTTTATAGTAATGTCATTAATTGATATAAAGGGACCCTTGAATTGTTAGCAAGCCTTGCTGTATTGGATGTATTGTTTATGTAATCATGTTGTTGGTTAGTTTCTTTAGGTGTTCTCTTATTCTGCACCTGCTTTCTATAATACCCCTGGATTAACCCTTCACTCAACCTTAAGCCATCCTCCTCTCTTTTTCCTTTTTCTTTTAGTTTGGTATGTTATGACTGATGGCCTTTCAATGGACAATCGATTTCTTTTTCATGTATGTGAGACCTAGTGATCATGACATTTGGGCAATTTACTATTTCTGCATCATTCCTGTAAGATCAAATATTTTCTACTGGTTGACATGCCATTTGCTTCCTGCCCACTAAAGAAGTGTTGCTACAAAAATAAATAAAACAGTTAATTTCACTATGTTCCTTCCCAATCAAAAAATAAAAAAATAAAACATTTGAAAAATCTCTCTCTTATCTGACAGGAGGCAGGAATGCACCCTGAAGCCCCTGTCAAGGATATGCCTCTGGTACACAATGGGGGTCATTCCGACCCCGGCGGGTGGCGGAAGACGCCCGCCTGGCGGGAACCGCCAGAAGACCGTACCGCGGTCAAATGACCGCAGCGGTCATTCTGACTTTCCCGCTGGGCCGGCGGGCGACCGCCAGAAGGCCGCCCGCCGGCCCAGCGGGAAAGCCCCTTCAACAATGAAGCCGGCTCCGAATGGGTTGAAGGGGTGCGACGGGTGTAGTGGCACCTGTCGCGATTTTCAGTGTCTGCTTTGCAGACACTGAAAATATTTATGGGGCCCTGTTAGGGGGCCCCTGCACTGCCCATGCCAGTGGCCCCATGACACCCGTTCCCGCCATCCTGTTCCTGGCGGTAAGAACCGCCAGGAACAGGATGGCGGGAAGGGGGTCGGAATCCCCCTGCTTGCAGCGCCGCCATGGAGGATTCCTATGGCCAGGGGAAAACCGGCGGGAAACTGCTGGTTTCCCTTTTCTGACCGCGGCTTTACCGCCGCGGTCAGAATTAGCCAGGAAGCACCGCCAGCCTGTTGGCAGTGCTTCCGCGGTCGTTGGCCCTGGCGGTCGATGACCGCCAGGGTCAGAATGACCCCCAATATGCCTTTGAACTGGGTACTGAGTATTTCTTTGTTGATCTTAAGCAGTATTGACTCAGTGCCTCTATGGGGGTCTGAAACCTGGATGAAAGTGATTGAGAAGGTGTTTTGATTCTGGGTGAGGGAAAAATTGATGGATAACTGCTGTTTTAAGTTCCTTTTCAACAGAGAACGAACCTGTAATATGATGGTAGTTTGAAAAATTAACCAAGTCCCCCGAATGAGTGATGACAGTTTTTTGGGGTATTTTTGCCCTATGAAGTGGGCTATATGATTAGTCTGGTGATGATGGGCGACAGTGCAGTAATATCCAGCTATTCACTTTTATAATACAAACATCCCAAGATGATGAGTATTATTTGAAGAACATCAAGTTATTTTCGGAAATCATCGTCAGTGACTGGTGAAACGTCATGAAGAATGGTAGAGAAGACAGATACTATTGGGTGAGGTTTATCAAGTTAAGTTGTGTCCTTCCTGGTCTCTGCCTTGATGTTTAAATTGGTGAAGATTACCTATGAACCATTTAGTGGTGGATCTGAATTGTGGGTGGACAAGCAGACAGCAGTATGTAAAGCAAAATGATACATTTTTAGGATGTACTAGGATGTTCCAAAATAAAGTTAATTGGGTCTAAAAGCCTGACCAAACAGAATTTGAACATGACACAGTCTCAAATCTTTTTAACCTGCTTGGTAATCTGAATGAACTAGACTGAGTGAACTGTAACCCTATTAGAGATAAGCAACTCACATTGAACTTATAAGTCAAACCACCTCAGGCCAGCTCAACCTCACCAATGATTGGTTAACATTTGTCACAAAATATGACATTATCATATATCAGGAAACCTGGTCTACAGAAGACATTGTTTGGGGAGAATAGTAAAAGTTTCAGCATCCCCACTATGCTCTCTACAAGTGACAGAGCCCTAGGGAGGGTGAGGGCCGATGGGTTGCTCATTTTAGTATGAAACTGGGAGGGGGGTGTTCAAAGTTGAACCAATTACATTTACTTCTACAGGAATTCAAGTTCTTTGGGTCATACACACCAATACCTTAATTTTTTATGCTGTTAATTTTTATAATTCAATCAATGTGCAGGACATTGTTAGAGACATTGAAGCCCTTTTTGCATTTGTTAAATGTCCCAAAGAATAGATCCCTTGCAGTTTATAATAATGTTAATGTCATTTTGTCAGGGCGAAGGATTTTAACACCAAAATTGGAACTAACAGTATCAATGAGAACCTCTTTTTCATTTGGGCAAATGTGCCTAACACCTTCAGAGCTGATAGCAGAAGTAGCAAGCTACATAGATATCTGCTAGAATTTGCCCTGTTGAATATTACACAAATATTCGGAAACAAGGCAAACCAGAGGCCTACCTCATAGGCTGGGGAAAAGGCATAATAATAGGTTATGGACCTGGGTTAGAGTTTGGCAGATGGGTTACTACGTCACAAACGATGGATATCCCCCCGCCACATTAGGATTCCCATCAGATATAATGACATTGTAATACGGCGAGTGAGATATCCGTCACGTTTGTGTTGGAGCAACTTGATCCGCCAAACCCTAAATTAGGCCTTAGGGCTTTGTCACAAAGCTCATGAATGAGTGAGCATTTTCTAGGGGATCTATCGAACATTTTGGCAGTGACCACAACCCAGATGAGACATTGTTCTTCCTGCCAACTGCCATAGATTCACCTTCTGAAAAGGGGATTAAGGGCTTAGAGAGAATTGCCAAAAGGTTAAGACTGAGATGGAGAGGTGGTCACTTCCCAACCATGCTTGTTTCTATCATTAGCAACTAATTTTTAATTAACGATTGCTTGCTGACTCTCAGTAGCTCTCCTTATCTTATGATGAAGGCTTCCCTTAACCTCAAGACATTTATGAACACAGCTCTTCTAGGCCTTGTCTCTACCAAAAAAAGAGCATCACCAGGTTGGTTAAAAAAAGACTGTGTAGTGCTTGTAAAAGTCTACGCTATACAGTCAGCATTGTCAGAGCCACAGCTGCTTATAAGCTAGCCTTTAGGGAAAGGAAAGCAGAAGTTAAGGAAGAAACCTGTCAAAATTTTATTAAGGCATGCAAAGACCAAGATCCTGGTGCCTTGGGAAAATTGTGAATACTAAAATAAGTAGATGTGATACTTCTAAAGGGCATGGTACCAACAGTAATGGAGATAGCTGGGTTGAGCATTTCAGTAATATTTACTCCTTTGGTATGGATGGTGCTGATGCCTTGTGGCAGGCCCTTCTCTCTTTCCCACCCATTAAACATCCATTTCTCACTTGAGGAAGTTGTACTTGCTATCAATGCTAACCCATTCTTTAAGGTGCTGGGACCTGATGGGGTCCCTTTGGATTTGTACAAACTGGACACATAGGCTCATATTTATACTTTTTTAGTGCCGCATTTGCGTCATTTTTTGATGCAAAAGCGGCGCACACTTACAAAATACAATTATGTTTTGTACGTTTGCGCTGCTTTTGCGTCAATAACCGGCGCAAATGTGGCACTAAAAATGTATAAATATGGGCTTTAATTTTGAGGGCATATCATAACCAATGTTTTGAACACTGCAGTGAATACTAGTATTCCATGCTTATGGCAGCCAATTTTTCCTATTTATGAGAAAGGCAACAAACTAGACCTCAGTGTTATAGGGCGATCTCCTTAATTGATTCAAAGGTCACAGTAGTAGGACTCTTGAGGCTTTAACAAACCATTCAAATAGAATGGATGTGCAAATAGATTTAATGAATACAATGGAAACTTCAATATCAGGTATTGATCGAAATCTCGCTGATCTAAATAGTCTGATTATTCATGCACAAGTCATTGCAGCATCATCAAACATTGAGTGTACGTGCACCCCTGTAGTTAACAAATTGGAATCAATAACAGAGGTCCTAACTTCCATAATAGAAGATATAAAAGTGAACTATGTTGTGGCAAACTTAAAATCACAAGGGGAAGAGGAACAGTGAGTATCTTCAAGCAGGAAGTGTCAACAAGCCCACTGATGTAATAAACAAAAAAAGGATAAAAAAGAAGATGAATTCAATAATTTTAATAGTGAAACAAAATACAACTATATGAAAATTGCTGGAACTAAAAAGGTGAGACCATAGTGGATGGTCATAAAAAAGCTCATGTCTCTGAAATGTAATCACCAAATCATTCATCAGAGCAGGGAATGACAAAAAATGTGAAAGAAATTGTATAAGGCTAGAAATTAGCAAGAAATAAGTCTAGCAAGGTTTGAGGTTCTTAATGTGCGGCTGAAGGAGTAAAAAAGCTGTGCGATGCCACTGGTAACGGAGGAACCCAAAATAGAATGTGCAAAATTCTTTCCAATTTTTCAAAAGCCTCAAGCTGCTCATGCTAAAAAGACTTTGAATGCTGAGTTAACAAAGGTTGACAATCTTCCAATAAGAACAATGAAAGTAGACAAGACTTTAATATCAGTATCTCTGAATGATAGAAAGTACACAGGTTCCCAAGAAGGGGTTTGTTTACTGGAAAACAAAGCAATGAAAAGGCAGCAACCGGAAGTATTTAACAACATGGGAGTCCCTAAAAGTGAAGGCAGAAAATATGAATATCGGCAGGAGACTTGTGCTGGGAACAAGAGGGAAGCAGAGTTCAACTACCAGACTCAGTTGAATATACTCCAGGGGTATATAGTGGAAGTAAACCCTGGGGATGGAGACCAGCGAAACACTGCAGGAACTGAAAGAATATGCCAGGATAAAACATAAGTAGAAAAGGAGGATATGGATTTTGTTACTCAATCACTGACTTCATCACTAAAAATAATTTTTACCCCCACATGTAAATCGAGAGGCTCACATGACATTTTGAACCAATGGAATATATTGAACGTATTGCATATGATACTATCACTGTCAAAATTGACCTCAAGTGATTAGTGTCAATTGAGTTTCTTGGCCCAGTGAAGGGGAGAGCGCATGAAGCTACCTTGGTTTCATTACAAAATAATTTATTGGTACAATTAGTAATGCTAGAAAAGGATATTATGGCAGCCTGGGGAATAGAGTTAAGTCTACCCCCAAAGGATGTGTATCCTGTGCTGTTTGTGTTGACAGAAGTAAAATCAACTGCGACCTCACACGATGGGGGGTGCAGACATTCTCAGTTCTGAGATCCGCAAGTGGTAGGATAGAGAAATCTGCCAAGTTTTGCCAACCATTACGTTTACAGGAGAATAAAAGGGGTACACAAGTAAATGTTGAATGGCTAACTAAGGCATTACATGGCAAGCATAGGACATGACCAAATAGGAAAAAGGTTATAAATGTACATACAGATCTGCTAACTATTAGTTCATGGAATATAAATAGAGTACAAACAAAATCTCAGAAGGAAGATATTGCTCATTTGTTAGAAGAAAATCAGAATTTGATTTAAATGAGTATGTGGGCTATTTCAGGTCAGGAGTTAGAATGAAAAATCAGGGGCATCCAAAAAGAGGGTTAGCAATTTTCATAGACATAGCATTGAAGATCGAAGGGGCTCAAGTGGAATTAGAAAATAATAATATTTTAGTAATGAAATTGAGCAACTGGATAAAGGATATTAACACCCCACTATGTATAATAAATGTTTATATACCTCCAAATACAAAACTAAAAGGCTCAATAGTTTCGGAACTCTTTAATGTGATAATGGCACTATTTCAGGAACCGCATTTACCCAATATATTGATAACAAGAGATTTTAATATGGATTATGCACCATTTTGAGTGCAAAGATCAGATTATTGAGCAAGATTTTATATGGTCAGTGCCCCACAAGCAAAAAGGGACCTTAATAGAAGAACACGTGAACACAGATCAAACATTGTAGTCAAAGACCTGGGCCTGATTTATGAAAAGTTAGCACCACCATTACGTCATTTTGTGATGCAAAAGTGGCGCAAACTCACAAAATATAATTATATTTTGTAAGTTTGATCTGCTTTTGCATCAAAAAATGACACAAAGGCAGTGCTAACTTTTCATAAATCAGGCCCCTGGAGTCTTTAGGTATGCGAGTGTTAAATGGCAGGTATCAATCAGATAGTCCACCCAAGTGGACTTGTTACTCGACTACAGCATGCTCCATTATAGATTAAACGTCAGTCACCCTTACACTTTTGGGGCCGAATAATATCTTTTAACATCAGAAAAACGAATAGTAATGATCATGAGCAGCAAATGATTGTGCTCTCAGCACGAGTACGGCATTACCAATTAGCTCCACTCATGTTTGGGGAACATAGCACTATAAATTACCAAAGGTTTACATGGTCTCACAGTCTCGAAGCCCAAAGTAAGGACATAGCTGAAAATTTTGTGAGAGAAGGTTTTGCTGTTGGATATACTAACCAAGTCAAGCAGTGGTTGATATTTCTGGGAAATATAATGGCTCAACAAGGGGAAAATAGATCCTGGAAGATCCCCTGTGGAAGGGCAGAAAGAACAGATGTAGAACTTAATGCAGTTAATTCACATACACCCTCTCTAGGACACAAGTTTATCTCAAATCTGCTTTATGCAGAGGATATTCTTATCAGCCAAACAAAGGTTAGGTTGCAAAGACTTATGAGAAAGCTATCAGATTACTCGCAAAAAACTGGGCTGATACTTAACTTAAATAGGACCAAGATAATAGAGTGCTGCCGTAGGATCAATAAAACTATAAATTGTATTTAAATGGAGAACAGTTGGAGCAAGTTTTAGTGTATAGATGTCATGGAGTATTGTTTGATGAATGTGGATTTTTTACTCAACATAAGAAAGAGCTAAAGAGAAAAGGTATTCCACTGGGGCTATCATTTTCTATCCTAAAAAGATATTTGACTGACCCTAACCTTTCACCATTATTAACAGTAATATCAACCAAGTTGGTACCAAACTTAACTTACGCTAGTGAAGCGTTTTGTGTATGAGAAGCAGTATGCTTTAATACAATAATAATAAAAATGTACAGGCAGCTATTCTGCTTTCCACAAAAGGCATCTCCTGCACAAATATGACTAGAGTTTGGGCAAGTACAGAATAAGAATGACTAAGAAGAACAAATGGTGCCAGGCGATGTAGCAAGAACTTCAAATAAGCAGCGGGACCACCGTGTCCTTCTATCTGGAGCTGGCAATAAACAAATTGGGTTTGAATGACATCTGGGAAAGTTCTCCATCTATAGCATATTTTAAGAGATTAGTAAATGGTAACATGAAGATGTTGTCTTAGTTGAAAGATAAAGAATTATTATCAAAAACATCACACGCATGGGGGATTCTGAATGATCATAAGTTCCTTCAATATCAACTGTATTTTGAAGGTGGATGGTCCTTCGTATTAAAAATAGGCTTTTTGTTTTTCCGATTGGGAAAGCCGTCTGGTGAAACAAGCAAGACTTTAAGAGATAAGGAGACCTTGACGGAGAGTTGTTGGTTATGTACAGATAGAAGGAGAAATCTTATACACTTTCTATGCATCTGTCCCGCCTTAGCACAGGAAAGAAGATGCTTGTTAAAATCTCTTTTGAATGAACAAGGCACACTAACATGTAGACCATCAGTAATTGTATGTCTTAAACCAAATGATCCAATACTGAATTCATGTATGGTTAAATTCCTAAAAGCAACAGAGAAGATGGTTCTTCAAGATGCCAATAATGTGGTGTTGATAAATCGCAGTATAGGCTCTATGCCGCAGTAGGTCAGTGAATAATAGTGACATCCTTTAAGCAAATGAATTGCTTCTTTAAATTCATACATATCCTAGCTTCATGTTGGATATGGACAACCGTAGTTCATATAATTGTCAACTGTTATCGATAAATGGTTTATTACCCTTACTTAAGATGGTGTAAATAGTTAGAAGCCAATAATACAGCAAGTGTTAAATCAAGATTACCTTTCTGCTTAGTGTCTAAGTCCATAAAAGTACAACAAAGTAAGAGAACAGCCTGTTTGATTAAAATTAAAATATTTGTATGTTTCCTTTTTTTACAAAATGAGAAATGAAAATATTTCCTCATGCATGTAAGCTTTGTCTATGAATTAACCTGTGGATATGTATATGCACAATTGCACGTTGTTTGAGTTAACTATTGTAGACAATTGATAACTATTTTTTTAAATTGTTCTTTCAAAAAAAGTATATCCTTATGACAGATCTTTAGAGAGGGTACAGGAAATTCATTTTAGAGCGTTGTCGATTTTGTTTGAAATTGTTTATTTTTTAGGAGAATACAATGGGTAATGTGTTTTAATAATAATTGAAATTAATGTTTTTTTATTGTGACAAATATAAATGTATTTTTGTAATTGTTTTTATTAACTGTACAATAAATATATGAATTCATTCATTCATTGAACATATTAGAGGTAGATTAAGAATGTCAAGTTTCTGCCAAATTTTGTATGGATATTTAAAACAAAAAACACAGATATCAGCATTCAAATATTTTTGGACCCCCACCCACCACCCCTACCTCTTAACTTTGCACTCTTCCTTATAAGACTTCTTTGAAAGGAGAAATCCTTGCACTGGGCTTAACAGCCTGCTAAGTCTCATACATATTGCCAGAGGTTTTACTGAGTGAACTTTTTTTTAACCCCTCACACATTTCATCAGTTCTTTATTGACACATTGGTATTCTTTTGAAAATATCAAAAACACTTGGTGCATCTAACAAAGTTTGTGCAAATGTTTTAAACAGCACCAAAAGTAGCACTAAACTGAAAATAAAAAAGTTTTCAAATGTCAAGTTAACTATCTTTCTAATGCTACTATAGGAGTAACAACAGAATGGAATAACATCAAACCAAGAAAATGAACTTCCGTGAGTAATGTTCAACTTTCATACTTTTAATAAATTAAAAGTAAATACATTTCCATTCAGCAGTTTTCGCTGTATCTGGCAGCAAACTTTCCTATGAGATTTAAAATTAAAAGCAATCCTCGTTTATTTTTTTATCTTATGTATGTATCTGCACAAAATGTGACATCTTGAAAATAAGCCAGGTTTACGTTTTGTGAGACCGCAGATTTGTCAAATGACACCAAAGTCATAAGCAAAACAAAAATCACTGTAATTGATGGAAACGCTGACCACACTATAAGTATAGACGGGTTGTTTACTTCTCAGTGTGATAAACATTTTTAAACTCATAAAAAATGAATATAGAATAATAGTATAGCATACAATATGAGTAAAGTTGTGAAACAGACAGAGAGAGATCAAGAGAGAGGAAAGAAAGACAAAGAGAATGAGAGTGGAAGGAGGGATAGAAAGACATAGGCCCATATTTATACTCCCTTTGCACGGGAAGAGCGTCATTTTTTTACACTAATTTGCCGCAAAGCTAACACCATAATTATACTTTGACGCTAGACCCGTCTAACGTCAAAATATCCCAGTGTAGTGTCATTTTCTGGATGTGTGAAACCGCCTTGCGTCAATGAGATGTAAGGTAGGCGTTCCCGTCTAAAAAATGACTTGAACACCCGTGTGTCATATTTATCGAACCACGCAAAAATGGTGCACGGCTGGTAGGCGGAGCCGGAAAATGACACAAATCCCGATTTGCGCCAAAATTTAACACCTGGATCAGGGCAGGCATTAAAATGGGGCAAACACACCACTACTTAAGGAAAGCTCACACAAGCAACATCAGAGCTCAAAAGGGAAGACATGGAGGTGATACTCATGCAGCATGCACGAAGACGCAGAGCACAGGAGCAACAACAGCAGCCACCACCACACCAACATGGACCCCAAAGGCAACACAGAAGGCAGGAGGGGATATTCAGGACCAGGACAACCCTTCAGGGCATCAGGGAACATGACATCATCCAGAGGAACAGACTAAACTGGCAAGCCATGCAGCCATGGACCTTCTGAAACTAAAACCTTCACCCTCACAACCAAGTTAGCCAGCTTACCTGGAGCAAGTTCAGAAGTGTAGGTACATTTTTGCACATTAGCCAACTCGGTGGCGGCACAATAATAGGTTTGCATAGAACTTGTCACACATGGAATAATTGTGCATTGTCAATTGTGAACACTTCAGTGCTGCCAACTAATGGAGATGTGTTGTGCATTGTCATCTAGCCAAATCAAAGGGTCTCACTGTTGCATTTCACCTGCAATGACATATGTCAAATTGGATGGGATGTTCTGCCCATATAGTGCAACCTTGTTACCACCACAGTGGAATCGATTGTGTTTGTGGAAGTATCATGTCACCTCCAGTGAAGGCACACAGACACTTCTTTCACATTACATAATGCATGGGTGATACACACTGAACAGCAAGTTTTGAAATATACCACTGATATCAGGTCAATCAGCCAAACGCAAGTTTTGATAGTTAAACAACCCAATGCAGAAAGAATATCACAGAAGCCTAGGATCCCACACAATACCACAAACACAGATGAGTCACAGACGACACAAGATAACAACTGCCATGCAAAGTGATAATCAAGGTGCAAGCAACATCCAAATATTTACATTCATTCTCTCTTTCAGCTGATCAGGGTTATGGGATCCTGCCATTTGCCAACCCTAGCACAGCAGCAGAGTGTGCCTATAATGAGGTGCATCGTAGGACACGCACCATAGTTGAGAGGACTTTTGGCATCCTGAAGTCCAGATTCAGGTGCCTGGAGATCACCGGAGGCAGCCTCCTATATTCACCTGAAATGGTCTGCAAGATCATTTTAACCAGTGCCATCCTGCACAACATTTGTGTAAGGAGGAACATTCCCCTCTATGAACCAGACCCACAAATGCTTGAAGCGGAGGAAGAGGAGGATGCTGTCCGTGAAAATGAGGGGGAACATCCAAACACAGCTGCAGGATTGCGTAGCAGACAACACATCATACTAAACTTCTTCTAACTATAGTCACCATCACCACTTTGTTATCATATGTCATTAAACACCTAACTTCATCACTCAATCATGCGCTGGGTAATTTTTTATGCATCACATGATCCCAAGGAATCATAATAAGAATTTATCCTCATGGAGCATTGCAGAAATACAGATTAGGATACTGAAAAAGCCACATCACGTTTGATAGGTATGAATGTACAGGCAACATCACACACAGTGTAAATGACATATATCCTGTCTATTTCACATGTGAAGGGCAATATCAGAGGACCACAGCTATGAGACACATTGATGTTGCCAACATGGTCCATTGCAGCAAATAACACACAACCAAGACACCATCAAGCATAAGGTAAAAAAGTGTTTCATACATGAGGCAGTGGATGTGCTATTGCATTGGTAACAGGAATGTATGACCAGACCCTTGACAGCAGTAATATGACATCAGCTATCTCTGCAAGGAGCATGTGTGACAAGAAGTCCATTTAAGCTGAAAATGGATAGCACGAGTGCCCCAGGTATGACAAGCATTGCTCACAAGACATGCCCTCTGCAGTCCATCCCAGGTAATAAGTCCTGCCACTGCCATGTTTTAAGTCTCTCCCCAACCTTCTCTAGGAGGCCCTGTAAATGGACTATCTGTACCCTGAGAATCTTCATCTACACACACCCAGACTCCCATTCTGACTCCTGTGTGCTTCACACTTCAGTATGGCATGCCATAGTCATAGATCATCAGTCTGCATGGACTTCAGGTCAGATAATGCACTGCCCGGTAGTCGGTAAGACCTGTAATCAGCTGTCCATTGCTTCCCATGTGAAAGGTCCAGTTGGCCCTTTGAACTTGATTCTCAACTCCAGGACTTGTAAGACACTGAAGCTGCACACACTTCTGAGCACTTCCATGCAGACTAGCCATTTGGCTCTGCCCTGCCCTTGCTGCTGCCTGGAACTGCTTAGAAGCTGCCATTTTCTGAATTTCCTTGTTGTGCATTGGCATACAAATCACTTGTGTACTAGAGCCCTTGGGGGATTGTGTAACATTGCAGACCACAGCACAAACTGTTTTTAGTTCCCACAGTGTTTTTCCAGCTTTTCCCAGTCAGAACCTGCTCACTGTGTATTTGCCTTGTTCATGTTTGTTCCTGACAGAACCTGCATCCTGTGAGCCTGACTGGTTCCTGTCTTTGCGTTAACTATAGAGGTTCCCTGTGGCTACATTTGTCTCATAGTTGCTTTCCATGCCCTCTCTTTCCTCCTGGGGTATTGTGTCTGGTAAGTCTACGATGAATCCCCAAATAGATAGTGTAGTTTAATCATTTTACTTATCATATTAAGTTCTGGGACATGTATTCAAAGTGCCTAATCCAGCCCCCATCCCTTGTCTGGTTTTGCGTGTATTCATTATTGCCATACAGTGACAGTGTGCAATGGCTGTATGCATGGATTCGGCGCGGTGCCTCCAGCACAACAAACAAGGGTTGCCAATGTGTTTGGGAGGACAAAACATGTTTGTGCCCTGACGGTCCACACACAGATTCACTTCTGCCACCACCTTTTGATGGTGCTTGCGTGGTGACTAGCTGTGAGATTAATTAGCACAGAGGCACTGATGTTCCCTGTTGCAGTGGGAATTTTCAAGCCCACCCTGTGTGCACATGTTGGATGAAAGCTGCCTGTTTCCTATTACTGATCCACAAAGTTTTTAAGCACACCAAGATTGCCCTGTCGTCAGCCTTATTAAAGTTCTGCAGTGCCATAGCTGGACTATCCCCATGTGTGTTGTTAGTTGATCTTTGGATTTAGGTCAAATCTGCTTTGAAGGATGTTCTGTTAATTCAGGGAATGGCTCCACAGACTCATGACTAGACCTGCACGTAACTATGACAACATGGAGGCTAATACTGACACAGGGTACACATGGCCACACACTTGAACTGGACACCTTTGTGCAATGAACCACTGGAAATATGTGAACACATGCAGCATGGTATGCTGGTCCTCCACAGCCACAGGGGAAACATAGGTTATGTATATGGCTCAAACTGTGGTGTACGTAACAATTTTAGGATTGGATTTGAGACTCTGTGTCACACACACTGTACCTACCTAGCATGTTCAAATGCCTGACTCATGGGTAGTATTCACAGAAGTGACCATGAAGTGGTATCCAACATTTCATTAAATGTGATGGGTTAAATTTCTGACATTGCCATTATCAACTGTCCTCTATTTATCCTGTGTATAGTTCGTCATGGAAAAGTTTTGTCCCCAAAGTCAAGGAAGTACACACAGCATAAGATGCAACAGATATAACAAACACATATCATGACTGATGTACCTCAATGAATGGCATCTGATGGTTATACACCATTATAACACATTCATACATGCACATTATGCAAATCATTTCTTGTGACGTTCACACAGAGGCACAACAACAATTTAAATACCAAATTCACAGACATAAACACACAGGCCATGAGTCTATTTGTTTAGTTGTGTAGCCTTGCTATCCTCTATTGATGCAACACCTGCTCAAACCAGGAAATTCTAAATGTTATTCTAAAAGTTTGTGTTGCTGTTGCGTCAGTTAAGGGAGCTAATCCAGCACAACAACATGACTATTATGGTCCGCAGTAGTGTGGTCTGCCACGTGAGCCCAAACACTAGAACACACACTGCAGGTCATAATATCCTATCTTTGTATAGTTATAGGCTGCATGTATGTTTTAAAAAAGAAAAATGATACAAACACAGTTATAGACAGATTTTTTAATGCAAAATGTGATGCATATGCGTTAAAAAATGACGCTCACACCCATAATACATCGATTGGTCCCTAGCATTAATTCCAACACCGCACCCCATGAAATCAGTTATCCATTAAAAATGTATTGATCCTTGAATGCAGGGGAATTTTTATGCATATGCGTCAAAAAATATTGACGCAAAGCCTGTAAGCATCATGAAATTTCACACAATATAATAAAAACGCACCTCATTTGAAACAGGAAGTGATGTAATAGGATATCATGTTTACAGAAATGGTACAGTTTACTTTGACTTTGCAGTCTGTGATTCTTCTAGACTGTGTGGCTGTGTATTGAGTTGTGTCTGTGAATATTGTGCTTTTGTCTCCTGTGTGCTATTGCCATTGTATTCTGTTTGTTTTGTAAATGTCTGTGTTAATCAGTGTAAGTGTGTTTTTGTCATTTTTTTAGATTAGATTTGTCTTTGTACTGTTGGGAGTGTGTTAGTGGGTGTTTTTATTTGGGGTATTGTTGGGCTGTTTATGGGTTCCTAACGTTTCCTTTCCATACCTCCTTTCCCTGTTTTTCCCTCTTTACCCTTTCCTATCCTTATTGTGTTTGAGATGTTGGGAAGGCCACGTCTGGGTAGAATGGGTGAGGAGGAGCTGGGGGCTTTTGTGTGGCTGATGTGCCACTTCCTCCCCCTGGTGTTGGAGGCTGGGGCAGGGTGATACAGAGGTATCACACGGAGGCTAGGAGGATCAGGTGGGGAAAGGTGCTGTTCCGCCTAAGAAGACTCTTCAACAGCCAGCGCAGCGACCACCAATTAAAACATCGCTCGGCTGACCTGGTGGCCCGAGAGCAGGTCCTGCTGAACCACCTGGGTGTGGTGATTCGTGGTCCTGGTGGTGAGTACAAATTTGACTAATGTGTACAGTACAATGCTCTGGAGTGACAGTAGCAGATTTTGTGACATGCTGCATGCAATGTTTGTGGACTTGTGAAATGCAAGGTGAACAAACAGTGGCCCTGATTTATAAAATTTTTGCAACGCATTACCGTCATTTGTTGACGCAAAAGCTGCGCAAACTTACAAAAGACAACTTTATCTTGTAAATTAGTACCGCTTTGGCATCAATAGATGATGGTAATGCTGCAAAAATCACTTTATGATTCAGGGCCTGTGAGTGTACCAGGAATGGGATGTATTTCACATGCTAATACAAGGAACCAATGTATTCCTCATTTTTTTAAACCATGTCTGAACAGTATTCATGGCCATACGTACAAAGATCTTCCTAACCGCTGTTAATATCTTAGGCCGACATTTCGACTTTGTTTGTGCAGCATCTAAATTATTTATGGATGCCAAAGTATAGCACACTTGCTAATGTCAAAATATTTTGTGCTACTTTACATAGCTGTAGCGTACACAAATGAAGCAAATGCTACACATAAAAAAACAAAAGCATCTGGCCCTAAGTTAATTGCTTCTGTGTGTTTACATCTGGACATAAAATCTTTCACATGGCCAAGCTAATTGTGCCCAGATGCTACCAGATTGCAGTAGCTCTAAACAGGTTCATCTCGTGGCTTTTCAGTGTAGGAGCATAAATCCTATCATTGAGTAGAATGGCCCAACAACATTTTTGCCTTGGGCACTATTGCTGATACAGAGCTGGTGCATTTGCCATCTGTGTCACTTTATGATCAAACAATTTTCTAAAGTGAATGGGTCATCATGGGATCCCTGAACTTTGTGAATGCATGGTCACAAACTATTTATTTGCATGATGTTGTGCAAGGGACCACTGACTGCTTCCATCATACATTTAAAGTGACAAAATAGTTTGTTCTTTCACGTTTGGTACACCCCTGCTGATATTGTGCAGCATATGTACAATTATTAACTTCTCAGTATGAAGGCTATCACAGACATGTTGGTATGCTAAGATCAGCAGGACAGCATTCCTGTGAGGGCCGCCATTCCCAAGGTGCTTTCAAATAGAGACCTACCTCATCAAGATTGCTGAAGTAGGACATTTTCTAACATATGTTCTAATTAGCGGACAGTGTCAGTTCAGTTGTATTACCACAGATCACCCAATTTGGCAATTCTAAGTTAATGAATCTGGCAAAGTGTGATTTACAATACCTGATATAGGTGCACAGGGCCCAGAGTAAAACATTTCAGGTGCAATGACTACACCGGTGCCCATGCATTCTGTCAAGGATGATCAAATTAGACACTGTCAGCATACATCTTTTTGTGGTTAGATTTATATAAATGGCCAATCCATGTTTAGCGTAACATTGTCATCAAGTAACACACAGGATCCTGGCCATCATGTTGTCATAGGGGGCATATACGGCTCTGGGTACACTGCCAATGTGGAATATGTAACCTACATACAACACAGGCACATATATAATGGACCATTGAAAGCACAATAACTCCTGAACGAAACACAACCCACATGAGCATCACACAGTAACTCATTGTCCCTTGATGCACAAGCCACAATACCTGAGTCACTGGTATTGCAGTGAACCAGGAATGTGGCTTTGCATGTCTCTCATAATAATATATGATGAAATGGAGTACCCTCTAGAAATAATTAAGCCCAAAAATGAGTATTCATGTTTGGCACCACATGATTGTTAGGGCCAGAGCATGTGTGCATATGTGTGTCTATTACTCACTGGAGTGACAGTGTCAATGCATGTTTGCATGACTATGGCCCTCATTACGACCCTGGCGGTGTAACACCGCCAGGGCCGCTGTAGGCGGGAGCACCGCCGACAGCCTGGCGGTGCCCCGCGGGGCATTCTGACCGCGGCGCTTTGGCCGCGGTCAGAAAGGGAAAACCGGCGGTCTCCCGCCGGTTTTCCACTGCCCCTTAGAATCCTCCAAGGCGGCGCAGCTCGCTGCGCCGCCGAGGGGATTCTGACAATCCCTACCGCCATCCTGTTCCTGGCGGCTCGCCCGCCAGGAACAGGATGGCGGTAGGGATTGTCGTGGGGCCCCTGGGGGCCCCTGCAGTGCCCATGCCAATGGCATGGGCACTGCAGGGGCCCCCGTAAGAGGGCCCCTAAAAGTATTTCACTGTCTGCTTGGCAGACAGTGAAATACGCGACGGGTGCAACTGCACCCGTCGCACCTTCCCACTCCGCCGGCTCGATTACGAGCCGGCATCCTCGTGGGAAGGTCGTTTTCCCCTGAGGTGGCGGGCGGCCTTTTGGCGGCCGCCCGCCAGCCCAGGGGAAAACTCAGAATACCCGGCGCGGTATTTTGGAGGGGGGAATTCTGGCGGGCGGCCTCCGCCGCCCGCCAGAATTGGAATGAGGGCCTATGTCTGTGGATGTGCTGCTCTATCATATAAAATGTCACACACAGTAATTTGTTGATCCAAGTTTTGTACAGTGAGCAGATATTGAGCACATATCACTCTTCCATGTTTTACAGGTGCTCCCGCCCCTTGTACAATTGGTGAAGTGGCTCGATTTGTGGACCCAGACATATCCAGTAAGTGTTAATATATTTGTCCTGTGTTGTGTTTGCAGCTGTTGTGTGATTGACTCCTGTGTGTTGGACTCATTGCAAGGTATGATGTGCTGGCACATGATCTGATATGTGACTTGACTGGAGGTTGACATTTTGTTCCATGTTCGAGTTGAACATTCTGTGGTGGAGAGTCATATATTGGGAGTTGAGTGCCACACTATAGGCATTGGCAGGTGAACTAGGTGATTAGTTGCTACATGTATGCCAATGATTAATTTGGAGGTGGCCAGTGTCATGATTTATTCAGAAAGTCATACCCTGATTCACACAGATCAGTGATGCCGAAGTCTTACCCACAGACTAGAGCATCCCTGTTAAGTAATGAACATGTAGGACTGTATGGTTGACTTTCCGGCAGCATCTAGCTACACATGTTGTGCTCCGTTTATGTGGCACTTGAGTGAAATGTCATAGGCATGCATGCAGGTCAAGGCCAGACTGGTGCCTGCATAAATGTGCATGATTTTGAAAAGGTGTCAGTGAGATGTAATGATGTAGAAATTGTCCACATTTAGAAAATTAGTGTGGATGTAATTGTCCAATGTTTGAGTCAATCCTAGTTGGCAGCCCTCCTTACCCGTGGTGGACTGACTAAACCGATGTACAGCTGTCCAAAGCTTCCTGGCTGTCCTTGATGTTTGACAGAATGTGTTGCATGTCCATCCCCCCCTGAGGTACAGGGCTAGGGCTAGGGAATATGTGTACCTAGGTGTGATGATCCCAGAAGACAGACATGTAATTCAAACATTCATGTGTTCCAAACTACAATGCTCCCTCATGATTAACAACTGCATACCATCCAGCCAGTTCCATTTACAAATCACAGGTCTTGTGGGCCTTGATTGTCATCCAGAAGATAGTCATTAGTTGGCCTGCCACATGTAGAGTATTTGCAGCATTTGTTATGTGACTAATAGCAGTACAAAGATGCACAGATCATTTAATTAAGTACACACCTTGTTGTGCATTGCTGTGCTGTTAGATAGTAGATGTGTAGGCTGCATTTGCATGTCATTCCTCAGGGACATTGTATCATCTGTACTGTGATTTGGACTGTATGTGCTATTTTTGATGAGGTGTTAGAATATCATCTGTAGATGTATCACACAATTATGTCAATAATGTTTGGCTTTCTCTATTTTGACAGCTGCCAACATGAATGCCCAGGAGAAAATGGAATTCTAGAGGCAGGCAGTGCGTTACCAGCTCATACTTGATGTGGAGGCTGTGTTCCACAATATGGCACATCGTTATCGCCATGAGAGAGCCACAGGGGTCTGGAGGGCCTTTGCCCAAGGGGGGCCAGCCTTGCCCACAACAGCCACCACCACCACCACAGCTCAGACCACAGTGGCCCCAAGGATGAGAGCCACTGTAGCAGGTCCCTCAACTTCATCTGCTCCAGGCTCACAAGCAGCACCTCCTGCCCCTCCCCCTCCAACCATGGCACCGGCACCAGCAATGGCATCAACAAGTGGTACACAGACAACCCCAGCTGCTGTGATAGACAATGTGGAATTTCAGACACTGAAACGTGACATGCAACGAATGTTGCACAGGATAGACAGGCTGCAGCAGGAGGTGTCCCGCAATATCAGGAGACTGCGGGGTATCAAAAAAATCCTGCGGAGTGCCAATTTGTAAATAATGGATCCTCACCCATGATTCCCTCCCCTCCCTCCTCTTTCCTCGTTCTTATCTTTAGTGGGTTTAGAGGGCTTAGTGTTAGGTTAGAATAGGCTGTTAGTTTAGTTAGTATAACTGGGTTGGGGGTGGAGGGGGTTTATTATTACATGTTTTTTGTGGTTGGGTGGGCGGGGGATGATATTGGGGTTTATGTGTATATAAAAAATATACAAACAAAATATAAAAAATATTTTAAAAAATACAAACAAATATATATTTGTGTAGGATAAGTTAGTATGTTTTTAGGTTAGTATAGGTTGTCCTACATGTGTCCCGTCATATAAGTGGGGGTGGGGGGTTGATGTTTAGAGTGTTTAGTTAAATTTGATAAGTAAGTTTAGCTTAGGGTAGTTAGGGCCAGTTGTGGGTAATGTATAGCTAGGATCGGTTAGGTTAGTTAAGGTGTTTCCCCTAGTTTAAGTTTCCTTTATTACTGTAAAATAAAGTTGTAGGTACTCCTTTACAGAATGTGTCATATACTTGGGGATCAGGGCCTTGGCATGGGTGTACAGTGTCAATTTAGTATTTGCATTTGTGTTCCATCCTGCATCAGAATCCCATTATTGACATGGTTATTACCAATTCCAAATGAGCTGTCACATTGGCAGGTACAACAAAGCTACTTCTCTATGCATCTGCAATCCATTGCACCCACCACTCAAGGTTACTACGGTTCCCAATGTGTTGTAAAGGTTAGTTTGTTTTTCAATCTGTCATCTTCTGAGTCCTGAATTTGAATCTTGGGCACTGTGGGACGTCTGCCTGCAGCCTAATGTTCATGTGAACCCTGATAAGCTGAGTGATGGTATAATCTTCTGTAGTTCTGTATACATAACTCACACCCATCATTTCTTACATTGTACTCCCAGGTTACATAATTGTCCATACACTCGTACACATCCATTCCTGCTGTATGGTGTGTGTGTGCGATGAAAGTTTATAGTCAGATGTCACATACATAAAGATTGTCTTGAAGGGAATGTTGGCCACATTGAGTTTCAGCTTATACATACTTTGAAGCTGACTTTTTCTGTTCTACACAGCATTATACTGTTTGTTTTCATTTCACTTCAGAATTAAGCCTAAGGAAGCCCAGATGATGATAAAATCCAGACCCCAGTGCATAGTTATCAGCCCATATTCATTATACACTGTTGCATTGACATTCTATTGCCATTGACAAGTGACATACATTACAAATCTCCTGCACAGTTGATGTGTCACATTACACAAAGTGGTTGTGTAAGTGCTATTTATTTTAAAGTGCTGTAGTGCAATATTTTCGTAGTCCAGGATTGTAAGTCCATTGTTATGAAGCCTTCTATTGTGATGCAACACAAGTGCCATTGTGAGGGACATGTCATTGGATATGCTGGGGTGAAGTGTCATTCAGTGCAGAGGTAAATGAATTGCCAATGAGGTAGTGAGAGACAATTGCAGTGCATAGTGTTAAGGTAAACAGTGTGCTGGAGAATAGTGCATGTTACCAACTGTAGCAAGACTGGCATGTTAACAAGCACAGGACCTAGGATATCAGTGCCCATTTGGCATGGACTTGTGCTGCCAGGTACTCCTACGGGTGAAGGTGATCTGTTCCACGTCTTCATTTTCTGATGTGTGTGTCGTCTCCTCTGCCCTTGGTGGTGGTGGGTTTGAAGGGGCAACACACACTTCAGTGTTTGAAGACGTGGAGTCAGAATTCCTGGTAGCTGCCAACTGTGGGGCTATTAAGGGCATTACTGCAGCAAGGAGGAGCTGCTTGTTCTTCAGTATAGCAGTTAAATCACTCTGGTAGGCAGCCAGGTGGGCCCTGAGGGGGTCATGATTGCAATCGTGCACGCAGTGAAAGGTTTGGGATGCCAGGTGTTGTGGCAACACCCTAACTGCTGTGGTGAAATCCCTCACACATTGTTGTAGTCCTTGCAGGAGGGATGGTAGCGCTTGCATGACTGCTGCCTGTTCTGCAGATGACATCATGCACGTGCGCATCCCCTCAAGGCTGGCTGCCATATTTTGCATCCCCACCCGCACCTCCTTGGCCAGCTCCTGTTGTACTCCCACTACTGTCCTCTTGAAGGTGGTACCATTGTCCTCAGAGTACTCAGCTGGGTTGCAGCTGGCAGGTTGTACTATTGGGGTGGTGGGTGACTCCTCTGTGATGGCTGCTGTATCTGTCCTCCTCCTTGTGCCTGAAGGTGGGGTCTGGAGGTTTTCAAGGACATCTTGGAGGGTCTGCTGGCTAATGTTTGTCAGCTTGTCATCCATGTCATCAGGGAAGTCCAGGACAGGCATATCCGCAGGAGAGCCATTGTCCTCTGCAATGAGATATTGTACAATTAGTGTGTCTGTGTTGTGGCAGTTGTAATGTGACATTACTGACTTCCTATTAGTGAGACATTGTCATCTTGGTTCCTGTTCATTGTTCCTGTCATTAATATTAGCATGCTCCCAGGCCTGTGCCCCACCTGCATGTCACATTTAGTGTGGGCAGTTTGGGGAATTGTCTGTGTCACATCCTCTAGGAAGGTTTGGTTCTGTACAAATTGCATATTGCCACCTTATTGTCCTTCTCAACCCTCCATCTTCTTCCATTAGCATGGTGAGGCCTTGCAATGGCTTTGGGGGTTCTGATGCCACTTGCACCACACTTAACAATATGGGACTGACCCAGTCTCAGATATTTCACATACACCTATCTGTTGCTGAGACCAAGCACATACTATGTATAGCATTGGCATGGCACAATACAGGTGTCAGCATTGGTAGTGTGTAACGTTGATGTTGGGGAATGTGTGCTGCATTGGATTGCAATGAGGGGCCTGGCAGTGTTCCATTTCCTCTTATGACTGTGCGGGTGTGTTTAACTAACTAGACACATATGTCCTCCCCCTCAATGCTGTTGTCTTAGAAGTATGACAGTTGGGATGTTGCAAGGTGGCATTGCAGCTATTGTAACACAGGCACAGGGTAGACCCTGGAATGTGCAGCATGGGTATGACATTACTGCTGTGTACTTCATAATGTAAGTAACAATACCTGATGTTTATAGCGCCTATAGATATGAGCATTTGACAGGATTTACACTTTTTTAGGAATTACAGGAGATTGATAACGTCGTCATCCTGAACCCTCTATTTTGGGTGTGTTTGATCCATGGGCACATAACTGCTTTTAGCTACTTGACCTGCACACACAGCACAGGTGGTAGTGGCAACTGTTGTCAATGGTAAATACCACTTGAGGATATGGCCTGAGACTGAAAATTGAGCCCTAGTTCATGTTGTGACAATACCAGCTGTCGTGTGACAGCAGGCCAGTTTTACGTTGTACCCTACCCTCCTAGACTGGCGTTGCCTTTCCAACAGCCTTGGCATGGCAGAGGACCCCTATGTAAAGGTTGTTGGTGTAGTGTTGTGCTGTGCCCCTGGCTTCCCCTGCAAAGCCCATGCATCCGTGCCGTGCCCCTTTGCCCTTTCCACTCCCTGATTTTCAGGGCTGACATGCATTATGTAGTAGGTATGTCCCACCCCCTGCTTACAGTTAACATTTAGGCAATTTTGTCCTCCATGCAACCTACCCTACATCTGTGTTGTTTCCTGGTAGTCTGCGCTGTCCTGTCCTTGAATCCCTGTGACGATCTCCTCAGGGATGATGGCTGCCACCATCTCCTCCATCTGGTCCAGGGCCTCCTGCGGTGCTGGACTCCCACCTCCAGTCTGCAGTGCTGCCTTCCTGTTCCTTGCCATCTTTTCCTTGGTCCTGCGCTTGCAGTCATGCCAGCGTTTCTTGCACTCAGTGACTGTTCTCCGTACTTCTGCCACACTGTTTATTTTGTCCACAATTTGTTGCCAAATTGCCTCTCTCCTCCCAATTATCAATTTTGAGGTGACAAAAAGTTTATGCTGGTGTTCCGTCACCTCTTTCACCAGCATTTCCTGCTCCTCTGCACTGAAACAACACTTCCTTTTCTTCTTTTCCCTCTCCTGGGTCTTGTCTGTGTCCTCCTGGCTGGTTCCTGGTCGATTGGAGTTTTCCTCGGGTCTCTCCTGGCTTCTGGGATCCATTTTGGGGCTCCTTAGCACATTTTGCAGTGTTTGCGCCGCTTTTTGACGCACTTGCGGGGAAGAATGGCGCCTATCCGGTTTGCGTCATCGTAAACCGGATTAAAGCCATTTTTGCCGTGTTAACGTCCTTTTGCTTTATGACGTGGCACAATGGTGCTAACTCCAATATTTTTACACTAGCGTCAAAATATAAATATGGAGGTAGGTTAGCGACGCTTTTGCGCCAAAATAAATGGCGCTAAGGTGACGTTAGGCTTCAATAAATATGGGCCTTGATTTTTTCATTTTCCTTCAACAACAGCTGTGGTAAATGTCTATCTTCGCCTTGCCAAGCTGCTTCTACTTTACCCCCACCAGATATTGAACTTGCAATTCAAGCAACAGAGTGTAAACACTCTTATGGGTTGATTAGTTTCATCTGCTTTTTCACCTTTCGTGAGTCATGGTAATGGTCCATTCCTCACACTCAATAATGGAGAAAAATAGCACAATATATTCTGCACATCGATTATGTCATTTGAGATGTCATCTGTGATGTTATCAATGATGTATTGTAACATATTGAATATCTACCTTTTTTATAAATGTTTGCTAAGATCTTATTACTATACCTAAATATTACGTCACTTTAACCTGTGTTTTTTTAGTGAATTTCTGATTTTTTTAGATAATATTCTGCCAAATCCCTTGCTGCACACAGCCTTTGGTTCAGTGGGGTTTTGGCTGTAGGACCTGACCTTCAGATACACGCTAGAAATTAACTCAACCCTCCGGTGCGCATGCCATTTGCCAATGGAGGGTTGGCTACAGAACTTGGCCTGCAGCCATGCCCAGTACCCTATCTGTCCACCGCAGTCACCCATCTGCTGCACATGGTCCTAGGCCGTGTGCAGCAGGGTTTAGCCACAGAGTCTGGTCGCTGACCAAGCCTTGTGCCCAATTCCTCCAGGGTGTCCAACCACCGACAGATAGAAATCCACCCGCAGACACCCAACCCACGTTTCATTATTTTTTTATTTTAGTTACACCATGCCCGGTTGCAGGGTTCCAGATCTGAAAGGGCTATGAAGAAGCCTGGGTGGGACATGTAGATACATGGGGGAAACAGGAAAAAAATCAGTTTTTGGAGATCTGTAGACTCTGACAACATCTATTGAATATGGGCATGTCTGTGAAGTGACAGTACATATCTTTTGTAATGCTGGACCAGGTAGATGCAATCTATGGCTGTGCCCAACACACTTTTTTCTATCTTTGACTTTAAAATATCTTTTGGTGGGAGCCTGCATTCGCTGTCATTAGTTGTAGTGGAGTACCGTGGCATACCCAGCTATTAATCTGTTGCTGGATGATGTGATACCATTATATTTACTCCTTGCTGAACTCACATCTATCTGCACAAAAGGCAATTCATATGGTTTCCTAGGGCACTGGTGATAGACTACTTGCAGAATCCTTGTTTCAGTTCTCTCCCAAACTTTGTTAGAGCATTCATAGCAAATGGTTCATTTTAATAGATATTATAGTGTTACTCAACAAAAGTTGAGCGTATTGAAATAAACTTTTACACCGTGTAATGAGTTGTCTTTGGGTAGTTTTAGAAGTATGAATGACAGATGGAGATTTTTAAAACAGTCTCAGCAAGCAGCAATGATAAAAATTAAATATGTTTTTATATTATGAGGAGACAGGTTACTCTTGTGTTTTTCAGTCAAAACTGATTAATGTTGCAAATGAATGCACACTGGGTCAATCACATTGCTTAAAATACAATATATAAACAATAGTTCTTTAAACGAAAAGCATAGTACATTTAGAGCTCTTGGAGCAGTGGCAGTGACCACCACATGTTAGGGTCTGAGGTAAAGACACAAAGGAGAATGATTTCAAAATGCATTTAGAAAGGAGATGACTTTATCACAGGATTGTATCAATAAGAATGAGAATGAGCTCAAACTGACAGTATAATTGATGTATTTCCCAAATGGACTGTGACCCAACCCTATCAGTTTTTCAGACACCACCTGTAATACATCCTTACCATTTTAACATTACATTATTGTACTGTTTTCTGCACTTCTTCTTGAGGCTTCAAAGTGCCTTCCAAGTAGCCTACTAATAGGATCCAATCTTACAGAGCATAGATTTAGATGGGTTTGGTGTGGTGTCATCGAAAGTTTAGAGTTTCCGTGTTTTGCATACGTGCTGTGAGAATATGCTTCACATTTGTCATATCAGCATGTAAACATGAAACAAAGTGAATGTGAGTTTCACTGAGCGTCAACTGTGTCACTTTTAGGAGACTCAAAGTCTTTGTTTGTGATCTGCCTACCATTGGCTTTGACATTCATTATTCTTTATTGGAGTGAGTTCCAAAGTTTGCCTGACAAAGGAAGGTGCTCCCTGAAGGGGAAATCGTTGGAGTCTATCCTGGCACAAAATTAGCCAAACCCCTGATGGTACTGTTCGGCTACCAGTAAATCACTTTATAGAGGCCCTTTTGCACCATGCATAGACCTCTTTGTATACTACACCCAGGAGTAGTAGAAGCCCCAAGACGATAGAGGCATTTTTAGGCCTGGGTAAAATAATTAGTATATATTGTGGTGAAATCCAGCTTAATTACCTGCACTCCATGACTGCACCCAGATGGAGCTGGGAATGGGAAGAAATGTACTTCTGGATCCCACAAATTATACGTCAAGGTTTGGCAGAAGAAAGAAGGTGACTTGCGAGTAGTGCAGTAAAGTCAACAAGGACAAATGTGAGAGTAAATTTGTTCTGGCTTACTTAATTGGTCACAAACAGGAAGCATGTTAAAACATCTTATGTGGTAAGGCAACTGCTACAGGGATCTTAATGTTCCCAGTAAAGATGAGTGGTTAAACATGGCAAAATAACTCAGGTGGTTAATTCACCTGATGGAGATATTTGTGTTTTGTCTAAACACACTTCTAGCATAGAGGTTTAAAGTGTCTGCTACACTGCAAACACAACATACAGATCACAGAATTCTGCTTTATGGAGCTAGCTCACTGGGTTACTACTTTTGTAACAGGGATTATTTTATTACTTGCAGTTTGTAAATTACAATCCTTCTAATATAACACAGTGAACTATGGGCCAGCCTCAAGGAGCAACAATCAAACCATAAGGCACAGGTTTAGAACTGTATTGTTTGTTTTCCAATCATTTGAAATGATACTTTTGCTAAAAAGGGATTCTTTGGGTAGTAATAAAGTCATATTACTTTAGACAACACCTGAACCACTGAATTACATTTTAAAACCTTACTTAGTTTTTTTACCACAACAAGCAGTCTTAACAAATAATGCCTATGAAGAATTTGTTCATCTTAAAACCCTCATTGTCTTATGTAACATTTCCTGTATATTGATTTACAAATTTGTACCCATTGTCTCCAAGTATGTGTGATGCAAAGTGTCCTAAGACCCTAAATTAGGGTGAGCCGCACAACAAGATAAGTGAAATACGAACATTAAACTACTAAGTGCTATTTAAACCTTCATTATTGTTATTACTCATTCAAATACATCTGGAATTCTTACAGTGCATGAAAATCTTACATACAGTAGTTGAACAAAGTTACAAAAATTCCTTCCAAATCATTGTTTCTTTTAAGCATTTATGAAGTGATAACAAGTTGAGTTTTCCTTTGTTTGTTCCATTTTATTGGCTTCTTAGAGTTAGGAAACTCCTAGATTGGATGAGACTCCAACACAAGGAGGGCTGTTGGTCCTTTAAGCGAGACCTTTGTATTGGGCCTGGTTTGGAGTAAAAATAAGAACTCCTCTTCCCCTCTTGCCTGTTTCTGCTCCAAACTAAAAGCAGACAACAGGCGGGCACTGCTGAATGTGTCCCAGTGTGGGTAAATGACACTGGGACAAATTCAGCATATTTCACTGGGGCCGGTAAGATGGAGGTCAATAATAGCTCCTAGATATGACATTCAGCTGGGTCCCCCTTAACTCTAGCTCTGCATGCATACAGAGATATCACACAACAACAATCATATGCCTGAAATGAGTTAACCCTATTGGGTTTGCTAATGCGTGTTAGCAGTTTGACATATATGTGTAATAACAATGACTATGCTGTGAGCAATTAGAATTGCAAATGTTTCGATTCTGAAAAGAAGAAACCGTGAGTTAAACATGACTAAGGTCTGTGGATGAGGTAGTGGTCTTCAGAGTGTCTCAGTCACTCTTCTTTTCCCCTTAACACCACTTCCTTGGGTAATGGCTCACCGAAGTTAACTGTTACACCCTTTTCTTCTCCATATCTTTCTGAAAGCCACAGTCTGCATATCTCTCACATATTTTCCCTCTTCATCACTGTCTATTCACACTGTCTTTCTGCTTGTAATTTCTAATTTCACCTCCCATTCACCTCTCTGCCTCTCTATCTCTCTTACTCTCTCTCTCTTCGCCTGTTGAAGCAGTATTTTCTTTTCCATTGGTACTATCAGGTTTACTGTGAAAACCCACATACTCGCACATAAAATGGCAATTACAATTAGCGCATATGTGACCATCAATGTATGTGCTCTTCAAAGACGCCAAAGATTGTCAAGGAGTGGATTGAACCTAGTGCTTAATTTGAGCTGGTTGTTTATGGTGCTCTGCACTTAATGGTCAACACCAGAACTTATGACAGTTTGCTGCAAGGTGGCACTATTTGTTATATTTAGAATTTTCACACTTGTAGGAGAGTGTTGGTTGGTAGCTGTGTTTTTACTATAATTTGCAGAGTTGACAGCAGCAATGGGTGGTTCAAGCAGAACTGGCTCTACAATGGCCCTAGCTCTTCTACTTCTATTAATTGAGCAATGATTAAATCTAAACAGCTTTTTGATCCTGAAACAGGCATTGTCAGAAAATGTCACTGTCTTCTGCCTCAACTCCAGGGCACTCAAACGTGCCCAGTCATGATCAGCCATACTGACTCTGAACTCACAAAGTCACCTAGTACTGGCTCAATTCACAGTTTGTGCTGCACAGCATCGTATGTTGCATGAAAAAACTACAGAAACACAACCGTCTTGAGAAATCAAATATGGTTAAGCAAGGAAAGATTAAATCAAAATGTGATTTGTGGACAGTGACTGCATTGTTGATTTGGAAAAGACTTCTGCACTCACTGTTGAGATGCTGTTTTGTACTTAAAGCTATGGACCCAATCGATAGTAAGGGCTGTATTTATGGCCAAATCACTCAAAGAAGCGCAGCAAGTCAGCTTGCTGCGCTGCACTGTGTGACACGGAAGCAGCAGGAATGTATATATTTATGACAATGCGGCACATTCCAGCCCTTTCACATGCTCTGGCACCCTTTTGGCAGCCTAGCATCAATGCAGGTACCTTTGAACCATGGTGGAAGGATGTCTTTGTTGCATGCAGGATTGTTTTGTGCAGGAAGGGGGCCCTTCCTGCACAAAAACAATCCTAGAATGCATATTCATCTTTCTATGTGAGCTGCAGAAGACGTGGGAGTTGCGTGGGAACACCCACGCAATGCCCATGGAACAACTTTGCAGGGCAGAGTAATGCAATGCAGTGATTTTGTGCTGCTTTGCATTATTCCAGATTTTTGAAGCTACTCAGAGCCACGTACGGTGGCTTTGTGTGGCTTCAAAAATCTGACTTAGAGGTTTGCGTCATGCATGTACTATGTTGCGTGGTACAAACATGACACAACTCTTTCATAAATATGCCCCAACGTTTTTAACTACTAGTGGGTCTGAGCACTTGCATGTTTCAGCAAAGGCCCCACTGAAGTTTATATCCTGGCTGTAGCCTAAAGGGTAGAGCAGCCTCTGTTCACATTCTCCAATGCACACTGAGAAGGCCTGTTTTTTACCTTTTGAATGGAACCTTCTGCTGGCAGAGCCCATTGCAGACACAGGCCTTGGAAATATACACTCACTGTACCCCTACTGTGACTGCCGTGTCACTCAGACACAAAGCATCCCGGTTCATTGTTTGTTGTCCTGGAAGTGTGTGGAGGAGGCAAAAACCAAGGGCTGCAGACACACATGAAACTAACACAAATGGACTCCCTTGTTGCTGTTGCCTACTTGTTAGAACCAGGCCTGAGTACTGCTATTCTCCTGCAGTACCCGGCGCTCAAGCTTCATCCAAGTGGTGCACAAGTAGCATTCAAGCTTCCTTGAGGAAGCCTGCACAGTGCCCCGGTACCATGGATTGAAGCTTGAGTGACAGGTTCTGTGGGAGGTAGTGAGTATCTCATGGAAGGGCCACACTGGGTCCTCTGAGAGTTCTGCGGATGCTGCAGCACAATTCTTTTGACCTTTTGACCCTTAGGAATATCTGTGGGTTCCCCTCACAAGCGCCTGACTTTCAGGTGCCCCTACCCTGCCACATTTTATCTTATTGTTTTAACATTTTCAGGAAACAGGTACTAAGTCACTGAGTTCTGTAATGACAGTCTCAACATTTTGTTCTCTGTAGCTGCCAGACAGTCAGAGCACTTGGTACCATTGTACCGGCCCTGCAGAACCAAACTAGCCGATGTGAAAAACCCATGCCTCAGTCAGTCAGAGAGCCCTATTTTAAAATTTTCAGTACTGTGGGAGTTCTGCGGGACCAACCATCCAGATGTATCTAACTTTTTTTACCCCTTCAGGAGCAACTGGAGCTCCTCTTCAAATGCATATTTCTTGAAAATAGCTCAACAGATTTGCACCAAATCACATAAAGCACGTTTTCTGATAAATGTTCCGCCATTTTTCTAAATTTGGTGTAGTTCCATTCAGCCATTATGTAGTGGAGATCTAATGTTCCTATGGGAATTAACATGGAAAAATCAATGTTTTCGGCCTACGGTTAACTGATCAGTGTGCAACTTTCACAAAAGTTACAAAGTAGATACATTTTTGGGGGAAAGTTTTGTGCAGGTTCATTAAACGGCTACAACGTTATTAGCCAAACACAGAAGAACCGCTGTCCCTATGGAAACTCTGACTTCACTCTATCACCACTGGGAAATACATATATGTGTATGTGTGTGTACATGCACATACTCTTGTATACTACTGCCTCAAAAATGTGATGAAAACACCCCTAATTAGCAAGAAAACTTCTAGAAATGCATAAAAATGCTTACAATCTCAGAAATGTATACATTCGCCTTTCAGAAATACAGCTAAATAAAGTTTTAAATACTTATAAAGTAGTTCATATTTTGATTTATGAAGCGCCTTAGACGAAAGCAAAAAAAGGTGCCTACTGGGATATGTTAGCTAAATAGGATAACGGCGACACTATTAATCTTTATAAAAACTAGAATCCCATAGCAAGAAGTACCAGGTATTTGACTGTTTTCTGTAAATGATAGGTTCAGAGGTCCCACTTAAAGAACAGGGAAGTGGATTACAAGATGGAGGGCCGCCTGTCAAATTGTTTACAATAGAACCAATGACCTTTGGGTCAAGAATTCAAGGTGATTATTGTGCCTGACAAGTTTCTAGACTTGGGAGTTCAAGTATGCTACCCTTATCGTACCTGACTGTCATGGCTGTCTGGTTTAGGTCTCGTGGAAAGAACACAGAGCAGACGCTGACATGAGTGCCTCCTCGCTGAGAGCAGTACTTAGCGTAAGTAACTGTGAACACGCTTTAAGCACGCTTTGAGACACATTTCCACAGACCTTCACTCTCACACAGTCTCTCTCTTCGCCGCTCACATTCTTCCATTGCATGGGCAAATAAATTAATCATCTCAAACACAAGGCAAATGTCTTTAAACAAGCTCTTTTGAGACAGAAAGCAGCATATGAACATCAAAATGTATTTATTGAAAATGTTTATTGTTGATGAGTTTGGTTATTCTAATTTTTATTCCATGTTTATTGTTAACTACTAATTGCAAATCAGTGAATTCTCTAATGATGCTTTCTTCTTTGAGGTGGATTATGTCAGATTCTGTCCTAAAAGGCAATTATTATGCAAAACTCTGCAAACATAAACAGAATGCAAGATGCAAGCTTCCACTAGGGTGTTTTCACATTCTGTGCCATTTATTGAGTAAATAAAACTATAGCTTTTTCACTTCAATCTATATGTTGCATTTCACATGTGAATAAAACAAGACTTATTTCAGCCCAATTGCATTTTAAGTCTGAAGTATTCCTCTCCACAACTTTCATGTATAGTATTAGCACTGGGTTGCTGTTTAGGTCTGACCTAAGAAAACGCATGCGCTGTCATTTCTACGACTTTTTGTTGTCTGACAGTGGGTTTAGAGTCCGCCCATTGCTTACCATTTGTTAGTTTAATTGTTACGCTCAATTGTTTTCTTCTTATGCATTAATTATGTGGGCTTTCCTTCCTCTTCTTGCATTTGTCCTACCACAGAGAATAGATGAATTAGTGTGTCCTTCAAATGCTCACTTTTCAGGCACTACTGTTTTCTTTTAATTCGAGCACTCTATGAAAGTGCATGAATTTTCCAGTTGCTTTCCTTGCGTGCTTCTCTCTCCCTGCTACGTTTTGTGTTTCCCTGTCTTACCCTTGTGCATCTCCCGCACCTCCCCGCACTGCTTTCTCGAACACAAGCTGTCTCCCTGTTAGCTACACTTTGCTGTCTTTTGCGCATTTGATCCTTCGCCCATGTCCCCATGTAGCTTTCCCATACCCACACCCCTATTTTCCTTCTGGCACTGCCCATGGGACACCACCCAAGCCTCTGTCTTGCTTCCACCCCTCACCCCATATGTTGCTTCCACCCCATCCTGTGCCCCTATGCTGCTACCACCCATGTGTTGCTTCTGCCTCCCCTGTTGCTTCCCCCACTCGCTTTAAACCCCCCCTTGTCACTTCTGCTCCTCATCACCTGTTTTGCTCTTACCCACATGTGTGCCCGTGTTGCTTCTGCCCTGACTTATTGCTTTCTCTGCCTTTAAAAAAACAAATGCTTTTTCACATTTTTGTCTTTGTACTTACCAATCTAATTCAAATTGGTAACTTTAAAAAAAGTGACCACGTCATTTTATAGGCACATGCATGTGTGGTGCGCATGCGTATAAAATGACATGGCCAATTGCTTCAAAAGCCTTTTTTCAAATTATATAACCATGTGACACAACATCAAGGATGCTGTGCTGCATAGCTAAAACCACTGGCAAAGTCCATAATTCTCAAAGGTAAGACCTATGTGCTTTGCCAATGCTTGATTCTCCATGGTGGACACATAAATTGTCAGTGTAGTTAATTTATTATTTATAGGTTCCCATTACATAGCACTCAAACGCCCTGACAAATGTTAAATCACTACTGCATAAGGATCTGAGTACGTGGTGTGCAAAATTCATGTAATTTGCATTTGTATAATTAAGCAAACGTTTGAAAAATTATGCGTAAATACATGAAATGGAAAATTGGTATTTTGTAGTTTATTTGAACTCAAATTAGTCCTCGCATCTGTTCTGGACACAAGGATGCAATTTGAGTAAAGAAAACAATGCAAAAACATGAGCAAGGCAAACAGCAGTCACTTGTGTTCTGGTTGTTTGCATTGTTCCTGTGTTCACGCTAAATTTTTGCCACCAACACTGTGTAAGTGTGTTATGTGGTGTGATAGCATAATTTTAGGAATTTTATTTAAGAAGCGTAATGTGAAATTACAGAAAGTATGCCAGATTAGGCTGGCACAATGCAAATTTCACTTAGGCCTAATCCTAACGGTGATAATGTACCAAGGACTCAGTACTGATGCCAGAGGAGAACTTTAGGGATTGCTGGGGTCAGCAGGTGACTACACTGTCCATAGAGCATGCCCTGCATTGACTGCCTGGAGGCGTGGCTCTCCCTGGATTTCTAGAAAGCATGCCACAACTCCCCACAGCACACAATGCTGGAGTAGAACACTGGGGATTGCTGAGGTCGGCAGGTTATTACACTGTCTATACTGCCATGTCCTGTACTGACTGATCAAAGGCAAGGCTTTCACTGCAGTGCTACAAAGCAGACCACAACTCTCTGCAGTGTGGAACACCAGAGAATAATGCTGTGGATTTCTGAGGTCAACAGGTAACTACATTTCCCATCCTGCCTTGCCCTGCATTGACTGGCTGGAGCCGTGGATCTCCCTGCAGAGCTACACAGTGTGCCACAACTCCCCACATAGGGGGACACCAGAGGAGAAGACTGAGAATTGCTGGCATCTGCTGGTCATCACTCTGCCCATACTGCCTTGGCCTGCATTGACTGCCTGGAGGTAGGCCTCTCCCCGCAGCACTACAAAGCATGTCACAACTCAATGCATGTGGGAGGCTGGGTGGGCAAGAGCAGTCCCGTCTGCATTTGTCAGCGTCTGGAGGAGGCTGCACTGGGCCATCCTTCTTGGCCCGACAAAAATGGAAGAATACAACTGGGAACCACATACGCCACAGTTGTTTTAAGCTTCCATCTAAAAAACGGGTATGAGAGAAGCTGTCAGTCTAGCAACAGAAACCACATCAATAGCCAATGACTTAATGACGATTATGGAGGCCTTTAGCCCCAAAATCGTCTGTAGAAGAAAGGATAGATGTGGGGCAGTGGGAGTCATTATACCATTCCAAAGGGCCAAAGAAAGTGGTTTAAGGCAAGAGGGATGTGATAGTGGATTGCGAAAAGCCTGTGGCAATGCCCCTTGAGAGAGAGAACAGAGAGGGTAGTGTACATATATAGGCAGACAAAGCTACAATGAACCCATGTGATTTGAATGATTCTATGAATGACATTGCAAATGGGGATCTGCCCCTCTCAAATTCTCCCCTCTCAAAAGGAAAAGAAGAAAAGTTTTACCCTCCGGTAGAAATTCGGTCTTTAGTTGGTAGAGGTTTGCACTCTGCCCAAGTAGGGACCACAATCCTAGTCAGGGCAAGTAAGACACACAATAAAGGTTTACCTGTGCTCACCCTCTGGTAGCTTGGCACAGAGCAGTCAGGCTAAACTAAAGAGGCAATGTGTAAAGTATTTGTGCACACACACAGTAACACAATGAAAACAGCATAAAAGGTCTCTGCAGCAAAATGGCCAATATTTATCTGAATCAAACAAGACCAAAATTAAAGAATCCAACATATATAAGTCAAGTTATGATTTTTCAAAGGTTAAATCAAAATGCAGCGCTTAGAAAACAATAGCTCTGACCGGGCTATCTGGTTGAGCTGGACAAGGGCAAATTTAAAAGTTCAGTCTGACCACGATGGATTGTGGGCTGGGTACAAAAGTCATGCAGACCCGCTGACAGTACCTTTGTAGTGTCGATGCTTGGTGATGATGCACCAATGCAGAGGAGGGGATGTGCTGTGCTTGCTGGCGATGCATCATTTCCTCATCCGGCAATGTTGTTGATGCGTTGATGTCCTGAAGCATCGAGAACTGGTATTGATGCATCTGTGCTTTGTTGGCCAAACCGGGCTGCGTTGTAAGTCAGGGTTGTTGTGTCAATAAGTCAGTGAGCAGTGTCCAGGGCTTCAGTGCAGGCAGCAGCAAAGTGGTTTTCTGCAGCAGGATGCTTTGGTTCCAAGTGATGCACTGGTGTTGTTACGCCAGTTCTTGTGTTGCAGCGGCACGCTCAACTCAAAAGGCTCTGAACTGGACTTGGCACCACTTGGCAGAACAGAACTCACAGCAGAGGAGCCCAGGTGCTGGTAGCAAGTCTTTGATATCCCTGAAACTTCAGAAACAGGAGGTAAGCTCAGTCAGGCCCTTGGAAAATTTTAGATTGCAGGATGTAGAGAGTTAGATACATTCCTCTCACTCCCAGGCAAGAAGTGGCAGGCAGCAGGCCGTCACAGTAGAGCAAACAGCAAAGTAGCAGTCCCCTCAGACAGTACAGCAGTCTTTCTTCCTGGTAGAATGTCCTCAGTCCAGAAGATATGGTGTCAAAGGCCCAGTACTTATACTGAAAATGGCCTTTGATGTAGAGGTAACTTCAAAAGAATTCTCTGAAGTTCACAAGGTTCCCTTCCAACCCAGCTGTGGCTCAAGACTACCAGTAAGGGGTAATCAGCCCTTTGCGTGATTCAGGACACAGCGTTTTCAGATTTGAGTGTGAAGCGCCTCTTGCTCTCCCTTGTCCAGGACAGCTATCAGTATGCAGATATATCTCCTGTCACACCCAGCCCTTCCTGTTTGTGGCTCTCCCGAGAGAATGCACAAATGTAGCTGTCACCTAAACCCAGATGTGTATTCAAGGGCATGATAAGGCACAGAATGGTTAAAATAAGAAAATGCAATTTTTCTAAAAGAGTCATTTTCAGACCTACCATTTGAAAAACAACTTTACCAAAACTCCATTTTCCATCTTTTCCCAATTGCAAATTACACTTAGAAGATCTTGTTCCAAGTTAACCCCATTGTTAGCCTGTATGAGATATAGGGGGACCGCCAGGGTCGGAGGGCAGCGGAAGCACCGCCAACAGGCTGGCGGTGCTTCCTGGGCGATTCTGACCTGGCCCAGGGAATCCGCCATGGGGATTCTGACCCCCTTCCCGCCATCCTGTTCCTGGCGGTAATTACCGCCAGGAACAGGATGGCGGGAATGGGTGTCGTGAGGCCCCTGGGGGCCCCTGCACTGCCCATGCCACTGGCATGGGCAGTGCAGGGGCCCCCTAACAGGGCCCCATAAAGATTTTCAATGTCTGCTTTGCAGACACTGAAAATCGCGACGGGTGCCACTGCACCCATCGCACCCCTTCAACTCCGCCGGCTCCATTCGGCGCCGGCTTCATTGTTGAAGGGGCTTTCCTGCTGGGCCGGCCGGCGGTCTTCTGGCGGTCGCCCGCCGGCCTAGCGGGAAAGCCGGAATGGCCGCCGCGGTCTTTCGGCGGGAACCGCTTGGCGGGCGGCGACCGCCGCGGTCAGAGTGACCGCCATAGTCCTTGCAACAGTGAAAACAAATGTAAGGGTTTTTCACTACATGGACATGTTAAACTTCAAAGTATATGTCCAACTTTTTAAATACACTGTACCCCACCCTTGGTTCTAATCAGGGCCTACCTTATGGGCGACTTACATGTAATTAAAAAGGAAGGTTTGGGCCTGGCAAGTGGGTACAAAATGGCAGTTTAAACTGCACACACAGGCTCTGCAAAGGTAGGCCTGACATGTAGTGCACTTTACTTGGTTCTTATCAGTAAATCAAATATGCCAATCATGAGCATATGCACTTTAGCACTGGTCAGCACTAGAAAGCAGTGGTAAAGTGCACAGAGTCCTAAAGCCAGCAAAAACGAAGTTCAGCACACAGTCAAAACAGGTCAGAAAGCAAAAAGTACGGGGGAAACTACGCCAAGAGATGACATGTGTAACACCCTCAATTACTCGGATTAGATTGGAAAAGCTCGATTGAAACAGGAATACATTTAATGCTGCCAATGGCTATAAAAAGTAATTATGTCAAAATAAAATATTCAAAGGGAACAGAACGATCTGCAAAATAAGTTGGCCGATATCTCTGCAGCAACACTTACCACTTTTGAGTAGTCAATTATGGGCTTTTCTGCAGCAAAATCACAAGCATTGTTTGAAAAATGTCCATTTCAAAATATTGCAAATTGGCAGGGCTCTATTCATTTATAACAACAACAAATAGACGTTTCTGCCTCTGAAGACACTTAGCACCAGTGACTAAATTCTCAAGCATGTGTAATTGTTATGCACAATCTGAGATTAAAGAGTATCACCTCTAGGATCAATCTAGACGTGGTGCCCCTGAGCAAGGACCATGGTCAAGTTCATCAGGAAAACATTCTAACAAAAGCTAAATCCATGGGACTATAACATTATCTTGAACTACCCTGAGAATGTACTCCCTACCTTAGGTGGTTAGGGAAAAGAGAAAAAGAAACAGCCCATGATTGTGTGGTAAATAATTTAGAAAAGCCAACCGCATTTGGGATCTGCTCACAATATTAGGTAACTATCCCTTACCTGTGAGGGCATTTAACTTTTTCGGACGCACACCGTGTTGGTGGAAGAAGCGTGCTTGAGGAAGGGTTTGGTCTGTTAGAGCCCTCCCTCCCTCCATTAACGCTCCGTGTTGACTCAAGAGTCTGTGGCAGGTTAGCTGTCTAGCGGCTGCCTGTCACGTGAGGGCATTCATTGGCTGGGGTTCACATATTAATCGGGCGGATGCGGCCGCGCAGCGAGGAATGAAAGTGAGTCCTCTGCATGCAACTGCTCCGCATTTTTAAACTGTGTGTTTTTAAATGTCATATACTGCATTTTATAGGCATTTTTTAGGCTTTTTTAAATTTGATTCATCGGCTGTGTATTTAATGTAAGGTAACTATCCCTTACCTGTGAGGGCATTTCTCTTTCTCAGACGCACGCCGTGTCGGTGGAGGAAGCGTGGTTGAGGAAAGGTCGGGTCTGTTAGATCCTGCCCTCCCTCCATTAACGCTCCGTGTTGACTCAAGGGTCTTTGGCAGGTTAGCTGTCTAGCGGCTGCCTGTCACGTGGGGGCATTTGTTGGCTAGGGTTCACATATTAATCGGGCGGATGCAGATGCAAAGCGGGCGCGCCGCTGGCGCGCCAAAGGCATGCCTAAGGAAAGACCGCCTGCGCCCGTCCGCACACATGCGGGGACAGGGGACGGGGACTCTGCGCCACTTAAGGAGATCTAAAGGCGCATTTGCTATTCTTCCCATACTCTTCACTCCTTGGCGGTAGCTCCATCATGTAAACATCCATTTCTTCCAGACACTGGGAGGACTAGAGAGAGGGTATGTGAACGCTGTGGATGGTCACCTCGAACCTCCTTTTGCGTTCCTTTATTATGAGAAAATAATGGGGCCCAGTCGGCACAGACAATGGTTGAGAAACCCGTGGTATGTGCTTTGATAAATGCGCGTTTCCTCCCCACACATAAGACAGAAATTGCTTATTTGATTAATTTATATCAATTAGACTGTCTATTTATTACCGAATCTTGGGCTAAGGCAGATTTCAACCCTGATTTTATTGAAGCATCCCGGGTAGGATATTCCTTCTTTAGATTGGATAGGCCCTTGGGTAGGGGGGGGCTAGCGATTATTTGTAGGTCTCATTTATCCTGTCAGTGTGAACCAGCTAACCCTTCACGTAAGTCCTGTGAGGGCCTTTTTTTCAAGATTCAGCAGAATAATTGTATGCCCCTTGAGGGGCTCCTTATTTACAGACCCCCTGGCCTGGTTGCCTCTTTTCTATTAGACTGGCCTAATCTAATCGAATCATTGGCTACGGCAACTAATTGCATCATTCTGGGGACTTTAATCTCCATTTTGATGACATCCAACTCATATCAAAGAGCTGGTCAATTTCATAGCTATTTTCGATTGGAATCTTATAGTTACCACGGCCACTCATTTGGCCAGGCATATTTTAGATGGGATCTTCGCTCGCCCAGAGGATCAAGTGACATTGTCCAACATCCCTCTGGAGTGGTCTGATCACCACCTTTTACTGTTTAAAAGTGGAAATTGGCTCCCCGACCATCAGATGAGGATGTGCCACAAAGCTTCACGGCATTGGAATAAGATTACTAAGGAGCAGTTGTGCTCAGCGTTAATTGCGGGGCGGAAGTGGCGGCGAGCTCTCATACGTCTGCCTTAGATGCCTTTAATTCGGGTCTCAATTTGGCTTTGGACAAACGTGCCCCAGTTGTGAAGAGGTCTCCGGTGGAGAATAAAAAATCTAGCTGGCCCTGGTTTAATAGTGATCTGAAGCTGTACAAAGGAGATATTGTCAACAAGAAAGACGATGGAAACTATCCCCCAATGCAGCGGAAAAGGATAACATGAGAACTGTTCTAAAAATGTATAAAGCTGCGTGTTTTGAGGCTAAATCTGTTTATTTGTCGTATAGAATCACAGATGCGTCGAACTCCCAGAGAGAATTATTCAAGGTGGTCCGATCCTTGACCATTCCCATCCCTCCACTGATGCAGTTAATTCTCATGAAATCTGCAATCAAATTGCTTCTTTCTTTGAAAATAAAATTTTACAAATTTATTCAGATTTCCCTCAATCTGCCGTGATGCCTGCTTTCCCTTCTGTCCGGGACCCCATCGCTGACCTTGACATTCCTTTGCTTACGAACTTCCCTCCTTTACTGCCAGATAGGATTAAAGAATTGGTAATGGGGATAAAGTCAGGCTCGCCAGCTGCCCCTGCCCACCTTATATCCTTCAGATGGTTCTTGAACTTGTCGTACCGGCATTGGTGATGATTTTTCAGGAAGTATTATCTTCTGGAGTTCCCCCCCCCCCCTTGGTGGGAAGCTATCGTCATTCTCCTGAAAAAGAAGCCGGACCAAAAATTTTTGAATAACGTATTAATCATGAACTTTCCACCTTCTTTCATCGTGCTGGTTGTCTTGATCAGTTGCAACATGGTTTCCGGATGGCCCATAGCACAAAATCAGCGCTTATTCTGACTTCTGACTCCATCTGCAGATTATTGGATGAGGGTCAGGGTGCTGTCTTAGTCCGATCTTTCCACGGCATTTGATACCATCTCCCCGCAAATTCTGGTGTCGCGTCTTCACCAAGGTGGGATAAGAGTTTCCACACTTAAGATCTTGGAGTCCTTTTTAGGCAACAGACCTGTTACGGTGAGCTGGGCCGACTTCAAGGCACCGGCCTTCTGTCTGCCTTGTTGTGATCCGCAGGGCTCAGCTCTCAGCCCTACTTTGTTCAATCTTTATGTTGCCCCGCTGGCTAAACTGATTCTTTCATATGGTTTTATTCCAACCTCCTATGCGGATGACACTCAACTTATTATCCCGGTGTCCAGGAACAACTGGGAGGAAGTGGCCTATCGGTCCAGCAACTGTATGCACGAGAATAACTAATCGAAAATGGGCCAGAACTGGCTAAAGCTTAACACTGACAAGACAGAGATTGTTCTGTTTGGTTTCAGTAATGAGGTGTGGAACCCTCGATGGTGGCCTTCAGAGTGTGGGAAGCTCCCTCCCCCACTGTTGCCACCAGAAACTTGGGAGTGATCTTTGACAACTCTTTGAGTTTTAGGCCGCAAGTTAATGCCACAGCGAAATCTAGCTATTGGGTTTTAAAGACCTTAAGGAAAATTTGCCGTTCTTGAAGCAGGAGGAGAGAGTTTTGGTCATTCTGGCTTTGGTCATGTCCAGGTTGGACTACTGCAACTCCTTGTTGCTGGTTCTAGACTTAATGTCCTTGAGTAAACTTCAGTTGATCCAAAATAATGCGGCCCATCTGATATTGGATCTCCCTCGCTCGGTTTTGGCCAGCCACAGTCTTAAACATCTTCACTGCCTCCCGGTCGGGAAGCGGATTATCTTTAAAACTCTATGTTTTATGTTTAAGGCTGTACATGGAGGGGGAGCAGACTTCCTTGCAGCTAGACTTCGTTGGTATTGCCCAGGGTGCAAACTCAGCTCTAAAAATGCTCATTTGATCCATGTTTGTCGAACACGCAGAGCTAAATGGGGAGACAAAGCTTTCACTGTGGCAGCTGCTAGGTATTGGAACTCTCTTCCTTTGGATGTCAGGAAGGAACAAAACTTCCTGGCTTTCAGGAAGCGGGTGAAGACTTGGGTGTTTCCACGCTAACTATCTGGTTAGTCTACTGCACTTCTCCCCTTCAGGCCCTCTAGCGCTTCGATTCCAAGGCCGGAACGTGCTTTAGAAATACCTATATACATACATACATACAATGTATGCAACATCTGCCTAATTCACCAAGCAGCATGCAGACCTTCCTGTTGTGGTATTTTTACAGACTACACAAATTAGCATACCAAATGACCGAATCCTGAAACAGTTATAATGAGGGAATAGCCCAATTGTTTAACATATTTGAACTCAGGAAGAAATATTCTGTACTAGAACCTATGGATAAACTTGACTGACTTTCGAATGTTGAAATCCCTCATAGTGCATCACCTTAGAACCAAGTGGCTAATGATAGGCAGTATCAAGACCCCTATGCTGACTGGTCGAAGAACGATGGAGTAGCAAAGCACCAAGAGTCCCTCACTGATTCCTCAACCCTACCACTGCCCATGAAAAATATGCATAGTGAGAAAAATAGTTTGCTTTCTTGAAACATATCCGGAGCATGGCATAAACTGTTTAATCCTGATTGGTTAACATTTATAAATGAATTTGACATAATATGCTGCCGAAAAACATGGGTAGTAGACCAGTTCTCAGAAGATGATTATTTTACATTGTGTAATCTTGCTATTCCTTATATAGCACGTAGGGCAAAAGGGGTCCTACTATTGGTTCCTTGTAACTTGGCTGATGTCACTATTGAACTTGTTAGTAATGGCCCATTTTATCAATTATTGTTAATTTCATCAAAGGGAAAATATGATTTTATTTTGGTCAATTTTTATTATCACATTTTTAACCAAAGAACATCTACAGTTATTAATGGAGTGTGCATTTGTATTGATAAGTATGTTGGGAAATGCAAGCGACAGCGTATCCTATTGTGCGTGTTGGTTTTAATATTCACATATGTAAATTTTGTCACACCCTATTCTGTGGTATGCTAGACCAGAATGAAGACTCATTTTAAACATGTTCCCTATGGGGATTCATTACCCAATTTCGGAACAAAAAATAATATTTTATTGAGAGTCATGGTGTGGCCCCCCAAAGTGGTGGCCTTGTGAAATACTGAACACATTGGAATATTTGTGGAGACTCATACACATTCTGCAAAGTTATTTCTAACCTAACAACACACAAAAAAGTAATACTAAAAGTACTTGTGTAGGAGATGGTATGAATTTTCCACTGCAAAAATATTTTTCAGGTAAAGAAAATTAGTAAAAACAGTAAAATTTGCCAATTCACATTAGATTGGAAGTCTAGATTTGAAGTCTAGATTGGAAGTCTGCGATTGACATAGATTTCCACAAAAACTGTTTTTTGGTAAAATCTCACAACACTCAGAAATTGATTCAAAAAGTGATCCGCATCATGATATTTTGAATGTAATTGAATTTGTAGAGCATAATAAAGTGTTTTTTATCTATATGGTCATCAGCTTTTGTAAGTATTTGCGAATGACTTATACCAGCGTGTCAAACACCAGCTTAACACATTTATTGGTATTGGTAAAGACAACACTATCAATCACATTCTTATGTCTGAAGCGCTAGCACGATATGTGTCCAACTTTAGAGTAACTGAAAATTGTAGTAGTAACCATAACCCTTGCAATATTAATCTAAGCTTAAATTGGAAAAGATCAAGCAGGTGTGTGGAGGTGCCGTCTGTGGAATTTTTGAAAAACTCCAGGGTGAGAGTAAGGAGGGGGTAAAATCATCCCTATAGAATTCACAAGTGATCTACTAAGAGCAAACAAGGGAAGAATATTTCTCCAAAATTCTTAATCCGGGTTATGGTCCCCTTGTCTTGCAATTACAGGATGAAGAGCTTTCGAATAAATCTGCAGTACTTGCCCTAAGCGAACGGGTGCATGTAAATTAAGTTGTTCAAGCAATACAGAATAGGCCATCAGTGAAATCACCAGGGTTGGACAGAGTTCTGATCGACTTTTCTAAAGAAAATATATGTGTCTGGGCACCAACTATTTCCAACATACTGAGAGTCACCATAATTGGCCTATTGGTACCACTTGGAAAGAAGCAGTTATATGACTTATTTTAAAAAAAGGCTGACAGAAACCCACCAAATTGGTTTCGTGCAATTTCTTTTTTAGACTTCACTATCAATTTTTTTGGGTAGAGATCTTTCCATATTGGAACCATGTCCCAGGACAATTATATTTTGTCCAAAGTACCGTTTTAGTTCTGTCCTGGTGTGGGAACCACTGAACAAAGAATCACTCTCTTAAAAACAGGAGAGGAGCTATACATGTGACATTCATTGACCTCTGCTATGCCTTTGACACAGTAAATGAAGCTATACTATGGAAATGTATGGGGACTCTGGGGGGTAGAAAAGCCATTAGTAGATACACTCAGACACATGCATAGTGATAATTCCGTCAGGGTATGATAGGGCCCTAATGGAAATCTTTGCTCCTTTATATCTTCAACAATTGGGTTACGGCAGGGATGTGTTTTGGCCTTTTTCCGGTTTTTAATTTACATTAATGGATTGGAGATCTATCTGAATTTAACAGACAACAATGTTCAACAATTATGAAAAAGATCAGTTCCAAAACTTCTGTATGCTGATGCTGCGGTCCTTGTTTCTGGACCTGTTGGCGGCCTCCAAAGACTGCTTTATTTATTTACTGTCTTTTTAAAATTACCTTGATCTCAAAACAAATTTAGGAAAGTCTTTCATAATGGCCAGTGGCCCAAAAATTGTGAAATCAAAGTCTCATGTTATTGGGGGAGCTTGAGTAGCCAAAGTTAGAACGTTCACATACTTGGGCATACTGTTCTAACCTCTACAATCTGGGGACCACTTACTTAGGTTAAGGACGTATAATTACAAGGCTGTAAAGAAGATGTTTTCTGTTTTGTCTCTAAGTTGAGGCTTAAGCAGTGAAAGAGATAACTGAGCTCCATATGAAGAAATGCACTTCAATGGCTTAATATGTAGTCTCGGGGTACAGTGATATTGAAACTCTACAGCGGGGTGAAAAAACTGTTTCTACGACGTTTACTCAGTGTACGCCATGCCACATAATCTTGCATCTGCCACTCAGAGGTAGGATTGGATTATATGGAAGATAATATTAAAATATGTCCCTTGTTCATATTGCTGAGATCCTGGGAGCAGTCATAAGAATACATTTTAGGACTATCTGAAAGGATTTCATGCTGCATGATAATATGACCTTGTAATCTATTTTCTGCATTGGGCAGGTTACCTATAGACTACCAATCTAGCATTACCTCACTAAGTGACAGATCATAGTTATATTTTTACCAACTGTCCCCTTACAATGACCATTTAAATCCCCTATAATAACTGTGCACACACTTTACAGCTTGCCAAACACTAATGCAACTCTTTCCTGCTAACAGCGACACACTTTTCTACACATTGTACATTAGCTTCCAGAACTTGGTAAATACCTATGCCCCTTAAAGTTTGAGAAAGTTCAAAGTTAAACACTTTGAGCCATGGTATATCCAGACAGTGAGGGGCATATTTAAGAAAAGTGAAGCTGCACTTCTACTGCCACCATGTTCCCCCGTATTTAAAATACAGCACACCATGGCGCAGGGTAGGGAGCAATAGCATCATTTTTTATGACGCTATTGATGTACTCTGCAGGAGTAGCACCAAAATTATGGTGATACTACTGCAGAGTACATAGGGCCCATTATAAATAATGGTATGCCCCCTTTTAACGCATGTGCTCAGCCGCCGTTACAAGTGCTGGAAAAATGGCGCAAGGAAATATCTTTGATTACCTTGCGACATTTTTGGCCCTCCTAATGAGGTAAAGCCCCCTTGCATACATTATGCCTGGTGCAGGCATAACGTGGTACATGGGTTTACAAAGTGGTGCAATGCATGCATTGCACCACTTTGTAAATATGGCGTGTGGATTTTAACCATCTAATGAAACGTTAGCATAAAAAAATGACATTAATGTATTGGTAGATGGCGCTAGGGGCTCTTAAATATGACCCTCAATGTCAACAAATGAAAACATCAGGCTTGAAACATATACAACATATATCAAATTCTCCAGCTGACCTCACCACACGAACAAAATAGGAATCAGCGTACAAGAAATAAATTGCTACTTTCCAGTCTAACTACTACTCAGAAGCTATCCTCAGGGCTAGTAACAAAAGGCAAGGCATTAATCAAACACATTGAAAACTGGCCCAACTCATTATTTATGCAGAAGTAAAACAACATTATTTTAGATCGCCGCTACCCATTCTCTGATATTCCATTAAATCCATGGGCTTTCTCATTGACCTTATATGTAGAGACCATATCAGGAAAAACACAGACAGGGAGTTTCCAAATTATATTAGTGCACAAAATCAAGCTCTTGCTTTCTGCTATGCATTTCTGTTCCACATTCCAGGCCCTTGTCTTGAACGACATTGAGGCAACCCTCTCCTCACTGGACTCCCTGAGTCCCCATGAAAACCAATCAAAGACATTTTTCATACAGCATCTCCACCAACCACCAACCAAATGAAGGTTGAGCAAATATATCCTATCTTGAAAAAACTATGGCCCAGATTTATGCAAAAGTGCGCAGCGCGGTGCTGTGCCAAAAATAGCAGCGCCATGCTGCACCACATTTGAAACGCAGGGATGCGCCCTATTTAAAGCAATACAGTGCATCCCTGTGTTTCCCCCTGTGCTGGCGCTGAATTAAACTGCCTAACGACAACACAGGCATCCTTGCACCATAGTGCAAGGGTGTTTGCATTGAGGGGATAGAGTATTTATGTGCAGGAAGGTGTCCGTTCCTGCACATAAACAATCTATAATGGTGATTTGGCTCTTCTATGTGTGCTGCAAAATGCAGCAAACATAGAAGTACCAAAGCCTCAGTTTGAATGATTGTTTATGTGCAGGAAGGTGTCCCTTCCTGGACGTAAACAATCATCCATGGCATTTTGCTTCTTCTGTGTGTGCTGCATTCTGCTGCATTCTGCAAAAAAGCAAACAACGAGGAGGAATACAAATATTCCTCCTCGTTTTGCCATGATGATGCCACCCCTGGGGTGACGTTAGTTTTTGGTTCTGCTGCAGGATTACGACAACTCGTAAATCTGAGGCAGCATCAAAAGCAATGGGCGTTGCAATGGAATGCCCACAACAAAACCCATTGCATACCCCTCTGACGCAAATAAATGAGTTGGAGCGGCCCATATTTACAAGGAGGCGTAATGCCAGAAAAAAGTGGCGTTACACCTCCTTGTAAATATGGAGCAGTGCTTAGCGTCACCAGAGCATCACACAAAGTGACGCTCCGGTGGCACTATGGGCATTTAAATATGCCCCTTTATTTGATTTCTCACATACCCCAAATGCACTTCAAAGTCACCTGAATGAACTGGTCATTTTTTGTCTCTAAGCTTAATAATCCTGGTGACAGGCAGGAAACTTGACTCAACAATAAAAAGGCTTTATGTGCACATTGACCTATGCTGAGATGTTTGACACTTGCCTCAGACTAGTTGCTTTATTTGTGTGATTCAGGAAATGTCTCAAAACACAGCTGATCGCAGTATTCCTAGCCAACATAGTTAGTATCCATTTCGTCTCCCACCTCCATGTGCTGCTATTTCTGTTCAAATCTGTATTTCTTCACAACTATTGTTCTCAGTTCTCATTATGGACATACTTATCTGCCACGGTGTCAACCCATGCTATCTACATATCATGTTGCTATGCTCACTGCTTTGCCTTTTTTGGGGGCCAGTCTGTCCCAATAAAATTAAAAATGAACATATGTATTGATGGTTAACAAACCTGTGAAGAAGTGACTTAAGAATTTTTAGAAAACGACTGGGCCTGTGATAAACTGTGCTGAAGAAAATGGTAGTATGTTTAATTAAAGAGTATATTGATCTAGAAACACATTGAAATGGGCCAGGGGCAGGTGGATGATCCAAACATGAACATCATAGAGTAAAAGAAGGGAAGTGAAACTTTAAATAAAAGACAGGACAATAAAAATGTGGGTTAAATAATGTAAAGACTGACAGGAATCAATTTGCGAAGGTTTGCACGAAGGGTGAGTCACCAGTTGAGCCAGACAGATATAAAGGATAATTCTTTGTTTAGTTAGCTGTGTACTACAGTAACAGTTGTTGTGTCTGGTTCAGTCAACATGCATAAGCATTGAATTTCATGGATCTGTTGGGTGTACACATGAAAGTGCTGCCAAGGGGAATTTTATATTCTAGAAAAAGTTTATGTAGTTGAATGGAGACAGAATTTGGAGAAGTAGTGGGAAACTCGAAGGTCCTGAAAAGTGTATGATGCACTCTTACAGTGAACGGACTGTGAAACATCTTCCTTCATTTATGCACTGGTTTACCGGGATAGCAGCCTTATGCATAACCAGTTATCTTAGCAACACGATAATTAGCATATTTCATTACTAATGCAGATATATTCAATTAATTTACCTATCAGCATGCAGTAATTGACAAATACAAAATGCGCGCCTCGAAAATGCAAAGCAATTAATTGACTGGGCACTGAACTTGACAGCAAAACTATTTAGCAACATTATCCTCTTAAAATTTGAGACATGGATTAAACGTCTGCATTTTCCCTGGTATGCAATTATTTTCCACCTCTTTTTTCCAGTATTACATTTGTTCTCCGAGAGTATGGTGAAGATATAAGAGAAAGCTGTTTCCCAAAAAGTGCATGCACAAATGTCTTTCATGCAAACCACAGTTTACTCTATAGGCAAGCTGAGGACAAGCTGGTGAAGTGTATTTTGCATGTTATTTGATATACTTATGTGCCGATTGGTGCATAGAAAATTCAACAGAATAGTACAGTGATGTTTGATAAGAAATGGCCAAAGGGGAGGAATGATTTCAACAAAGCTCTAAAAACGAATTGAAGTTATTATTTTTTCTGAGGCTCATCCACGAATCTTTCTGGAATTAATTGGTCCTGCCCCTATCATATGGTTTTGGCCTCCCTTGTACCACACTGTATGCACATTTGTGCTACAACTCATAGCAACACCAAAATGGTACCAGTTAAAATTTAACTGCATCACCAGGATTCTCATCATTGAAGTTTCATTCCTGTGGGTGTATAGGAAAGGTGCCACGGTGCCTTCAGCTGAATCCTACTTGTTGCCCTGGCTGTGTAGGTGTCAGTGATGTGCCACCTTATAGTGCAACAGCTCACTGTTCTTTCCCTTCAATCTGAATAAAGCAGGCAGAACCCTCGTGAGTCTATGGGTACACCAATTAAGTACTCAAAAACTAAATGTGTCAGCAGACATCAATATTCACATTCGTTCCATGTTCCTATGCCATGATTAAAACCAAGGCACGCATTTGTTTTATTGTGAAACTCAACAAGTTTCTCTAACTGTTGCAGCTTGGCAGCTTTATCAGGACATTTTAACTTTGCCTAGACAATGTTACTTACAAAAACCAGCTGCCTTCTTCAATGGGTGTGGTGCCTCTTGTGGTACTCTGGTGATAATGCAACTTCAGGTGCTCGCCAACTGTTAAGGGTGCTTCAAAGGTTCTCAATGATTCTAATAAATTCAGAGAGAAAATGTCGTCATGAATAAAATGTAAATTTCACCTCAATGTACCTGTGAGGATGATGCATGGTATTATTTTTCGGAAGACTCTTTAACTGTTTTAATTTTATTATCCTGAACTATATATGTATTGTACTCCTGCTTTACCAAGCTCCCCAAATCCCTCCTTACCCCACCGCGAAAGCAAAGGAATCACAATGGCTATGTACATTTTTATTCCTTGGGGGTGTTCTGGACCCCCTGCCAACTGACTTGTAGAGCAGTTTCAGATGACCAAATAAATTACAATCCCTTTCACAGAATTCGTTTTCATTATTTCCCAAAACAATATCCCTCATTACCTGGTTTCATGGTTAATCATTAAGTCGTTCACTTCCAGTGCCTTTCTTCGTTCTTCCACTTTTTCAATGAATTGCTCCTAATGTGTATACATTTAAATAGGTTATACCCACAAATTTAAAAATTGTTGTACAAAATCCACTAGACCATTATAAAATCCCTATTCGATTTGTCTAATCCTACCTGCAAAGGGAATGGAAATGTAGTCAGTCTTACATATCGTACCTTGAAGAATGCCTAAGCCTTCTTTCAGATGAAAGAAGTTGCAAACCTCAGATTTGCTCAAATGTGCACATTTGCTCAATATCAGAATGTTTGCAGCCTTTGGTTCCCTCTGATTTTTTATTTTTCTTCATCTAGGGACTATGAGTTGTGTTAAGATTTACTAATTCCTCACCAGTCGCAGCCAAAAGTCAGAATTGGATCAATTAAAATAATCATATGCCCAGTGACATCCCTCAAGAAATTTCCATCTCTTGTCTTCTTTTCAAAATCTACCTACACTACTTGACATATCTTATTGAGATGGACAAGGTGACCTTCCAAATGTGCATTGAAGATACTCCAGTCCACTTTCACTCAGAAAACGGACCAAAGAATCTATCCTATATCTCTTTGTGCCTGGATCATGCATGCCACCTCCACGGTGCATGAATAGTGTTGAATTAGAAATCAAGTGCTCAAGGAAGCTAACCCCAATGCACTAATATTTGTTTGGCATATAAATCTTGGAACACTCTCCATCGACCTTAACGAAAATGAATGGTCTGGGAATCGTTTTCTATTCCAACTTCACATTTGCACACTTGCCCTGCTCTCCAAAATTCACACTCTGCAAAATATATCAATATGCAGTTCTCCTTTCTCAGAAAATTGCCCTCTTTCCTTCACACCAAGCAGAGAGCCAAACTCACCAGATTCCTCATTCTGGCACCCCATGCTGCACCGCCTATTCTGGTTTAATCAATAACCATAATCCCATCCTCAAAGGACTTCGGAACTAAGCAGCCAGAATGTTCCCAGTCTCATAAAGTGGGATCACAACAAACTTGCTCACACAACTCTCTCAAACTTGCTCACACAACTCTCCACTGGCTCCAAGATGTAAGAATTGAATTCGGATTCTAGTTTAATACCTCCAAAGTATATTGGGGGCAATTGTTCTTTATATGTGTAGAATCTCACACCTCCCTCTATTCCATTCGGAGACCTACACTCTATCAATCAATACATTTTAAAAACAAACTTTATTCGATTTTGCATATAAAATCATAAAAGCATAAACAATATTAGCGTAAAATAGTTTTACAAAACAGACTCATAATATAATCATCTCATCTCTATGAGTCACCATAAAAGTGTAATGAACACACTTAAAAGCTTGCATGTTAGGGCAGTATAAATGTCCTCTGTTTTATCACATCCAATAAAAGTTTAGACAAAACATTACAAATAAAAGCAGAGAGCAAAGGCTGTAAAAACAGATAGGCAGGCTGACACTGTACAAAAATCACCGATCACAGCAATGGCACAGGAGTTTCCTCTGAGCATTATAATATTTACAAAACAGGACTACATGGAGGGTGCTTTGGCTCGACATGTTATCACAAGAACATTTTTCTAAAGTTGGAGACCAATCATTAATCTTACGAAAACTCGTCAGATGATGAAATATCTCCAATCTGAAGCGTGTTAATACATATCGATGCTGAGCATTATTCACCTGTTTTAAATAAGTTTGCATATTGTGTGTTACTAACATCATCTGATTTTTAGACCAATTGGCACTAACAGCTCAGCAGACAATCTTACTTCCTCAAGTAGGGCCAAACACTCATTTTTTAAATTCTTTCTTGCAAACCCCTCCATGGATTCTGGTTGATCAAAAATCTCCTCGTGTCTAAGATCACCCATTATAGTTTTGATATATTTCATCCACAGAATATATAACACTGTGTCAGATTTGAGACAATCCCTTAATACCTCGCAATTTTACCCTGTGTGCTCAGAAGTCCAACTTTTATGCCACAATAATACTGGTTGTATCTTTACAACATCAGTAATGAAAGAAAGGCCTAGCTCCTCATGACAAATGCATGAAGAGCTACTAGATGGTAATGAAAGAATATACCTTGAAAATGCATTTTCAAACAATTGCATAGCGTGGCTTTTTGAATGTCCCCACAACCCCACCCCATAAAGGACTGTGAACAGACACCTTGCTTTATAGATAGTCAATAATTCCACAGGAGGCCTCTTTCGAAGTTTATGGTCAAAATTGCACCAGGCCATGGTAGCTTTCTGAAAGTGTGGCTTCCTAATACATATGGTTTGCATCCAAAGACCTTTTTGGTCAAACACAATAAATACCCAGATACGAGAAAGTCTTGCTGTTAAAAATCTTGGTGCAACAAATCATCAAATTGCGGGTCTTTGAGCTCCTTTTCTCACACATCATAGCGAAAGTCTTGCTCTTATTAACTAACAGCCCTAATTCCTCCATATAAGAAACAAAGGGGCATATTAACAAGAAAGTGACGCATCTGTCCCAATGCGCCACTTTTCTTACGTCACCCCTGCCTTCCCTAACGACATGGTTGTTTACAATATGGTGCACCATGGTGGACATCATTAGGACAATAATGTCAAACTTTTTGATGATATTGTGCACTTTGCTGCACTATCTTCAAATATTTTGATGCTAGTGGAGCAAAGAACAGGGATGCCCATTGATTAAAATGGGTGCGTGATTTTAACGCCTGCTCTGAGCAAGTGGTAAAAATTATGGAAAAAATGGCACAGTGGAATGTTGTGAATTTCACTGTGCCATTTTTTCAGCCTCTCTGTGTCGGAACGCCCCTTTTGCATACAGTATTCCTGGCTGAGACATAATGTGGTGCAAGGGTTTACAAAGTGGCGTAAGGCAGGCATTGCGCCACTTTGTAAATATGGCATGGGAAAAAGGCCTACTTAACGCCAATTTAGTGTAAAAAAAAATGTTGCTAGGGCAGAGCAAGGTGGCACTAGGGGCTTTTAAATATGCCCCAGAGTGCGTTAGCAACTGTTGCACAGTCACATGTGTGCGGGCTATGAGCACAGAGCATGTAGGATAGCAGGAATCCCTGAGTGTCCAATATGAGGAAGATCTTTACATTGGTTAACCAGCACACTGCCCAAACTGTTTATATATAAAGTACAAACACAATCCTGCCTCAATTCCTTCTCTGTGCTGAATGCCCTTGTACATTCTCCATTCATCCATATCACACCCTCGCCCTACAGCCATGGTAAAGGTGCCTGTGAAACTCACAGTGTATCATGGATAACACAGTCAAAAGCAGACAAAAGATCTACAAAGACTAAGAACAGACTCCCCTTTCTAATCTGACAGTATTGCCCAATTAACGTTTTTTAATTGAGTCCCTGCTCAATAATTCCCACTCGTGGCTGGAAGTCGTACTGAAGGCCAGATAAAATTATCAGCCCAAACCTGCAGTCAGACTAAAAGAATACACCCACTACCTTGACCAAGGAATCCAATAATGAAATCGGCAGGTAGCAGGCTGGACTGTGTTGGTCTACTTTTTATAGAAAGGGACAATGAGAAACTCTGACCAGAATCCTGGGAAACCCACCCGACAACAGGCTTCTAGTACCTGTGTAATGAATGTGCCGCACAATGGAATGTCGGCTTTAAAAAGGTCCACTGGGATGTTGTCAGGACCCGGAACCTTTCCCCCATTACTTGCATTAAAGGCCTTAATAACTTCATCTAGTGTGAAAGATAAATTGATTGGACAGTGGGAGGATACAGCATTGCGGTTACTAAATACGTCACAATTGGCCAAGTCCTCACCAGAGATTGAATAGATGCTTGAGAAGTGGGACACCCATTCTAGTTCACTAATAGCAATCTCCAGCCATTGCCTTCTGCATCATTCAGGAAGGGGGAGCTAATCGCTCACCAGAATGCAATATTTTCCTTGCTATGACTGGACTCTACTAGCGATTCCCATGCTTTCTCTATTAGGCTGTATTTCCACTGTTTCAATACTAGCTTATAGTTCTTCCTGGCAGTCCTGATTTCATAAACACAATGAGGGGATTTGTGCAGCAAAGCTTTAAGACTAGTATGCACTTTAGTGCAAGCAGAGTCAAACAACCCCCTCTTCTCGTTAGGTGAGTACCTCCTACCGTCTGATAGGTGACTTTTAACCCCTCTAGTGATAGTCTGGAAGGCCAATAGAATTTTCTCAGGGTCATTTGTCTCATCTAAGCTAACCTTAAAAGCCTCATTAAGCCCCTTAATCAACCGTTCCAAACATTTGTTGGGATCAATTGTGGACCATTGCAGAGAATATCCATTAGTAGTAGAGATCTCAATATTATCTACCATATGAGAGGATGTATTTGAGATCATAATTTGTAGATCTATGGCAGTAAAATTAAGCAAAATACTCTGGGGAAAAAGATCACTAATTGCATAATCATGGATGATGACATTTACAACCCCTGCAGAGTGACGGTTAGTATCAGAACAAAGTCAATAATCAAATTTTCTCCTCTCCCATTAAAAGTGAAACTAAATGGCACCACCAGTGAACATAAATCATTAGCAAAAGCCAGGTTAAACTTTAACAAAACAACTCATTTAGTTTCGCTCCACAACTACTGTGTACACAATGTGTTTGACACGAGTTTTCACAGTTGGTTAAGCCACAAAGCTTTTTTTAAAAGGCCAGTGACACAGATTAACATTAAAATCACCATCTCAAAATATAATCAAATCCCTTCTACATCCATCATTACTATTATCAAGGTCTCTGTCTAGTTGACTCAGAATATTGATAATTTCTGTCTTTGGAACGTTATTATAGAAATTAACCACTGCCAGTAGACAAGCAGACAGAAATTCAAATGTAACAATATGGTGATGTATTTTTGAGACTGCCATGGTAATGTTTCATGAGAGGAAACAATTCGAAAGATATATATTTAAGCCCCCATTTGGCCTCCCTGAGCTAGATGCAAGTCATGCCATGATGAATTTTATACCCGTTAATGTGAATTGGGCTTTTAAATTTAGACACAAATTCCATCCATTTTGTCAATATGCACTTTTTCTCGAGACCTGTCATGTTCCAAAATAAAACCCCTGCTGCTACAAAGTCAGAACTAATCGCAGGGCTAGGAGAAGAGGAACTAGGTATATTTGGCTCCGCTCTATTAGATCTTAGGGACTCACCCTCTGAAGACCCAGACATCGAGCTGGGTTCCATGACAAGCGCATCAAAACCTTCAAGATGCGGTAGACCATCAAAGTGATTACTAGTGGGAATGGAATAATACTCAGTAGGTGGATAGTCCCTATGGGTTGTCAAGGGTCTACCAAACCCTTCCCTTTTAGTCACAGGTGGATAGAAGTGTCAAAGGGGTAATATTGATACCTGGTTTGTTGACAGTACTGCAGAATCTACCCTCAACATTTGTTCATTGGTTCAATCAACGATCCTTCTAGAGGATGATACACAGAAGCAGATCTCTTGGTGTGTTTGTACGGAGACTCTGAGACACCCTCTACTGATCCTAAGGAGCTGAACCTACCTACCTGAAGATCATTAAACCTCTTGAAAACAGAGGTTGTTAAGATCAACGGTTCTACTTTGGAATATCAGACACGGTTAATCAATACACATGACTGGATGTTAACATTCCCTTCCAATAATCACTTTGGTCTCCCTACCTGCTAGTGCTCTGAAGTTCCTAAAAGGTATAGCGTAGCGTGTACAAAACCCAAATGATTCCATTAAATAAATATATAAAGGTATATAGCATGAGACTTAGGGGGTCATTTAAGATACTTCAAGTGCCCCTGACCCCCCTTTTCAGACTAGCCTCCTAAGTTTAAATTCCCTGCTATTCTGGAGGGACATTTGTGACAGAAGTGCTTCTCCTACACTGTGGGAGCTCTTTCATCTGAAATGTCATAGTGGTCTGCTTAGCATTCTTCAGGTTTTTCAGAAACAACCCCCCTCCCCAAAAGGGAGAATGTATTTCTGAGACACAAATAATCTATGGTGCTAGTGTTAAGGGAGTCTTATTACGGCACAGAATTTATCATTGCAGAGTAGTGCCAAGTTGGAAAACTCTGCATCAGAATGCTATCCTTGAATAGGATGGGCCTTACAATGCATTGCCCCATATGTGTAACTGTAAATGTGGCAGTGTATGTCCCCCAAATTTATGGGGGGCTCCCTGTCCAACATGCACAAAAGGACCCTAAAGGCCCTGATCTAGAAAAAGGTGACAACAGGCACCACAGAGTAAAATGCCAGGATCCTCACCCACGTCTTCTGCTTCAGCATTTTAAGGGTCAGGGATTGTGGACATATTCTCAGTTAACAGCTGTAGTATTTGAAGTTATACTGTCCGACATAAGTATTGTGAAATTGCTGTCATGGATTTCTTAGGCGTTGAAAGCACCACCAGGTTCTTTATAATTGTGCTGCCCATGTGTTGGTGGTAGGTACCACAAAGCTCTGATAGTTAAAGGAACACATTATTGGTGGCTGCACTAACATGGGGTGTGAATGGTAGGGCAGAGTCAAACAAGGCTCCAATGTTTTGTGTCATCTCTTTTGTCTTTTGGCACTCGTATGCCCATATAGTTTGCTCACCGGAAAGGTTCACTGGACAGGATTAGCATCACTGTTTTCTGACCTTTGAGACAGAGATTAGTGAACTCTATTTCATGCTGAAGATCTTTCAGGCAGCTTGCCTGTCTGTGAGGGTCCCTGTTACTTGGCTGTTGTCTGCATACATATTAATGATAATGTAATGAACTAGCTAAATGAAGATTAAAGGGCTAGTTTATAGTGACAAGGATCAATAACTTGACTGATCCATGGAGGACCTGCAGTTAATGTCAGAGATGTAGCAAAATATTTTGACGTGATAGGTGTGATTGCACAAGAAACATTTGAACCAGACTAAATCAGTTATGTTGACTCCAGCATGTGAAATCAGCCAGTCTAGCAGCACATTGTGGTGAGTAGCTTCAGAAACGACTTTGGTCTATTCTAATCAGTGCAGGTCAGACTCTTGTCTTGGGTGACTGGAATTTTGCCTTTGCTGGTTAACAGCCTAATTTATATCCCTTGCGATGGTTGTAACTCTGTCAGTAGAAGCCTATAAGGTTGTTGGTCTCTATTGGTAAGATGAGTTGTGTAGTCACAGTTGATTCTTATGCCTTTGCAAGCAATGGAATGTTGTAGATGAAGCAGTAATTAGGTTATTTTCCTGGAACAAAGTTTGAAATTTTCAGGAGTGTAGTGGTGATAATGTGCTCAATAGAGCTTAGTCACATTGTAGTCATGAACTGTTTACACAAAAACCTTCACACCATCACTTTGGGTGTTCATATGACCAGGACCTCTTCCATTTCAGCTTAGACAGCATAATTCACTGTAAAGAGGTGGCTTACAATGAGGTGGCTAAATTATGTAAGGTTATAGTTTAGGGAAGACCATCCACAATAAAATAATAATCAAAGGCAGTTATGGACTATTTTACATTCAATCACTCAACAGAGACTTGCCTTTATTGAATCACTCCCTAGTTGTTTATGAAATTCGACTTTTACTAAACCATTCTCTGGTTATTTATGAACTGCTGATGTCTGCTTGTTTTTGGTTAGAATGGGCCCCATCACCTTTCTGATCAAAACTATAGTCCTGGGAACTAGGTAAAATGTCACTATTGAAAGCTCACCTCTCGTGATTTGGAAAGGATATTTCTTCCATGAAGGTATCCATAATCATTGGAGCCAAATCACAAAGGCATTTATGAGTACTTGAACTACAACTGATTCACATAGTTATAAATGCCTTTTTTTTAACTGGCCCCGAAATATCCATCTTCTTATTAGCAAAAATGCAAATAGGGGAAAGCCTTTCCTTTGTATGCCAACTGTATGTGAATATTCCATATATACACACATTTTAGATGTTTTGTAGAAAATTCACAAAGGAATTTAAGACTATGTGAAATAGTACTATAGGCATACTCTTTCACGTACGCACGAATGCATTTATGAATTGGCCACAAAATGTTCTGTTCGGGATTGTCAGAGAATAAGAAGAAAGCACACTGATACATTACAGGTTGAAGATATTCCTCCAGAATTTTATCTAGATGCAAGTGAACTTCAGATCATAAATGCGTATTAGGCATATTTGAAGTAACAAAATGTAGGGCCTGATTTACAACTTGGGGGATGGAAAACCCCATCACAAACGTGACAGATATCCCCTCCGCCGTATTACGATGCCCATAGGATACACCGCGATCGTAATACGACGGAAGGATATCTGTCACGTTTGAGATGGAGTATTCCCCTCAGAAAGTTCTAAATCAGGCCCTTAGTGTTTATATGCTAAAGTTTCTGTAAAGTCTGCAACAATCATGCCAGCCTAACGAACCCTGACGCAGGTTAGTAAGCACTATATTGTGCCCACTTCCATACCATACTGCATGTAAAGGTCAGTGCAACTGAAAAAAACGATGTGCCTCGTTTCTTTGTCTTTCTATAGTTGTATGAGATATCTCCATGCAATGCTTAGGGCACATTGCCAGATGAGGCTTGAAAATGCTACGTCAGCCTCCCTAGACAATGTAAACCCCATGGGCAAATATGACATTTGTCATGCGTCTGCTACAATAGGGACCTTTCCTGGCACAGGTGCTGTAGGCTGATTTGTAATGAGTTAATTACAACACGTGGTCTATCCAGCAAACACAATTTATTATATTATTTAAAGACAATACCCGTGAATACATTAAAGGGTTGCGCTATCGCAAACGTGTCATGAATGTTGTATCAACGGATGCATATGTCTGAGTGTTTGTGTGACATATTGCTTGGTGAGAAAGGTATATTCAGGACACCTAATTATGCACCCAATTTTTACTTTTTATTCTAGATGGTTTACAAAAGGGAACTATAAGATGAAGCCATGCATAACATTACTGTACTGTATAATTATAAGTGATTAACATTTTGTCTGCATCAGTAGATAGAAGAGGTGAGTCGATAATTTCAAATGTGGGTCTGTGATTTGCATACAGAACATCTGAGATTCTGTTGCATAATTTTAGCGAAATTTACATTTTATTCTCGTAAATTGTGATATGCTATTCTTGAAGAAAAGCGCAGACAAACACAACAAAAATAATCACGGCTATAGTTTACCACGCAATAATTCAAGTGGCCTTTAACAGGCACTAATTTAAAGTGGCAAAAATGAATGTAACAGAGATAGCTTTAGTGCTAAATGTGTTAGCACCCTGACATACACTATGAAAAGGCATGAAATCTGCAACAAAATTAAGGTGAAGGATGCTTGTACATGAAGCATAAAAATGATCAGGTGGATATGCAGTCCCGAAAAGTAATTAAAACAAAAGCACAACACAGCAGATTTTCAAATGTGTGAATATGTCAATTTCATATGCTCACCTTTGGTGATTTGCTCCTCCTGGGCAGGAAGCGGAGTTAGGCCATTACAAATTTCAAGTACAAATCATTTTCTTTGGAAAATGTTCTTCAGAAGCCCCTCATAATTCTCATTTTAAATATAAACAATGAGCATGCAGGTAGGGAGAGATATACGTTGTACACAATTTGTAGTGTATAATTAGAAATATCAGCTACTAAGCCAGATCATATGTCAACAAGCCACACCTGATTGAGCTATGCACACCCTTAACCAATAACACACCAAATGCATTAGTTCTAAGTAGGTTCACCCCTTATGCTTCTTCCTGGATATGTTGTTGTCACAAAGCAAACTACTGAGGAGCCAAAAAAACATGCAGAAGACGTTTAAAATACATTTCTACTGTATCATTTGAAAGAAAGTTTACACTAAGAACAATAAAAATAAATTAATCGAAACAGACATATAGATTAAAAAATATCAATTCAAAAAGGAATTAGACTGGTCGAAACATAACAACAAAATTTACTCACAGCCAAAAATTCGACCTGCCAGCATCTCAATTTATTAAGTTTACTTTTTTGGAGATAAAGGCAGCCATTGCTCAACTAAAGACAGATAGCTCTTGAACCTACTGATCACATGGTTCCCCTATTAAAACAATATAAAACCGCTTCATTTACAATTCTAACACAATTGTTTATAATATTAGTTTGCATATTTAATTCTTAAATCAAGAACAGCAAAACATATAAATGAAATGTCTCCTCAGCAGACAAACAGAGAAGGCATACATAATGACCCATAGCTTATGGGTTCCCAGAGCTCTGGAATTGCAATAACAGTGAGCATAGCAATGCAAGATTCAAGAGTTACAATTTATCAGAGTAAACAAGATTCAAACCAATATAAGCTTGTCTGCCAGGAGTAAAGGAATCGATTTCCTAAGACAAAATAAGTTTTAATCGAAATGAGTCCATATCTGGGTTAAAAGACATAAGATGTATTACCCTTCTTAGGGCACAACGTACAGTGTGGCAATAAAGGCACTCAATCACAACATTGACAGAGTAAAATCTACTCCATCAGTGTAAACTTCCTGCTATGGTGCAAGGAGGTATGGGCTGTCAAAAGTATGGCTTCCACCCTGACAGGATTTATTCCATCCCCCAATCTCTAATTCAAGCCCATAGTTGAAACACCTATTTCTGGGTGCATTCAACATTAGGGGGTTACCTGCCACGGGCTCCGAAATTTTCGAACACATTAATTACTAAAGTATTCAATATCAAATTACACTCACCCAAATAAGTGGGCAAGGCATAAAGTAATGTAAACTAAAGTGTTTCCTTAAATAAGATGAAGGTGTCCCATAGATATTGTCCCCTATAATTATTTATCAACGTTTTCAGCCAATAAGTAAGCTTAAGACATCATTGTCCCAGACTAATAAACTCCAATCCCTGTTCATATTAGAAGAACAAATAACTCCTAAATAGGGATTAGTATTAGCCTGGATAATGTTGTGGTATTAATGGTCCAGATATAAAAGAAAAACTTTCTTTTGTAAGGACCATAAGTGTAGTTTTTTGTATATATTAGAAGTAAGAAAATGGTCACGATTGAATGTTTGGAAACATTCCAGTAGGATTTCTTGGTCAATGGGATTCAATGTAATCAAAAGTAGGTTAATCTGCATAGGATAAACTAGTGACTTTAAGCCTGCTTATCTAAGGAGAAACGTATTGAAGGCAATTTAGCTTTACCGGGAAGTCAGACATATGCAAAGAAAATAAAATAGGAGCTAGTATACACTCCTGTGTATTTCGATTTCTGTTTTGCTTTTAGGGATGTGCCCTTCACTTCAAAGCTTATTCTTGTCCAGGTATTTCAATGCAATTCAATTATAATAATAATTAGCATGGTGTTATCTATCACCCAGAAACTAGGTTTATTCCGTAAGCATGACCATTCCACATAAGTTCTTATTGTGTTACCTGGCAGCTGACCTCAATTCCCTACATGGAGCATCAAGTGTTGACTATCATGTACTTCCAACTGATGCATAAGCTTTCTGCTCCAGAAACAATATTGAAAACACTAGGTAAGGAATTTAGCAACATATTACCAATCTCCCATGTCAACAATGGGTGACCCACCCAACACTGTCTATACAATTCTGAATTCTCTCTCCTCTACCTTGTGCTCACACACTCCTTCCTGAGGGTGCCAACACAAACACTGTCAAATAACACCAATGTCAAATCCCATGGTTACATTACCTTTCTGCCTAAGTACCACACCAGTCTTGCTCCTTTTCTCTCAACCACGGAGGGTGGGCCATTGTTGCTGCAATGTCTGAACCTTCACCCATCCACTGTAGAAAGACCAGGTGGAAACACTCAAATAATGTAATTCACAATATCTCCACTGGTTCACTAATCATACCTTTGTTTATCCACACTCCCTCTTTGTGTGCTTTCCTCCACCATGTGTTCTGTATTGTCTGGACCTGCTAATGTTCTCCAAATGCTACTCCCCAAATTTTGGGTTGTTTGAACTGACACAGTGAATTACTTTCCATAAAGCCCCCATGGATTTGCGACCTGGCCTCTTTGTATACTCCATTACTAAGATTTGATCAATGTTGCTCCCTCTGGAATGTGCCTCAGTGTCATATGTCAATATGATGGTAACCCCTTCCGCATCCCTGACTTCCTCTTCCTGGTGTTTTTCATTTTGTTTGGACGGATCAACTTAGTTACAATGTGCTACAATGTGTTCTGTTGTTATCAAACTAATCCTGGCAGTCATTTCTGTTCACCAGAGGGTATTTTATTAAGTCCACCAATACACATTTGGACATATTCACAGATGTAAATGTAAATGTGAGTAAATCTTCATGGGAAAATTTAACCTTACACTTTCTAGCAAATGTACTATTTTTTGTAATTCATCTCTTACAAGTGTAAATTGAATACAAAGCTTAAACTTAGTTGTCTCCACCCACTGAGCTCAATGGTTTGAGTTAAATTCACTAGTGTAAATGTACTACTAGTAACTACTCAGATGTAGAAGGAGATCTCCACCACCAGGGGTGGAGATCTCCTCATGGTAAATTATAGGAAAAAGTAAATAAGTGTTTAATAAGCTTACACTCTTGAAAAGCAGATTATTGTCTGAAACGTACTGCCAACAGTATGGGCTGATCACCAAATTTTCTGTTTACAAACTCCATGCTTTCGAAACAAATCAAGCTAACAGGACAGAGAAGGAACACCTGAAACTTCTCCAGCACACATGTTGTTCCTGCAGCTGCAAAGGAGATGACTTTGTGGGGAGAAGTAGAAGGAAGAAGTGAAAATTCACATTTGCAAGTGTAAGTTCCATATCTTTTGGAAAATTGGCATTGTCTGCACGTTGTTGTAGCAAAACAGGAGCTGAGTACAAATGACCTATTCCAACCCCTTAAGAGACCATTTGAGATAAAGTAATATAAGGTACCAGTGCAGGGGCTGGGCTAGCACATGGACCGGTTGCTAAGGGGAAATGCTGAAGACCTGAATTCTGACTGCTGGCTCGATGACAGGATAAGGTATAGAGAGAAATTATACAAGGTTGGCATAATTAAGGTTTGTCAAACTAATACAGCCAAACATGTTAGAGGGATGATAACATGTATACAAGTTAGGTAGACCATATTCGTGCTGGCTGACAATATATAAAATCTTCCTCATTACCCTTAATTAAGGCATCCTTAAGTGTGTTTGATCTTTCAGAAGCATGTGGCATTCTAGATCATACATACTATTGTCTGTGCTACAAGAGTGGGTAGGTAACCTGGCAGAGCTTTAGAACAAGTTGCACATTTTCTCCACAGTATTACTCAATAAGTACACATTAAATATTCTTAATTCTCATCAGCTAGAATAATATCATTAGGCGTACCACAAGAGTCCTGCTTCTTCTGCCTGTTGTTCAACAGTTACATCTGCTGAGATTAAAATATAGAACAATAACAAGCTCACTTCCAGATGTATGACAAAAACACACATATTCAAATCGTATTAAATTTGGGAAGAGAAGCCAAGCCACCAGTTGTATATACCAAGCAGAACACTAGATGACAGAAACCTTCCTGTGTTTGAACAGAATCAAAACTGGAAGTTAATACTTGCCATTGTCAGGCAACACTACTACATAGTAATAGCTTTCCATCAAAGATCTGCCTCTCCTACCACATAGAAGTGAACAAAATCTAAGACTCTTTCTATGCTAATGAGTTTAACTGAATACTGTCATTACACTCCAAGCTCACAAAAATATTTCCCCTCTCCTGAAAAATGCTTACTGAGTAGAACGAATGATATGCTGGTAATGGGGTGCCTCTACGATTGCAATGTGATCAATAGGTCCTTCTAAAATAATTCAAAGATACACTATTATGGCAGGATGTGCCTGAACCTGAGGATATATCTTTGTTGCAATTCAGCACATAAAATTGCTCTATGATTACAGTGGAGTTCAGAATACATTTTAAGACACATGTCATTGTCTATAAGGAGTACTGGAACAAATACCCGCTATCCCATCAGAGGTTGGCATCAGGAACCCTGTTTGGGTACCTCTTAAGTGACTGATCTATTTTCCTTTAAGCGGTAGGAACCAAATAGCTGATCATTGGCAGTGCAAGCCCCCCAAATCAGAAATACTTTAGACCCACACTTCAGGACAGGACCTATCTACCTTTCCTATATGAAACTCCTCAAACAGAATGTTTATTCGAGCGAAGAACTGGACCACCATACACCTGGATTCCAACTGCCTTTATTCTGTTTGCAATTCTTGCCTTTCTGTATATCAAAAACTCTGATGTTACCTAAAAGTGGAACCTAGCCCTAGCATAAAACCTATATAAAAAAGCATTGGCAATGCCAATAGGTCTTGCCTATGTGAGGGTTTTTGGCAGTGTTAATGTTTTTAGCTATTTTGCAAAAGGTTAAACGTAATGTAAAAAGAGCTGTATGACACAGCCAGTGTTGTCCACGTTATAATGCTTTTTAAAATTTTTTATTTATGCTACACTGAATCTAGCACTGCTACATAATATAAATTGACAAAGTCCATAGATGCCAAATAGGTGAGATTTATTGGCTTTGCCACTGCTTAGTATGGAATGCCGTATGGTAATTTATAAGTATTTATATAGTGTTTACAATGGCTGAGAAGCTAATAGTATAGGATGGAGAATGCTCTTGCTGAGATTTTTTTGTGTCCAGATTCAGAAGCATTTTAGGACCACACACAAACTGTGAAAATGTGCCATATAAATGCTCTGAATGTAACATAAGTTGTAGGCAACAGAAAAGTCTAATAGATTACAGCTTTTATTACAGTGATGCTATATGCTATGTGTTACTTTGGGTGCAATGGTTACATAAAATTAAAAAAAAGCACTACTGACTGCTTGTTTACGGTTAAAATATAGCAGTAATCGGTTTTCAGTGGGTTTCTTAGACCTTTTGGCCCCTGGTCCACTGCACCTGCTGCACCATTCAAATCATGGTCCCTAGTGCCTGCAAGGTAACTGTGCTTGTGACTGCTTGTTCAGTAGTAACATGTGGCAATGAACGGTGTCCAGTGGGTTTCCTAGAGCTTTTAGCTCCTGTGACACTGCACGTGCTGCACCATCTAAATCAAGTGCCCAGTGCCTGCAAGGTAACTGCACTTGTGACTGCTTGCTTATTAGTTACATATTGCAAGAATCAGTGTTCAGTGGGTTTCCATGAGCGTTTGGTCTCTGTGTCAATGCTCCTGCTGCACTATTCAAATCATGGCCATAGTTTCTGAATGGTAACACGATATTAAGTAAGGTATGTGTTCCAAAAAAGCCACAGTTGCAGATGGAATACTTAATTATTTTGTAGGTAAACAAAATAACAAAAACGTTCAATGAAAGTGCTTTTAACCTTATTCAGCTCTCCAAAACGAGTTGCCACAGATTTTATAAATATGCTTTACACATCAAAGTGAAAACCATGCATTATTAAATAGTATTACAATGTGGCTCGCTGTTTCCTGTGAAAAGATCTTATCCTGTGCTTAACAGTGAATGGGTGATAACAGTGTATATTGCCCAAAACCACCATATTTTAGGCTGACACTGAAATGCGGTTTTGTACTTTGTTCCTGAAGAGGCAGTTTCATAAATTAAATGGACTTGCCAAAGAAAAATAATTTTGCAAAAAATGTGCAAATGTTTTGTTCAGATGAAGAACATACCTTTTGAGATGGCTATGTCTAAAATACATTTTTTTAAATGGCACAGCAGGCTCCATGGAGAAAGTATGCTGCTTTCCTCTTTCCTATAAATGCTGCCACTATGAACTCAGCACAATGCAGAATAACCAGGCTCCCACGAAAACACAGCTTGACATTTAACCTTGGTCTTTGAATGCCCAGTAAATATGACAAGATATCAACAAGATTTAAAGGCCTGTTGATAGAAAAAAAGTTTGTGGAAGTTTTCAGTGAACGCTGCATTCTCATTGAGCGGGACAAATTGAACCTGAACAGCCTCAAGCAAATAAAGTCAGTAAATGGGAAGCAAGAAAATATGAGTGACCAACCGCAAAGCAAATGACAAGTGACGGGCAGAATGCATCCCCAGGTCAACTTTCTGAAACCCCTCAAAATGCCTTTCACATACTGCACAACTGCACTATATGGTAGGCAGTGACTTAATAAATGAACTGTGGGAAAAGTTTAAAATGCGGACTCTTAGAAGAATGGATGTGTTGTTTTCAATGCAGAGCTTTATATTATTCTGCATTAGTTGCCAAAGAGGTGTCAATTTGGATATTATAAATTGGGAGAAATTATGAGGAAAAAAGGCTTGGGAATGATCTATTTATGGCCAAGCACAACTGCCCTAAAAAAATGTTGTTCTTACCTTTGTGTTCATATAGAATCCTTTTTATTTGTTAATACACTAGGGGCCTCATTATGAGTCTGGCGGTCCAAGGACTGCCAGACTCGTGGTGGTGGTCAGACCACTGCACTCCAGGCGTACCACCAGGGTACCACCATCACCACCATGAACAAGATTCCCAACTGGCTGGCGGTGGTTGGACTGGTGGTCAGCCACGGCAGCGCTGAAGTCAGTGCTGCCGTGCTGATCCCAACTTCTATTTTTGCTAGCCTTTCCACTATTTATCTCTGCTTGAAAGCAGAATCATACCCAGTATATCAAGGTCATTTGTCACTTAAAGACTTTAGCCCACACAAAGTGCTTTTGTTTTCAGGGAAAACTGCTAGAATTTAATGGAACTGATGAAAAATCATGCTGCTGATTTATTACATACCACACTGGAAATCCTGTGGGATACTGCCTTGCAGGCTCTTTTTTCAGTTTGTTTTAAGGGATGTTCAGTTATATTAAGGGGCATTCAGTGCTCTGATCCTGGAAGATAAAGGCTGCACAGAAGCAGAACTAACTTCTTCTCTTGCCTTTGATTCAGAGACCTCTGTTATGGCAACAGCTCCAAAACTTATTGAAGGAATTGCAAGTTGAGTTTGCCCTTCTGTCCAAAGTCAAGCAAGTGTTGTCTGTATTCAGATGCCTGGTTCAAACCTTGAACTTCTGGACAGATCAGACACCCTTTTGTGGCTTAGGAGGAGTCTGGAGCATGGTGTTTGGGAACAAACCACACTCCAGAATTACTTCCTTTGAGCTTGGCATTTCATTACTCATGGCAAACAGCACCTTTTCAAGATCCGAATGTACAAATTATGTGAAGTATTAAAGCTTCTGTGTAATTTTGAAGAAAATGATTTATCTCTGCCATGGGCATAAAAGAAAAAGATATTGAAGAGGTTCAATCAGGATTCATTCAATGTAATTGGAGCCTGGTGCGCGCTCTCTCACTAGTGGCTCCAGGTAAACTTGTTGCTCATCACCTTATGCTGACCAGGTGCGTTAGGCTACATCTTCAATCTATTTCTAAAGTAGTGCAGGCTTTCAAATGGTTTCAGGATGTACTGTGTAAGTCACCAGTGTCTCAGTTCATCTCTGCTAAGTCCCCATGACCCCATTATTGACTCTGGCCAATGGCAATGGACAGTCAGAGAGTACAGGACTCATCTTGCTCCCCTTTAAGCTTCGGCCTCCTGGTTTTGGAAGTTGTTCAGAGAGATGGACGACAGGCTTGCAATTGTCTCTCTTAAGTAAATCTGCATTTGAATGAATCATGAACCTCCTCAGCAAATCAAAGCTTGTTTTTTTAATGAGAATCTTTTGCATTAGCATTCCCTTCCTGAAGTGACTTTCATAAATGAAGCCATTTTAATTTTATAGGGTGGAGAAAAAACATTGTAACTCCAGTCAGTATTGCTCACGTTTGACCACACAATTTAATTGTTGTCTTTTAACGAAAAGCTAAAAAAGAAATATCTGACATTCCAAAGAAAAAGATCATAGTTATAAGAAGGGGTGTCTTTTTAACTCTTCGACTCTTTAAAATTTTAACTGTGCAGCAAAATGTAGATTTCCCTAATAATTTATGTAGGAAAGTCTTAATTTTATTAAAGACATGGAGGTGAGTATTATGCTTATCTTTTCTTGCTTTAATCGAAACAGCAGCATTCAACTATAAAACTACAAATCCCATAAGGCAAAAGAAATAAACCAAAGGGAAGAGAAACGTAGTCCATCAGATATAGCCAATCAGCTATGAATACACCATATTATGACCTCACTTGACTGTGAACAGCCCTCTTTTCTTGCTTGAGAAGTTAATAAAAAATAAATAAAGGTAAAATAGATAACACAATCAAAAGAGCCAAAATCTATATTTTATGTCAAGACCGGAGGCTCCTATCATGCTTTTTTAAAGCGCATTAATAACAGATGATGAAGGATTGTCAATAGGTTAACAATAAAAAACTCTAAATACATTATCGTTGGACCAATCAGCTGATCTAAGAATGTCCTCTAGACGGGAACCAGCCCAGAAGGCTTTGGAAGCCCTGGCACCCCTGGAGGAATGGGCCCCAAAAGTGGAAATATCAATACCAGCGAGTGACATGATCCATTTGACCCAATGAGCCAAAGTAGGAGAAGACACTGGTTTGTAAGGTTTTCTAAAAGATATGAGAAGTGGAGAAACAGAGGAGGTTCTTAGATCTGCCGGTTTCTGCTCATAAATTTTCAAACATTGTCCAACACACAACTTAGGATGATCAGGAAAATAGGGGTAGAACGCTGGTGTGAGATTTGTTTTGGTATGTCGAGAAACAGTAAATAACACACCTAAAGAGTAAATTGAGGATAGGAAATGTTTAAAGCTCTAACATCAGACAATCTTTTGATCGAAATAAGACAAAGTAACATTGTTAATTTTGCAGAAAGCATTTTGAGAGAAAGCAAAGCATGATCAAGCCATGAGAGAAACAGACACAAAACAACCTTAACATTCCATAACTTACTGTATTTGGGAGAGGGGAATTGGAGAATATTACTCCTTTCAACAGTCGACAAACAAGAGGGTGTTCTCCGACTGGTTTTCCATTGATATACAAATGATTTGAAGAAATTGCTGACCTGTAAAGATTTATAGTACAAAACGATTTCCCTTTGCTGGCTTCTGATGCGAGAAAATTGACAAAAAATATTACATCTGTTGAAATGGGATTGATATATTTTCCCAAACACCAGCTGTGTCATAAAGACCAAGCTGACTTATAGGCCTTTGTAGTTCATGGAGCCCAGGATTGGGTGATATATTTAGAAGCTTCTGCTGAAATGCGATGGAGAGATTGGGAATTCCGGAAATCTTCCACGCTGAAAGGGTGAGAAGATTGTCTAGAACAAGATTGTGAAGGTGATTCATGGGGTCCAAAAGGAGATGGGGAAATGACGGAAGGAGAAAGGGAAAGTCTATGGATAACTCGAGAAGCATTGGGAACCAAACCTGGGATTGCCAGAAGCAAGCTATGAGAACTAGAGTTGCCTTTTGACGCCTTACTTGAGCAAGTAACCTGCTGATCATGAGAAAGGGGGAAAGGTGTAATTCAGGGAAATAGACCAGTCTTGAGAGAAAGTATCTGAGGCTAGCACTAATGGGTGAGACGGGAAGAGAAAAGATCTATTGACAGTGGGCCCCATTTGTCCTGGATGGAATAAAAGATCGGGGGATAGAGTTTCCAGTCGCTTGAATCCCAGAAATGACGAGAGTGCCAACCGCTACAGAATTGAGGTCACCCGGAAGGTACTCTGCTCGAACCGAAAGATGGTTTGAAAGGCAATATTCCCAGAAGGCTTTGGCCAATTCCACAAGAGGTTTGGATTTCGTGCCCCCTAAATGGTTTATATATCGTACTGCCAAAATGTTGTCCATTCTGAGAAGAACAGCATAATGAACTCTGTTCTTTGCAAGGCTTCTGATTGCAAAGGAGCCTGCAAGCATCTCTAAACAATTTATATGCAATTTGGACTCCTCTAAAGACCATGTACCTCCAGTCGATATTGGACCACAACGGGCTCCCCAACCCGAGAGGCTTGCATCTGATTCTAACACAAGATCTGGGGCTGATGCAAATATTGTTCTGCCGTTCCAGGCATCTAAATGGATGAGCCACCACTGAAGTTCTACACGAGACTCCTGATCTAGCGAAACAGCATCTGAGTACACGAGGCCCTTTCATAAATGATTAATTTTTAACCTCTGAAGCCCCAATAATGTAGAGAACCTGGAAAGATGGCTTGGATCGGAGAGGAGAGAAGACCTACTATGCGAGTGAGTGACCTGAGGGAAAGAAAACAATTGTGCAGAACCTGAAGGATTTCTGATTTTATAGATTTTACCTTTGCAGAAGGGAGGTGAAGAGTGGCAGAAACCAAATTTATCATGCAACAGAGGAATTCTATGTGTTGGGTTGGAGAAAGAAACAATTTGTCTTTGTTGAGAATGAAACCTAGATCTTTTAAAAGAGAACAGGTAAGGGAGATGTGGGAATGAAGAGATGGAATACTCTGGTTCATTAAAAGTATATTGTCCAATCGTCCAGGTAAATAATGAGTCTGATGCCCTGGGCTCTCAAAAGAACTACCACTGGCTTCATTAACTTGGTAAAACACGAAGGAGCTGAAGAGAGACCAAATGGTAAAATTGATCTAGCCATTGAAACTGAAGACATTTTCTGCAATTTGGATGAATAGGGACGGTAAGATAGGCATCTTGTAGATCCAAAGGAACCATCCAGTCGTTTTGAAGAAGGGTGTCCCTGAGGTAAAGAATCGTTTCCATTTTGATATGGTGATAAACTACGAATTGATTGAATAACCTGAGATTGATTACCGGTTGCATCTTTTTGTTATTCTTTTGAACTAAAAAGATGGAGCTGGTAAAACCTGACGAGTCTGGAAGACAATGAGAAATCGCTTGCTTTTGGAGAAGGAACTGTACTTCTGAGGAAATGAGATCGAACATTTCATTTGAGAACTTTGGTGACAGAGGAGGGGAGGACTGAAAAGGTTCTGAGTAGAGTTCGATAGCATAACCTTGAACTGTGTTTAAGACCCAAGGGTCTGCTGTGATTGACAACCATTTTGGGAGAAAACACCAAAGCCCACCCCCTATAGGGATAAAAAGGCCAGAATGAACACTCACCTGATTGATTAGAGTACCTGGAACCTCTGGGGCCTCTGCCACGGGTACCTCTGCCTCTTTGTGGGTAGAAGGGAGGCTTATATTCCTGGAAGGAGCTATTGTAAGAGCCTCTGGAACCTTGGTTGTTGTAACCACGGCCAGCAAAGTGGTTCCTTCCTCTACCAGCCCTGGCAAAAACCTGTTGAGAAAACATTTTCTTTAGTGATTGTTTAGCCTTTTCAAGTGAGGAGAGACATATTTACTGAGTTCCTTGACAAAGGAATCGCAAAAAAAGCCTTGATACCGAGATCCACAGTAACGAGATTAACCAATTTGGGATCGATCCAGTTTCAGGAAGAGTCTCTTCCTGCGTTTGTGTGTGATGGCAGAATTTGCATTACCCAACCAACAGAAAGCACGTTTGACCCAGAGTGACAGTTCTTCAGGGTCTATGGTAAAGTTATCCAACCTAGCCGATTCTGCTAGATCAAAAATATGAGTCAGAGGACCCACCACATCCAAAAGTTTGTCCTGACAAGAGGACCAAGCTTTGTCCATTTTATTAAATGTGGCAGACACTGCCTGTTTTACAGAGGCTTGAATAAAACTATTTAATTCATCTTTCATGTTGGTTTCCTCCTCTGGAGCCTCCTGAATTAAAGGGGAGCTATCATTTTCCATTTTGGCAAAATTAAGGTTGAAATAACAAACAATTCGGTGAAAAAAGGCTTAAAACCCAAAGGAGTGTGCCGGAATGGAGAAGTCCCACCTACTGGCGTGTATTGCAAAAGAAAAGGGAGGTAACAAGGGTGTGGCAAAGGAGCTCTCACTGAGCAGGAGATTCGCCAATGAAACACTGAGACAAACGGGAGCCAAACACAACCTGGCCCAAACACTAGTTGCGAAGCACAGTGAGTAACCTGTAATCGTTTCTCAGAAGCCGTGAGAAATGGCAGCCACTATCTGAGGAACGGATTCCAATCGTCACGTACAGCAGAGGGTGTGCAGGGAAGCGCGCAGTGCGGCAACATGCTGTCTATACAAAGCCCAAGACCAATAAAATTGTAGCGCGAAGCCTGTATATAGTAAACATGTAATAAATAGTATACAACAGCATTGATACACAAAATATGAAAGTGATTATACAGAGAAGCACTTAACTTGACTGCGAGCAGCAAGAAAAGAGGGCTGTTTGCAGTCAAGTGAGGTCATAATATGGTGTATTCATGGCTGATTGGCTGTATCTGATGGACTACGTTTCTCTTCCCATTGGCTTATTTCTTTTGCCTTATGGGATGTGTAGTTTTATAGCTGACTGCTGCTGTTCGATTAAAGCAAGAAAAGATAAGCATAATAGGAGCCTCCGGTCTTGACATAAAATTCACTGCACTCACCTAGAAAACTGCAACCAAAAAAGGAAGGATCGATGACCGCTTGAGCTCCTATACAGCATCTGAAACAATGCAGAAATTAAACCAGAAAACAGGGTGTTTATTTGTATTAGCTTGTCTGTAGACGCATTTCTCGAGCAGATGTGACCCTAGTGTACATTTACAGGTCTAGCATTACGTCATCTTTTTAAATCTCACATTCATTCCTTGGCGTAGTCTGCAGTAAAAAGATGTCCACGTCTAACTGTCGATCACCCACTTATTATCACATATTTCACTTTTTTAACAACTCCGTGAACATTCATTCCATTAAGGATTCACTGACCTGCCCAGCCAATAACTCTCACTCACTCTCTCATTTACTTAGATACTCAACAATTAGAATGATATCTCTCCTCACAAACAGAACAGACAATTTGTCGGTCTGATCGTAGATGGCAACACAAATGCTGCTGCAAAGTCTCGTGGTGCATGTTTAGAAAGAAACCCTTTTCCTCGAGGACTTCAGCGTAAATTCCAAACTTTATTTCACAACAAAGTTCTCCTTGTGACAACCCGGTGAAACATAGGCCAGCCCACTCCCACACCAGCCTCAAGTGCTTGAAATAAACGCCAGAACACAGAACGGTCACTTGGCATCTGGCTGGTTGTTATTGCCATTGCAGGGGCTTTGCACGACAGCTGGAGTGTGAGTGTGTTTGTGAGAATGGGGGAAGGGCGGCCAGTTCCTGTTGTGGGGGAAGAAGGCTGGAAACCATAGGAG